>NC_068390.1:10792623-11113873 GCF_023724105.1 Carassius gibelio | reverse complement strand
ATGAGTAGCTTGAAGCTTGTGAAGCTACAGGTTAAAAGTAGTTTCCCTAACACTGCTTTATGTAAAAATTACAGCTCCAGATCTTTAGTAAAGATTCACACTACATACACGGGCATGATGCTCATTTAATGAAGGATGAATATGCTTCTAAACCTGACCACATGAAAAAAGGTGGAAAGTCAGTAAGCCAATGTTTCTGTGTATTCCTTGGCTGCATATATGTTCCAGGTTGGGTTGTTAAATGTGAGAAGTATGTGCTGCTAAAGACTGGCCACCTGTGCAACATTCATTAGCATGGTAGCCGACTCAGAGTTCCCATCTGGAGACAGTGTTTATGCCATCCCTCCCTGCCAGATTACAGACAAAACCCCTTACACACTTCTGCATAACATGTGCACACACTTAATTACCGATCTGTATGCTACACACATGCAATTAATTCACTGTCAAATTCAATGAGTCATTTACTGTAGTTGTGTATCGCAAAAATAACAGGAACAGTTTGGATGGATGTTGACTTTGACAGTCTAATCATAGGTGACCGAATGACTACTAAAAAGCCTCATATCCCAGCATTCTTTTCTCCTCTCCCAATGTGAAATCATCACGGCTGTATTTGTATTGTTTCCTGTACTTGTACAGGTCTCCATCTCATTAGCCTCGGTCTAACTGACTCTTTTAAAGACCAGCCATGGAAACATAATGAAGTTTCACAGGCATTTAACTTAATGGATTTGTTACTAAAGCTTTTCTATTAAATTATTAGAGTAAGTATATGGTGATAAATTGCTTCAAAGGGAAGTCGTGGTATAGTGGTTAGAGAGTTTGACTCCTAACCTTAGGGTTGTGGGTTTGATTCTCGGGCTGGCAATACCACAACTTAGGTGCCCTTGAGCAAAACACCGAACCCCAACTGCCCCCCGGGCACCACAGCATAAATGGCTACCCACTGCTCCGGGTGTGTGTTCACAGTGTGTGTGTGTGTGTGTTTACTGCTCTGTGTGTGTGCACTTTGGATGGGTTAAATGCAGAGCACGAATTCTGAGTATGGGTCACCATACTTGGCTGTATGTCACGTCAAATACACATATTAGGAACTGCACCCTATTAGAAATATTCCGGGTGCAGTGCAAGTAAAGCTCAATCAACAGCATTTTGTTGAATAATGTTGATTTCACTGTTACAAAACAAAGTAATTTCCACTTGCCCCTCATTTTATAAAAATATACTTGTAGGTGTAAGTGCACAGGGGAAATACATTAAAATAATCAGTGTTTTATTAGCAATGACACTTGACATAAACACCTTAATATGTATTCAGTGAGAGAGAGAAAAAACACTAACCTGTGTAAAGTTAATTGCCAATTTCAAATAAAAACTATTAGATGTATTCAGTTAAAATATTGCTCTATTCATTTGAATTTATCACTGATACATAAACCTGTTTCTTTCCTCTTTCATTTGCTATGCATCACATTAAGTAACTTAATCTAGATGAAAATTGTATATGTAATTCAAATACATGAATCCTAAATTTAGTCCTAAATATTTTTTGAGTGTTACTTTAATAGCTGTAAAGTGAACTAATTAAACGATGTGGCGAATACTACAACTTCTTTTTAAAAGTGTTTTATGTGCTCTTGTTCAGCCAGAAGTTTGGGTTTGGAGTAAGTGATTAGCAAAGACAGCTAAATTTAAGATGTTAGAGCTTGTAATTCATACATAATGGAAGATCTGGCTACATGAAGCACCTCTGAGAGAGACAGTGTGTGAACTAGTGAGGCTGCCAGCCGTATGTAAAGTGGATTCCTCTGGTTGGATATGTCAACATGTCTTGAACTCCCAGTCCAATTACCAGTTTCTTTTCATCTCTTATTCTCACTCTGTTGCACACACTCATGAACACTCTCTCTCCTTTTTCCCCAAAGTATCTACCACAGGTTGTGTAAGTGTGTGTGTGTGCGTGTGTGTGTGTGTGTGTGTGTGTGTGTGTGTGTGTGTGTGTGTGTGTGTGTGTGTGTGTGTGTGTGTGTGTGCGTGCGTGCGTGCGTGCGTGCGTGTGTGTGCATGCGTTCTCCATTCATCAAAATCTATTTCTTTATTGTGGTTATCACTACAATAGTTCTTCAGCATGGCCAAGGTGCCTTTTAAGAAACTTTTAATAGCATACCTGTACAAAAACTAAGTTAACTTAGAACTGTTCTGCTGTTCATACCATGACTAAAATCATTCCAGGTAGAATATCAAAATATTTAAATGTGCATTTCTAAAATGTTATTTATTACATTTTATTTAATTATTTCACAGACAACAGTTAAAGGCATATGGCCAAAATGTGCTCATTGTAGCTTGTGACTGGATTGCAAGGAATTGAAAGAGCAGCACATCACTGAGTTTGCTTGTGTGTGTGAATATGTAGATTTTGGAGGATTTTGATTTGGCTTGTTTGAGGCTAATGGCTTTTGGCTGATTGGCCCCTGAGCTGTGGCATGCTAGGTCCTCTGCTCTCCACTCCAGCGCACTTTAATTCTGCTACACTATCCATCAAAAAGCCCACTATGAGCCATGAACATGCCCATCAAAGCCAGAAGGATTGTATGCTTGCTCCCCTCCTGTGTGAGAGAGAAAATAGCAATATTTTCTCTCAGATAAGAGACCACTTACTGGGCAGTTTTAATGAAGGAAATTGGATTCATTACATTAGAGTTAGTGGTTAAAGGAATAGTTTACTATATATATATATATATATATATATATATATATATATATATATATATATATATATATATATATATATATATATATAATAATATTTAAAGCTGCGGTGGGGAACTTTTGACGCTCTAGCGGTTAATAAACAGAACTGCTTACGTCTTGCAGAAGAACATCGTAGCCGGATCTACTTCTCTCTGTTTATGTCTATGAAGAATCACAAAGGTACTGGGTTACTCCACCGCGGTACCCCCGAAGCAATCTAAAATAGTCCGAATATAAACACTTATTATAGGTGTACCCTAGTGATTCAGGACAAGCTAAAAACACGGTTTGGAAAATGGATTCATGGTGTACTCGCTTATTATATACATTTTTCTACATTTTGAACACAAACAAAGTTACAGACCGCAGCTCTGATTGGTTGATTTCTTACCGGGAGCGGATTAATTTCTTCAAATGGCAATAGGACCACTGGGAGGAGCCAGACCAGCTTGATTTTTTTCACAGATTATCTGTCTCATATTCTACTGTCAGGACATAATGACAGGTTAAAAAAATATGTAAAAAATATATATTTACAAAGTTACCTACTGCAGCTTTAATTATTATGTTGCTCACCACTTATATATCTTGCTCACCAATGGATCCTTTGCAGTGAATGGCTTGCCAGCAAAATGAGAGTCAAAACAGCTGATAAAAACATCTGAATATTCCACAAATAATCTACATGACTGCAGTCCATTGAATGTCTTGTGAAGAAAACAAATCTATCAGAACGTGTTTAACTTCAAACCGTTGCTCCTATCTAAAACGTGATTCCATAATCCATATTATTGCTTTCTCTTGTGAAAGTCATCTCATCTGAATCAGGTGAGAAATGTACACAGATCAAACACCATTTATAAGCAAAACCAGTCCAAAATAGTTCTGGCTGGAAAATGGGTGGATTTTGATGTGAGATGACAAAGGGGGATGGATTTTTTTCACTAGAGGAAGCATTATTATGGATTATATACTTAATTACAATTAAAAGACCTTAATAATGGTTTTTATCAGCTGTTTGGACTCTTATTCTGCAGGCACCCTGCAGAGGATGCATTGCTGAGAGAGCGATGCAATACAAAATTTCTCCAGATCTGAAGAACAAAATCATCTACATGTTGGATGGCCTGAGGGTGAGTACATTTTTCTGTTCACTTATAGTAGTGTAGATCGATTAGTATCTAAACCACTGAAAATTTGGATTGAATCAGAGAAAACGTACAACTTAATCCGTAATGGGTGTGAAACACTGTGGCAGCTCATGAATATTCAAATAAGCCTCCCAATTAAAACATACAAGCACAGCAATAGAGAGAATATCAAAGACATGAAATTTCACTACATATTCATCAGATGAATTTCTAATGCAAATCTTAACCTGCTCACAATAGCATCTTTATTTTAGAACACAGAAATAGCTGTGCTTTATAGTGACTGTGGTCACTTTCAATATGGCCATGTTTTGTTTATTGTTTTGTTTTGTTTGCTATTGTATCTCATGTTTATAAGGGTGTTTTATGAAGGCTCTTTATGGAATAATAAACTCACTGTACAGTTAAATTGACCTTGTAAAGCTCAATGGTGGTTTGTAAGAACAGAAGAAATATAGCTAGTTGGATTGTAACACCATCTAGGTAGAGGTTTTATTTTCACTATCACTGTGAACAAAGAAGCATGGAAAATACATTCAGGCACTATATTCTGAAATTAGAGATGTGAGTAGGCAATTGCAAAGAACAATCCATTGCAGAGTATAAAATATCAAAGTATAGCAGCATATCAAGATTGGAAATTAACAGGAACTTGCTGCAAAAAACGCCACCAAAAAGAACACAAATGCCCCCCAAATTTGAGATAAAGTGGCAAAAAATTGCCCCTGGACAACTAAACTAAATTTATTACTGATGCAATTAAAAATAAAATTTGAAAATAAATGATAAGTGTCAATTTGTGTTTTGCATTTAAATCTAAATCAACAACAAAATCATTGTTTTCTGCAGTGTAGAGCATTATCACACGTTTCTGTTGAGCTTTTGAATGCAAAGGCCAAGAATTTACAAGTAATTAGAAGAATATTGCCCCTTAATGGAAAATGTCTGACCCAGATAGATAGATAGATAGATAGATAGATAGATAGATAGATAGATAGATAGATAGATAGATAGATAGATAGATAGATAGATAGATAGATAGATAGATAGATAGATCAGTAGTAGTTCAGGCTATGTGACAAAACATTTGTTGCAGTGTTGAAAGAACTGAAAAGCATATTGCAGCAGGTCTAGAAAGCAGAACATTATATGAGGTTCAGGACCATGGACAGTGCATTGGCTCATTTACTTCTCAACATTTCAATAAAGCTAAAAATGGTTACGATTTTCATGGATTGAGTTGTTCAAAGATCTATACAAGTCAAAGACTTGCAGAAATGTACACACACCACACACACCACACACATACACACACACACACACACACACACACACACACACACAAAATATCATTAAAACTGCCACTTCAAAAAGATTTTCTGTTTTTGCATCTGCTTCGCACAATAGAAATGTCTTAGAAGCAAATGCGTAGAACAAGCTTGCTGATTTCCCATGCATAATTCTTAGATAAAGATCTTTTCATCACAATTTATGAAAGACTAATAGGCATGAAGATCAATCAACTCATGAAAGAAAGTAAGAAAGAGAGACACAAAAATCTGCTATGTTAAACGGCATTAAAAATTCAAATTTACATCTTGATATTCATGCTTCTATATATAAAAAAAGCTTTCAATGGTGTCTCATTCTTAGCTTTTGCACCTGCAGACAGTCTACAGAAGCAGTCCTACACACACACAAACACACACACCCACACACACTCACAGACGCCTTCCCCTGAGCCAGTGGAAGAAATTAGTTTCACTGTCTTTATCCCAAAGCTTTCAGTTCCAGAATGGTTGATTGTGGTTTCAGAGCCAGTTAAGGCAGACAGTGGGGAGACACACTGACAGAGTGCAAATGGGTCTACAGTTAGTGAGGGTTTATTAAAATAAACGGCAGATTAATTTACTTCACCTTTAGTAACCAATTTACTGCCTTTAGTTTGTGAGGAAGAAAAGGAGGTGTACTGGAAAAGAGTGCATAACCTTCTTTTGCATATGGAGGTTTCCTTAATTATGGGCTCTTTTGGGCCTCTGGACCTTTTGTGAATTTCTAAAACATTTTTTACACTCTCTATATATGTCATTTAATTTTCATTATATTATATTAAAATTACTGAACTAAAAAGTAATAATAAATTAAAACTAAATAGAAATATATGAAAAAACTTATTGCAAAAGCACATGAAAATAGCTAAAAAAAAAAAACTGACATTAAAATGAAATTTTTAAATATAAAAGTGCTAATTCAAAATATTTATAAACACATATATAAAAGTATATAAATACTATTACTAATATTATAAACCAGACTAAAAATAGCTCCTTTATCTGGCCAAAGCTAATCTTACAGCTAACATTTAATGTCAGTATTTCATCTTAAATACCAACAGTTAAACAATACATAGATAGATATTTTATATATACATAGATATTTTCCTTAATTTTTGTATTGTATTGTATTTTTGGATCTTGATAGTGACAAAAACTTATAAAAATACACTGCTCATATTTAGATATAGATTTTCCTTTGTGTTGTTTGTTTGTTTCTTTTACACACATCACATTTCATTTCATCCCAAGCATATTCTGCATATAATGAAAGAAAAATAAAAAAGAAATTGTGAGACTTAACAAAATAAATGTTGGAATTGTTTGTTTATTTCACTTTTTGTTCCAAGTTTAAAAGCTTTAAACAATAAATAATCGAAACATATTTATAATTAATTTTAATATTTTTAAGAGTCAAAGACTAAATCCATATATAAAAGTGATTTAAAACATTGCAAAAATAAATGAAGACATGATCAAATGTTTCTAAGAATGCAACCTTCACATTGACAATAAAACGTCTATTAGCTAAGGTATGATCCAAGGCTATTATTTGGAAATACCCTTTATTTATTTATTTATTTATTTTAAATCTGATCTGAAAAGATCTGTAGTTGCATGGAGACAGATACAATCTACACAGGATTGAGACTTTTCTTCATCTTCCGACCACTCTTTGTCTGTAGAGATACATCTTTTAGATTCTCTGGGTAATTTGATTTGCCTCCTTTGGCTGATTGGATTATAAACCCAACATCCCTGTCTGTACCCTTTCAGCCCAACAGATACACACACAATGCACATTCTGACCTAAAAATACTGTACACTTAAAAAAAAAAAAAAAAAAAACTTCAGCCATTAGTCAGAGTTGATGACATATTTCTGACATGGATTAAAAACAAGGTTGTGATAGAAGTAGTTCAATTTATTGCACTGTTGTTTGTGTCTGCAAACAATTTTCACAGGACACGATATTTCAGAAGAAAGGGTTTGTGAAAACTAGACTTAACCTAGAAAAGTATAAAACAACATTATGAAACCCTGAGTGCAGAGTCAAAACAGCAGTGTGCAAAATTATTAATCAGCAAAGGAACACGTTGGAAGCGAAACATGATGTACCTCCATTTCCCCCTCTATTCTCACTCCTATCTCACACATTTCACATCCCCTCCTCCCTCTCTCTCTTTGATGTTTTCTCACAATGCCCTGATGAGATGCGAATTGATGCGCTGATTTGAGATGGGCCTTCCAGTAATTCCCCTCTCTATTCATCTGTCTATTACAGCCGTAGCAGTGTCTGACAGACCTGCTGCAACCTCTCACAAGAGGAAATGGTACTGCATTTGTGGATGAGCCAACATAAAAAAAGAAGAAATCAAATGATGCAATCAAACAAATATTGTTTCAGTTACAGTAGCACCTTTAATGTGGTGATTTTGATGATTGCATTTGACATGTCACAGCCTGTTTAATCTCTAAAGCGTTTCCAAACCTTTCAGATACTATTGTGTACATGATGAATTCATTATTTGATAATTTTACAAAAGAAATGTGATTTTATATATATATATATATATATATATATATATAAATATATATATATATAATTATTATTTTTTTTTTTCAATTGTGCATTTGTTTTTATAAGCAATAACTGTTTTTATTTTTTAAAAGCCTATGTTTAGTAGACGTTTTGGTAATTTTTTTTATAAAAACGGACAGTTCTTGCACATTCAAAACTCGAAGTCAGCATATACAAAAATGACATTATTCATATATATATATATATATATATATATATATATATATATATATATATATATATATATATATATATATATATACTGTGAGTTGAGTTGCACTATTTGTTCACACACTAACCGTGTACATACATATATATAAATAAACCTAGATGATTAAATCTTTTCAAAATGTTAAATCTTTAAATCTATTAAAAACATATCTCCCATAAGTGATATTAAATGTAATTGCTTACATTTCATCTTGTCTGTAATGGCCAACCTAATTATATGAATATAAATGAATATCTAAACAAGAATCTGATATGGGAAGAGGGGAACATTCGACCCCAAGACCTGGCCTCCAGGTTCACATCACTCCTATTAGTAAGATCCATCCTGCCTGTAAACGTGTACATCCCCACACAAACCACAGGAGAGTGTTGGGATCTCTCCTTTAATTAACGCTGTCACGGCTCCTCTCCGTGTCAGTGACACAGCCGAGTGTGTGGGCAGAAGCAAGCCTTTAATCCACTGTGTGCTGTTAGAGAATCACAATCAAATCCTCACTGTCTTTCCTCTCTGTGTGTCTAGTACTTGTCTTCTAAAGTTCACCATAGCTGAACTTAATTTGAATTTGTGTAACAGTTTGCTCAAAATTACATGGTTATGATATTTATTCAGCAATGAGCTCAATATTAGGTTTGGAGTGGTGCTTCTGTGGAAAGAGAGATGGTGTCATAATGAAGAGAGGCTCTGGGGAAGGTTTAGGAAAAGCTGCTGACTTTTATTGGCAATGCTTCATTAAAGGAGTGCAATCTCACTCCATTTAGCTTTGTCTACCTCACACAAATTGTCTTTGCATGTCCCTGGCCTGAAATATTTACCACCCTCGTTTTTTTGGCGTCCAGCCAAAATACAAGTCCAAAATCCATAATAATGCTTCCTCCGGTAAAAAAAAAAATCATTTTTTTTTTATGCATAAGCTGTAAATAGATGGGCTGGAGTGGTGTGGTGTGAATTACTTGTGGATCATTGATGCTTTTATCAGCTGTTTGGTCTTACGTTCTAATGGCACCCATTCACTGAAGTTGACTTTTTCATTACATGCACCATATATATTCAAATATTAATAACATGCTCATTATAGAAAAGGTGTATTTGAGTCAAGTATGTATAAATTGCATTTTTATGTCATACTGAATAAACTAAAACAAAATGAAATAAATAAAAGTACACACACCACTGACCTCAAAGCAGTAAACTTAAAGGTGTTGTGGAGGAAAATGAGGCCCCTTATGGTTTTCCAGATGGGTTCTAAGTCCATAACTCCAAAAAGTTATCATTAGATTCCTGTTGCTCATCACAGCATTCCCAGCCCCATGTGAGACTATTACTGAAAACATGATGGAGAGGTGTGGAAGGAAAAAAAAGTAAAGATGAACAAACAGATCCCATGACTTCCACCTAAGCAACTGGGGATGAATTCGCAAAAATATTTAAGTAATGATGTTCACAACATAACAAATACCATGACAACAGAGATTCACTACTGACCCTAAAAATCCAGCAAATGAGGCTGAGCACATAAGACGTTGCCACATATACATAGTTTACTATAATAAAAGCACATGCTGAGCTTGCTGCAAACGAAAAATTACTGCTAGCTTCTTATAAACCATAATATAATTAGCTTTCTACTTGCTCACTTTCTGTTCAGCTGGGGGAAAAAATTATATGTGGCATATTTAAATCACACTCATAAAAAGGCGATAAAATTCGAGGTGTATGCTGCATTTAATTTGACTCAAGGCTATTCATTTAAAGGGGTCATATGATGCTATTTTCAAAGATCTTTATCTTGTGTATTAGGTGTAATATAATATGTTAGCATGTTTTAATCTTTAAAAAATGCATTATTTTATGTTTAGTTTTGCAGATCCTCTATGTCTTTCTAAAATGCATCAATTTCTACAAAGCCACTCCTCTGAAAAGCACAGTGTTCTTTGATTGGCCAGCTGACCCAGTGCGCTGTGATTGGCCGAACATCTCAAGCATGTGTTAGAAATATAATGGCCCTTACCATAATCTTGAGCTTTAGCTTCCAAAGCAATTATAAGAACAGTTAACAATGTCATCAGTTACATCTTTTGGACATGCCCGAAACTGAATAATTTTTGGTGTAGCATATTTAAGTGGTTCTCTGACATGTACAGCTGTATATTTGAACCTGACCCAATGATTGCATTGTTTGGGGTTTCTCCTTCTTTACTTAATCACAGAGTTTCGATGCAAAGCACAATTATGTATGGAATGGTAGTTGCAAAGAAAATGATTTTAAAACTTTGGAAGTCAGATACTGCGCCTCAGTTTAGGATCTGGTTAAGTGAGCTCATTGGTATATTGCATATGGAGAAGGTCCGCTATGGCATGATGGACAATCTTAATAAATTTTCAGATATTTGGGAGCCATTTTTGGCTCACCTTGACAAATATAACACTGAGTTGGAGCAGCAAGGGAGTTCATAGAGTGCCAACCACCTTTATCATCTCTGTTTAGTACTTGTGTTGAGATTCTAATGTCAGTGGTGCAGCAGTGTACTTAATTATTGTTGTTTTTAAATATGCCCTGTTTGTGTTTTTTTTTTTTTTTTTTTTTTTGGGTGTCTGTGTTCTGTTTTGCTTGTGGTTTCTATTCTGTATATTTTTTCCTGTCTGTTTTTTCTTTTGTTACTTGTATACAAAATTCTAATAAAATATATGAAAAAAAAACAAACAAAAAAAACAATGTCATCAGTTTTACTATACTGTACCACAATGAGTGCGTCCTGCTTCAGGTCGACTTGAGCATCCAGTGGAAGCAGAACACGTAGTGGATCATGTTTGTCATCTTTTTGCCGCCAGTTCTAAGCAGAGAACACTACGTTTGTAAACATAAATCCATCTCTGTCTGCACTTGTAATCGTAAGATTGACAAACACTATGTGTAAAGCTGTACTTATGGGCTCTGATTCAGAAGTGCCAGATTGTCCTAGCAAAGTTGGAATTCCCCCATTTTTTAGAAACAGTCTTTCTGCACAGCTGGCCTTGTACTCTCCCAGGTTCAGGAAACTTTCTTCAGTAAAATTTGCTGCACACACTTGAACATCTGGATTGTACTGCTCTGGAACAGTGTTGTAATTAAATGCTAACCACTGACTCCCAATTGCGTCCACTTTCGGAAGGCCAAAACAAGTGCTTTTGATTTCGAATAGAAATGCAAAGCATCTCCATGGCATGGCGGCAACAACACTATTGCGATACCTGAAACCACGCCTTCTTTGCATATCTATTTGGGTGGTATAATGCAAATATTCCACATAGTGACATAGATATGTGTGGGAGAATTTAATCAAGGTGTTTTTGTGGGAGACTTTGAGACTTTCTTTTTGTGGGAGACTTTGAGCTTTATAACTTTACAGATACTATATATGGACAAACAGCTACAAAACACACTAAAGTAAAAGGAAGAAATGAAAACCCACCATATGACCTCTTTAAGCAAGGCTGTAGAAGAACAGTCCATTCAGTATGTCATACTATGCTAATGTCTTATATCAAAGTTAATTTTTATGTTTTTACACACTGGAGATTGTTTCTATGTTTGGACTGTTAATCGGTGAAATCAAGTAAACAAAAGCCAGACTTTCAATCTACAGTCTCTTACAACCTTCCATCAGATTGGAAATTATGCAAATGTGTCATGTTCTTAAGAATCAGAGTCACAACCTGAACCCACAAGAATCAGATTTATACCAAAACTAGACACTTCAGATGCAGGACTCCTAGACCCCTAAGAAACAGCCCCCAAAACAAGTCTGGATCCCCTAAGATCCAAACCAAAATACTAAGGCTGCATCTTAATATGCATACTTCCATAGACTATATACAGTGCCCTTCAACAATATTGGCACCTTTGGTAAATGTGAGCAAAGGCGGCTGTGAACTCAAATCTGTACTGTTTATACTTTTGATCTTTTATTCAAAACATACACAAATTTCTAACCTTTCTCTGAAGTAAAAAATAAAATAAAATAAAAAAATTGAGATTAAGTTAGTTAAGTATCACTTCAGTATTAGGTTCATAAATTTTTTTGAATGAAAGATCAAAATGATAAACAATGCAGATTTATTTTCACAGCCATATAGTATCTGCTTAGGATCCTGTATGATCGTTTGGGCTTTATGTCTTAGAAATTCCTTTTAACCTTTTGACATTTGCATATAAATATTAGACATGGCCTAAAATTCTACATTTATATGGGTGATAATTATCAAGGGTTTCCCCCCACTATCAAAATGATGATAAACAGCAACTCCCTAATCCTCTCCATCAGACTTCAAACACATTTCATAGAAATGTTAATGACCCTCAGGGCCAGACACCATGGCCTAGCTGACCAGTGGACCACCTCCATGCATAAAAATACAAATAACACACACACATAAAGACATTTTCTTTATTAAGACTATAATTAATCAGTTACAAATGTATCTGGTATATACATGTGTTGTCTTGTATGTTTCCCATTACACTAGTCTAGTTACCACTGTTTATTTGTATTAGTTAAGCTATAAATGCTAATATTCAGGTGTATGAATGTATCTCTGGCTTAGTATTTTCTAGATGTTTTGTTCTTGGTGTCAAAATGATCTGCTCTTTATTCCTCAAACCATGATGTACTCATGAAATTCATCATACTATTTGTACAATATTTTGGGTAAAACTACGCCAATTATTCAGGACAGCCATAAAGCATGCAAATGAGGTGTCACTGAAAAAAAGAAAAAGAAAAAAAAAACACTTTCCCACTAAATTAACGTAATTTGCTACAGCCAACTTTGCTCATGTTTACCAAGGGTGCCAATATTAGTGGAGGGCACTGTAGTAGGTGAAAAAAAATGTAAGTGAAAGTTTATTATGCTCAAAAATTCAAAGCATTCAGAAAACAGTAGGCAAAAAGTAACCAGATTACTTATTACTTCTGCCAAGATTCTGAAGTGTTCATCCAATCGACACCTCATTATCCCCGAGAGGACAGAAGGAGGATTTTTTTGAATGGCAGTGAAGCAAACTGACACAGTAGGTCACATGACAATTACAACATGAACGAATGTCATTTCAATTTCATTCATGACACACACATTCTTACTATAAAAAAATTAATTTTTAACGGCTATGAAGTAAGAGAGTGGAAGGAAGCTATTTAAGACCTCCTATGTGACGATCGTGTAATGGAAAACACGAGGAGAGGGTAGATCCAATTGCAAGTATGAATTTAATAACAAAAAGGGTAATACAAAATAATTTGTCTTGGGAGACAAACAAAACAAAACAAAACAAAACAAAAGAGGAAACCGGATGAAACGGAACGTAAAACTCGGAGGAACGAGAAGGCAAGGGAACGTCTCGGGTGCACACAGGGTAAGGACTCCATACAAACAACAGAGAAGGACAGCTATTTATAAGGAGACTAACAACAAAGGATTGTCTGCACCTGTGCGATTAATTGGAGTGCAATTACTGTGAAGACAGGACCAGACTGGAGGAATTAAAGTGCCTATGGTGAAGTGCCTAAGAAGAAGTGAGCTCACTAGGGAACACCCAGGAAAATAGAGACTGACAGCGTGACACTCCTAAGATCCAGTTCCAGACTAGCCTCGTGGAGAACCAGATTCAGACCTGTGCAAAACCAAGACTAGATCCCCTAAGATCCAAATCCAAACTAAAACTAGACAGCTTTGATCCAGACCCCAAGACTAGATCCCAATAACCAGGTGATTGATCCCTTCAGATTCAGATTGGTATAAATCTTCTCGTGTTTGAGATTAGTGTAGATTTTTCAAGATTTGACTAATTTGTTTCAGCCGCTGCTCTGTTGAGCATGTCTTTCTGTCCCTGTCATTGTCTGCCCTATAGTGAATGCAGAACAGCAGTTATTAGTAAGCATTTCAATCAAGCATTAAATTATACCCGTGGGCCCTATAAAATTTTGAGCTTGTGGAAGATTACATCTATTTATGAATGTGTGTGTGTGTGTGTGTGTGTGTGTGTGTGTGTGTGTGTGTGTGTGTGTGTGTGTGTGTGTGTGTGTGTGTTTGCGTGGCAAGGGTCCCAAAACACTTTCAGCCCACCCACTGCCATGCTCTCTTCCTCCATATTAGACTTATCGTATCACCTGGGTGAGGAAGCATTCTCAATAATCTTTTTAAAAGATCTTGATGCTAGATCAGAAAAATGATACGGATCACTGAGGATTTGCCTTTGACTTCATGATCACATTAAGACGTGAAATCACAAATGAAGTCAGAAAGAAAAGATTTATCCATGTGATTCGATTATTTAAAGGAACAGTTGACCCCAAAATGGCAATTCTGTCATTGTTTATTCACTCTCATGCCGTTCAGAACATGTATGATATTATTTCTTCAGTGGGACACAAAAGATGATATTCTGGAGAAATGTGGTTTAAAATTGACCCCACTGATCTTCCTGTATGGACATGAAAATCTGCTTCTAAAATATCTACCTTCAGATATTTGCTTTTGTTCCAAATACAAAAGAAAGTCATCCAGGTTTGGAATGACATGATTAAATTAAATTTCATTTTGGGGTGAATTCCCCCTTTTAACTAGGACTCCTAGGTTTCTGATTCAGGAACAATTCTTGCAAAATTAGAATGACTCAATTCGATTTGCTTTACAGTGGAATTCCATTTGATTTGATTTTGCTTAATGCTGTCACTATAAAACCTAATATACAAGTTTTGATTACCAACTGTGCCAACTCGCCAAAACAGGCATTTTTACATAATTCTGTGTACATTTGACCATTCAAACACAATGAGCATTTGAATTCAGTAACAGTGGCCATGCAATAAGTTGACAAGAAATCACAAATTAAATAAAAAGAGAAGATTTATAATTGTAATTCAATGATTTAAAGGCACAGTTGACCCCAAAATTACAATCCTATTGTTTTTCACTCAAAGCACATGTTAACAATAATCATTTAAGAGATATTTATGTGAATATTTGACTGTTCAAACAAAATGAAAGCATTTGATTTCAGTAATAGAGGCAATGAATTGACAGCTTTAGCAATGGTTTTAAGTGCATTTGACGCAAAACTGAGTCATCTACTTGTGATCTGCTCAGACAAAAAACAAAACAAAAATATAGCTGCAAGCAGCGATGGCGGGCTCAAGCCACCAATGCCATCGCCACCCCGGTGGCATCAGGTAAACTGTGCCCAGCGGGCACATGCATTCACAATATCCCTCTGGCAGTGAGGTTTTAAAGGATAAGGCAGTTAAAGGGTTAATCAGAATCATCAAGACTTTAAAATCACATTCACAGAACAATATATATAACTTTAGTGACACTTTACAATAATATTTCATTTCTAAACATTATGTTAACATGAACAATATTTATATAGCATTCATTCATGTCAGTTAATATTCCAAACTTAAACATTAAAACATTGTTTTTTTGTGATTTTTTTCCAAGCACATTTTACCAATTCCAAACCATATCAATCTTA
Organism: Carassius gibelio; assembly: GCF_023724105.1. Classification (NCBI taxonomy): domain Eukaryota; kingdom Metazoa; phylum Chordata; class Actinopteri; order Cypriniformes; family Cyprinidae; genus Carassius; species Carassius gibelio. The sequence goes on along the minus strand of NC_068390.1, from coordinate 11,098,308 downwards.
ATAACTAATTCACTTAAAACACACACACACACACACACACACACACACACACACACACACACACAGACACATTACCCACAGTGACAGAGGGACTGAGTGACATCAGATGTATGATAGTTTTTTAATTTTCTATCATCCATATAGTGTTGTATAGTCATGAAACCATGCATATTTCCTCAGAATGACTTGTCTTCTATGTGTACATTTTTTTGAAGTGTTTAGAAGCTGCACTTAAAAAAAGTAAAGACATTTACCGGTTACTTTTTTATTGTTATTTCAAAAAATCACCACGACAAGACCATTCAAGCCATTCAAAATTCATCCGCACCTGTACTGTTAGATACATTCTTTAAACAGTGGTAAAAGAGGATGTGGTGCTGATCCTTCAAGAGTCACTCAAAACGTATTTGTCCATAAAGCCTATAAAGAATTATTCTTAATATACAGTTCACAATACTTCAGCTTGTTATTCTAATTAAGTGAGGGTCATTTTATCAGTAAAATACATAAAATTCATATTATTTTTCTTTGAAAGATTTCTATAAATGATTTAAATCATACTTGTTTCTACAATAATTATTTAAAAGTAATCCTATAGCGCCATCTGGTGGCCATTATTGGTACTAAGAATTGCAAGCTTGATTTATATGTTATGATAGTTTTAATTTTATGCTGGCTCTTGAAAATGATAAAGCTATGAAACTTACTGTGCTTCCTTCAAATGATGACTTCTACGTATATAAAAAATTATGAAGAGTTGGAATTAAAAATTTTAAAGATATAGTAAAATAACTATTGTATTTTTTTTTATGTTACTTTAATAAATCGCTATGGCCACACCATTTAAGGTATCCTAAACCCATTCGAAATTTAACATCTTCAGTATATTGGCTTCATGTTAAAAAAGTTTGGTGTGAACTACTTGTGTCTTCTTGGAGGAGTATGAATTCATTTACAGGCTGAGTTTATCATAAATCCACAATAACATTTCTGAGTTCTGTATCAATCTGTGTTGTTTGTTTATTTTTTTATTTTTTTTTTTCATAGGAAGATAACTGACCCTTTATTCTCCTTTTTAATAAATGTGCTTATAAACCAAGAACAAGCTATTTATAGCTGTATTTATAAACTGCTTACTACTGACTATTAATATTGGGACAAGGCTTTATAAAGCATGAACTGACTATTTACTAATGAGTGCAGTTATTATAAAGTGTTATCAATGCATTTGCTAATGTTAACAAATTAGACATTATTTTACAGTGTTATCAAATCCCTTAAATGATTTTTAAGTGTTTTGTAATGATTTTATTGACCTACAAGCATTTGTGAAAGTTCTGCTTGCATTACAGCTTAGTCTTGATCTGTGAGCTGAACAGATTTACTGTTACATCCATGAGATTATGTAAATTCAAATAAATATCATGTCACAGGATGTCAGAGGTCAGTATCAAATTAGTTTGAAATTATTATTTGCAGCACAAATAAGGTTTTTTAGGATTTTTAAAAATCCCTAAAACTGTCAGAAAAGGATAAGGCCTAAGATTTCTATGTGAGTGGCTAAATTTGTTTGTTTTTATAACTATAATGCATAAACTATGAAACTATACAAAATGTATAAAAAAGTACAAGTTATTGTTTTCCAATGTTTTTTATTTATTTATTTTTTTTTTTTTGGATTTACATTTTAAAAAATTAGCCTAAGGCAATCATTCTAAACAGCTTGAATAAAACCTGTCAATATTTATTATAGACCACTATAACTGTGTATAATCTAACAAACAAGTTTATTATGAAAATAAAAGCGTGTACACCGGATAAATTGGACGATAAAGAAATTGCTAACAATAGTATACAATAGTTTTTAGGCGTTTAGATGCAGAAATGGAAAAATAAAATGTAAAATAAAATGTAATTGATTTAATTAAATATAGATTAAGTCTTGTTAGAGCAAAATAATAAATAGATACGTACACACATTAAACAAGCAGCCAAGATGAATGAGTTTAATTTTTTATATAGATTAAAATTGAAGACAGAAGCAGCTGGTATATGCGGTCACTTAATATTAAATTCCAGTAGATCCACTTTAGATTTATTTCTCAACAGTTTATGTTCACGTGGCTGTTTTCGTTTATATTAGCCAAGCTATTATGTATTTTGAAATAATCTTGTCCTTGAAGTGTTCGTTCTTACGACGAAAGGCAGAATCCTGCAGCTCGAGAGATACATGTTATTCTGCCAGTCGCGCTTTCAAATAGTCTTGCACACTTAAACGGGTCACAAAAGACCTGCATTTAGCTCGTGTTGTGTTATAATGGATGTATTGTGTGCATTTATGGCAATAATTTATTTTAAAAAGCTCTTAAACAAGAATAAATTCGTTAGTTTTGAACTTGTGACACTGTGCGCGCTGATCAGAGGCAGTGATTTCAGATATAGGCAGCCGCGAATATATCATTTTCACACAAACAGTTCAAAAACATCTTAATTTAGCTCTTGGTGTGCTCTAATTGGTGAATTGTGTGATATCGCTGCAATACTTTATTTTTAAAAGCTTTAAAACAGGAATAAATTCGTTTTTTCTGAGCTCTTTACTCCAGACGCTCGTGGTCACAGCGGTGATTCATCTCTCCTATTTCTCACGTAACTCTGGCCAGAAATAATTTATCCATGAGCCCTGAACCGGTAATAATCATATATGTTGGTTTAGCTTGTCAGTGTGAATTAAATCTAAGTATTTATTTGTATTTTAACCGATTTAAAAATGAAACTAAAAGAGAGTCTCCTCCCTTTCAGTCGAATTTCCCTTTCAGGAATTGAACCTGTAGGGGCGCATTTTCTCTCAGACAATGTAAGTCTCAGCACATAATACTCAAACAGAGGGACAGAGTGAGATGAGATGTCTGACAGTTTTTTAATTTTCTGTTATCCATACAGTGTTGTAAAGTCATTAAACTATGCATATTTACTCAGAATAACTTTTTTTCTGTATGAAAAAAGGTTTTGAAGTGTTTGGAATTTAAAAATGCAGGAAAATTAATAGTTCCATCTTTATTGTCATTTAAAAAAATCACCACGACAAAACCATCCAAGCTATCCAAAACCCATTCACAATTTAAGTTCCTCAATGTTTTTTCAACATGTACACCAAGTTTGGTGTGTATAGTGTTACTCTCCTCTGAGCAGTATGCATTAATTCACAGCTAAATGTAAAAAACAATCCACATTCAAATCAAAATAGCCGACTTCCTGTTGGTCGTAGCTGATGACTGTGAATTAGAAAGTTGTCCGTCTTGATAAGAACAATTTTTGTACTGAGTTTGGTGTCTGTAGCTAAAACTAACCCCCTCACTTTTGACAAAAGGTGGCGCTATAGAGTGCCTCTTCCACGCCCTCTTATGAACTTTTGCCAGTGTCTAGCTGTCACTAATACTGATATGTGTTCTGAGTTTGATGAAATTCTAAGCATGTTATATGCCTCAAAATCACCTGAGAAGTATTCCAGTTTGACATGTTGCCACGGCAACAATATTTTTAGATATCAATATACCCCCAGCAGATTTATATCGGCTGTGTTTTAACATTATTCTGATGAAGTTTGAAGCAAATCGAGTAAAAATAAGATGCTGAATTCAAAGCATTTTGAAAATGACACACTTCCTGCTGCCAGTTGGTGGCGCTATAACTTTGACTCCTAATAGTCACATATATGCGATCGACATCATACAATGAATAATCTGATGAAGTTTGATTAAAATTAGGAAATGTATGTGGATGGTATTAGACACTTCCTGTTTCTCAATTCTCGCCATAAATTAAACGCCTCGCTACGAGCAAACCGTTCGAGATATCAAAAATCCCCTGGCAATTTTTCATCCCCAATGTCTTGAGATCATGTTGACCGAGTTTGGTGGCAATCGAGTAAAAAACCTATGACAAGTATATCAAATTCCAGAGCATGCGCTTTTTACATAACTCTAAATAGCTGACTTCCTGTTGGGCGGAGCCTATGACATGCAATACGCAAGTTGTTCGGCACGATGAGATCTATATGTGTACTGAGTTTCATATTAATACGTGTAAGTATGTGTGAGCTATACATCAATATTAATGACTGTGTTCCAGGGGGCGCCGTAGAGCCCCTGTGCCACGCCCGGGTCCCAACCTCTGCAGGCTCCTAAAGGCCACAGATCCAAAGGTGTGTGCAAATTTCCAAGAGTTTTTGAGTATGTTAAGGACTCCAAAAGCCCCCACAACTTTGACGACAAATATGAATAATAAACCCTAAATAGCCAACTTCCTGTTGGGCGGAGCCTATGATATGCAATACGAAAGTTGTTTGTATTGATGAGTTCTATATGTGTACCGAGTTTCGTATGTCTACGTACAAGTATGTATGATATATGGCCCTCCATATTCCAGGGGGCGCTGTAGAGCCCCTGTGCCACGCCCGTGTATCAGTCTCTGCCCGGCCCTAATGGCCGCAGGTTCCAATGTGTGTGCCAATTTTCAAGACTTTTTAAGCATGTTAAGGGCCCCAAAAGCCCCCGTAACGTTAGAAAAAAATAATAATAATAATAATAAATATAGCTGCAAGCAGCGATGGCGGGCTCAAGCCACCAATGCCATCGCCACCCGGTGGCATCAGGTAAACTGTGCCCAGCGGGCACATGCATTCACAATATCCCTCTGGCAGTGAGGTTTTAAAGGATATGGCAGTTAAAGGGTTAATCCGAATCATCTAGACTTTAAAATCACATTCACAGAACAATATATATATATATATATATAACTTTAGTAACACTGTACAATAAGATTTCATTTATAAACATTGTTAACATGAACAATATTTATATTGCATTCATTCATGTCAGTTAATATTCCAAACTTAAACATTAAAACATTGTTTTATTGTGATTTTTTTCCAAGCACATTTTACCAATTCCAAACCATATCAATCTTAATAACTACCATTATTTTTTATTTAATCATTTATGAGTGCTATACAATAATTAATGTGAAGATAAATTTTTAGTCAATTCTGCAAGACAGACTTTCAGGAAAGGAGGTGGAATAAAAATGAGCTCCTAAATCTTAATCCTGGATTCTGGAAGATATATTCCTCAAACCATCGGACAAGAGGAGGTGGTGCTGGTCCTTCACGAGTCACTCTAATCTGTTCATAAAGCCTATATATAAAGACTTAATATATAGTATTTCACAATACTTCATGGTATTCTAATTAAATCATTTTTTGTAATCATAGATCTCTCAGAACCTGACACATTGTAATTCTGGAGACTCCAGGAAAGTGGCAGTTCTGTAAAATGTTGGCGCTGGAGACTAAATGCTCCCTGATAGTTTCACACCTAATTCACTTAACACACACACAAACACACACACACACACACATTAACCACAGTGACAGTGGGACTGAGTGACATCAGATGTATGATAGTTTTTTAATTTTCTATCATCCATATAGTGTTGTATAGTCATGAAACTATGGTCATGAGACCAGTCATTCTGAGGAAATATGCCTCAGAATGACTGGTCTTCTATGTGTACATTTTTTTGAAGTGTTTAGAAGCTGCACTTTAAAAAAATAAAAAGACATTTACTGGTTCCTTTTTTACTATTATTTCAAAAAATCACCACGACAAAATCATTCAAGCTATCCAAAATTCATTCACACCTGTTCTGTAAGATTAATTCTTTAAACAGTGGTAAAAGAGGATGTGCTGCTGATCCTTCAAGAGTCACTCAAAACTTATCTGTCCATAAAGCCTATAAATAATTATTCTTAATATACAGTTCACAATACTTCAGCTTGTTATTCTAATTAAGTGAGGGTCATTTTATCAGTAAAATACATACAATTCATATTTTTTTTTTTTTGAAAGATTTCTATAAATGATTTAAATCATACTCGTTTCTACAATAATTATTTAAAAGTAATCCTATAGCTCCCTCTGGTGGCCATTATTGGTACTAAGAATTGCAAGCTTCATTTATAAGTTATGATAGTTTTAATTTTATGCTGGCTCTTGAAAATGATAAAGCTATGAAACTTACTGTGCTTCCTTCAAATGATGGCTTCTACTTATATAAACAATTATGAAGAGTTAGAATGAAACATTTTAAAGATATAGTAAAATAACTATTGTATTTTTTTATGTTACTTTAATAAATCTCTATGGCAACACCATTTAAGCTATCCTAAACCCATTCACAATTTAACATCTCAGTATATTGGCATCATGTTGAAAAAGGAGTATGGAGTAGTATGAGGAGGAGTATGAATTCATTTACAGGCTGATTTTATCATAAATCCACAATAAAATTTCTGAGTTCTGTATCAATCTGTGTTGTTGTTTGTTTATTTTTATCTTTTATTTTTCATAGGAAGATAACTGACCCTTTACTCTCCTTTTTAATAAATGTGCTTATAAACCAAGGACAAGCTATTTATAGCTGTATTTATAAACTGCTTACTCCTGACTATTAATATTGGGACAAGGCTTTATAAAGCATGAACTAACTATTTACTAATGAGTTTAGTTATTATAAAGTGTTATCAATGCATTTGCTAATGTTAACAAATTAGACATTATTTTACAGTGTTATCAAATCCTTAAATGACTCATAAGCATTTGTGAAAGTTCTGCTTGCATTACAGCTTAGTATTGATCTGTGAGCTGAACAGATTTACTGTTACATCTATGAGATTATGTAAATTCAAATAAATATAATGTCAGAGGATGTCATAGGTCAGTATCAAATGAGTTTGAAATTATTATTTGCAGCACAAATAAGTTGTTTTTTAGGATTTTAAAAAATCCCTAAAACTGTCAGAAAAAAGATAAGGCCTAAGCTATTTCTATGTGAGTGGCTAAATTTATTTTTATTTTTATAATTGTAATACACAAACTATGAAATTTTACAAAATGTATAAAAAGGTAAATAAATAAATATGCACACATTAAAAAAGCAGCCAAGTCGAATGAGTTTCCTTTTTTATATAGATTAAAATTGAAGACAGAAGCAAGTGGTAAATGTGGTCACTTTAATATTCAAATCCAGTAGATCCACTTCAGATTTATTTCTCAACAGTTTATGTTCACGTGGCTGTTTTCGTTTATATTCGCCAAGCTATTTTGAAATAATCTTGTCCGTGATGTGTTCGTTCGTACGACGAAAGGCAGAAACCTGCAGCTCAAGAGATATGTTATTCTGCCAGTAGCGCTTTCAAATAGTCTTGCACACTTAAACTGGTCACAAACACCTGCATTTAGCTCTTGTTGTGTTTTAATTGGTGAATTGTGTGATATCGCTGCAATATTTTATTTGTAGAAGCTATAAAACAAGAATAAACTCGTTTTTTCTGAGCTCGTCATTCCACACGCTCATGCTCAGAGCGGTGATTCATCTCTCGTGTTTCTCACGTATCACTGACCACACATCAATTATTAATGAGCCCTGACCCGGTAATAATCATATATGTTGGTTTAGCTTGTCAGTGTGAATTAAATCTAAGTATTTATTTGTATTTTAACCAATTTAAAAGTGAAAGTAAAAGTCCGGGAATTGAACCTGTAGGGGCGCTATTTCTCTCAGACAATGGAAGTCTGAAGCACATATACTCAAACAGAGGGACAGAGTGAGATGAGATGTCTGGCAGTTTTTTGATTTTCTGTTATCCATACAGTGTTGTAAAGTCGTGAAACTATCCATATTTACTCAGAATGACTTTTTTTCTGTATGAAAAAAGGTTTTGAAGTGTTTGGAATTTAAAAATGCAGGACAATTAATAATTCCATTTTTACTGTCATTTAAAAAAATCACCACGACAAAACCGTTCAAGCTATCCAAAATCCATTGGCAATTTAAGTTGTTTAAAATGTTTTGGCATCATGTAGACAAAGTTTGGTGTGTATAGTGTTACTCTCCTCTGAGCAGTATGCATTAATTCACAGCTAAATGTAAAAAAAAATCCACATTCAAATCAAAATAGCTGACTTCCTGTTGATCGTAGCTGATGACTGTGAATTAGAAAGTTGTCCGTCTTGATAAGAACAATTTTTGTACCGAGTTTGGTGTCTGTAGCTAAAACTAACCCCCCCACTTTTGACAAAAGGTGGCGCTATAGAGTGCCTCTTCCACGCCCTTTTAAAAGCTTTTTCCATTGTCTAGCTATCAAGAATACTGATATGTGTTTTGAGTTTCATGTAAATCTGAGGTTGTTATCTGCCTCAAAATCACCATAACAGAATATTCAAGTTTGACACGTTGCCATGGCAACAATATATAAGATATCAATATCCCCACAACAGATTTACATCGGCCATGTTTTGACATTATTCTGATGAAGTTTGAAGCAAATCGAGTAAAAATAAGATGCTGAATTCAAAGCATTTTGAAAATGACTCACTTCCTGCTGCCAGTTGGTGGCGCTATAACGTTGACTCTTAATAGTCACATATATACGATCGGTATCATACATCGAACAAACCGATGAAGTTTGATCAAACTCAGGCAATGTATATGGATGTTATTAGGCATTTCCTGTTTCTCACTTTTTGCCCTAATTTCAATGCCTCGCCACGAGCAAACCGTTCGAGATATCAAAAATCCCCTCGCAATTTTTCATCCCCAATGTCTTGAGATCATGTTCACCGAGTTTGGTGGCAAACAAGTAAAAAACCTATGACAAGTATATCAAATTCCAGAGCATGCTTTTTTTAAACAGCCATGAATAGCAGACTTCCTGTTGGGCGGAGCCTTTGACATAGAGCGCGAAAGTTGTTCAGCTCAATGAGATCTACAAGTGTACTGAGTTTCATATAAATATATGCAAGTGTGTGTGAGCTATGGTTCAAGATTTCTGACTGTGTTCCAGGGGGCGCTGTAGAGCCCCTGTGCCACACCCGGGTCCCAGTCTCGGTGGCGTCCTGATGGCCGCAGATTCCAATGTGCGTGCCAATTTTCAAGAGTTTTTGAGCATGTTAAGGCCCCCAAAAACTCCCGGAAGGTTTAATAAAAAATAAAAAAAATAATAATAATAAATATAGCTGCAAGCAGCGATGTCGGGCTCAAGCCATCAGTGCAACGCCACCCTGGTGGCATCGGGAAAACTGTGCCCAGCGGGCATAAGCATTTACAGTAACCCTCTGACAATCAAGTTTTAAGGGATGTGGCAGTTAAAGGGTTAATCCGACCAATCTAGACTTTGAAATCACATACACAGAACAATATATATAACTTTAGTAACACTTTATTTTAAAATGTATAAAAAATGTATAAGGTGTGCATTGTAGCTGACACCTATATGAACACATTACAATTGTTTTGTGACTACAAGTCTTTCTTCTCAAATGCTATTGAGTGGTCGCGAACGCGGATGGGAGAATGGCGCATATTTGTTTTGTTTTTTTTGAGCAACTGGTGCCCCCTCTGGGAGTTGGTGCTCTACGAAGACTGCATACTCTGCATATAGGGAGCAGCGGTACTATCTGGAAGATATATTCCTCAAACCATCGTACAAGTGAAGGTGATGCTAGTCCTTCAAGAATCGCTCAAAACCTTTTCAAGTGTACAGTTTCCTTTTATTGCATCTTGAAATAAATATTTCTGAATTCTGAATCAAACTGGGTTGTGTTTATTGATTTATTTTATAAGACAACTGAAACTTTAATCTCCTTTGTAATATATGTGCTTTTAAACCAAGAACAATGTAATTAGAGATGTATTCCTGCTTAATAATGACTATTATTAAGGGAAAAGGCTTTATAATCATGAACTATTTACTAATGCTTAGCTAATGAGTGCAGTTATTATAAAGTGTTACCAATGCATTTACTAATGTTAACAAATTAGACATTATTATACAGTGTTACCAAACCCTTTAATAATTTATTAGTGTTTTGTAATGATTTTAATGACCAATAAGCATTTGTGAAATAGTTTTGCTTGCATTGCAGCTTAATCTGTCAGTTGAAGAGTTTTACTGTTACATCCATGAGATTAATAAATGTCATGTCACGTCACAGGTTGTCATAGGTCAGTATCAAATGAGTTTGAAATTATAATTTGCAGCACAAATAAGGCTTCTTAGGATGTTTTTAAATCCCAAAAACTGTCAGAAAAGGATAAGGCCTAAGAGATTTCTTAACCTGTAATGAAAGGAAAAAAACACCACCATTAGCAACAACAAAAACAATAACAATTTAAAATATAGATTTTTTTTCCCTGATTATTAAAGGAATGATTAGGTCTCTCTCTCTCTCTCTCTCTCTCTCTCTCTCTCTCTCTCTCTCTCTCTCTCTCTCTCTCTCTCTCTCTGCCAGACAGCCCCTCCCTACAATCCACACACACTGTCAGTCACCAAAGATTCACAGTCACCAACCCCCTCACACTCACACTCCCCCTCCCTCTCCCCCTCCCTTTCCTCACACAGACGGAGTGGCCAGAGTGAGATCATGTCAGTTGAGAAGTCTGACAGTTTTTTCTTTTCTTTTATCCATACAGTGTTGTAAAGTCATGAAACTATGCATATTTCCTCATAATGATTTGATCTCTGTATGAAAACATGCCTTGAAGTGTTTGGAAGCTGCAATTTAGACATACAATACAATTAATGTTTCCCTTCTTACTGTCATTTCAAAAAATCACCACGTCAAAACCGTTCAAGCTAACCAAAATCCGTTCGCAATTTAAGTTCCTCGATGTTGTTTCTTCATGTAGTCAAAGTTTGGTGTGTATAGTGTACTTCCCATGTGAGGAGTATGCATTAATTCACAACTGTAAAATCTCAAAAATACACATTCAAATCAAAATAGCTGACTTCCTGTTGATCGTTGCTTATGACTGTGAATTAGAAAGTTGTCCGTCTTGATAAGAACAATTTAAGTACCGAGTTTGGTGTCTGTAGCTAAAACTAAATAAAATGCATTATTATTATTATTAGCTGTACACTTGCTAAACATTTTTAAATATAAACTTATGCAATTGTGTGTGTATATATATATATATATATATATATATATATATATATATATATATATATATATATATATATATATATATATAAATTCAAGTGTACAGTTTTCTTTTATTGCATCTTGAAATAAATATTTATGAGTTCTGTGTTTGTTTATTTTATTTATTTTATTTTTTATTTTACATTTTTTTTAGGGAGATTACAGCCTTTAATCTCCTCAAAATAAATGTGCATATAAACCATGAACAATTTAATTATAGCTGTATTTATAAAATGCTTACTAAAATATTAATTTTGGGAGAAAGCTATATAAAGCATGAACTGACTATTTACTAATGCTTAGCTAAGAATTGCAGCTATTGTGAAGTGTTACCAATGCATTTACTAATGTTAACAATTGAGACATTATTTTAAAGTGTTACCAAATCCTTAAATAATTTAAAAGTGTTTTGTTATGATTTCATTAACCTATAAGCATTTGTGAAATAGTTCTGCTTGCATTAAAGCTTAGTCTTCATCTGTGAGCTGAACAGTTTTACTGTTACATCCTTGAGATTATGTAAATTCAAATAAATGTCATGTCACAGGGTGACAGAGGTCAGTATCAAATGAGTTTGAAATTATTATTTGCAGCACAAATAAGGTTTTTTAGGATTTTTTTAAATCCCTGAAACTGTCAGAAAAGGATAAGGCCTAAGATATTTCTTAAGATGTAATGATAACAGCACAATTAGCAACAACAACAAAAAAATAACTATTTAAAATACAGTTTTTTTTCTGGTGATTAAAGAGATGTTTAAGTCTCTCTCTCTCGCTCTCTCTCTCTCTCTCTCTCTCTGTCTGTCTGCCACTCAGCTCACACCCCTCCCCCACTCACACTCACACACACACACAGAGTCAGCACACAGAGTGACAGAGTGAGATCAGATGTCTGACAGTTTTTTAATTTTCTTTTAATCATACAGTGCTGTAAAGTCATGAAACTATGCATATTTCCTCAGAATCACTGGTTTTCTAAATTAAAAATGTTTTTTAAAGGTTTGGAAGCTGCAATTTAAAAATACAAGACGATTAATGTTTCACTTTTTACTGTCATTTCAAAAAATCACCACGACAAAACCGTTCAAGCTAACCAAAATCTGTTCGCAATTTAAGTTCCTCGATGTTTTTTCTTCATGTAGACAATGTTTGGTGTGTATAGTGTACTTCCCCTGTGAGGAGTATTCATTAATTCACAACTGTAAAATCTCAAAAATACACATTCAAATCAAAATAGCCGACTTCCTGTTGATCGTAGCTGATGACTGTGAATTAGAAAGTTGTCCGTCTTGAAAAGAACAATTTATGTACCAAGTTTGGTGTCTGTAGCTAAAACTAACCCCCCCACTTTTGACAAAAGGTGGCGCTATAGAGTGCCTCCTTCACGCCCTTTTAAAAGCTTTTGCCATTGTCTAGCTATCACTAATACTGATATGTGTTTTGAGTTTCATGTAAATCTGAGCTTGTTGTCTGCCTCAAACTCACCATAACAGAACATTCAAGTTTGACACGTTGCCATGGCAACACTATATCAGATATCAATATCCCCACAACAGATTTACATCGGCCGTGTTTTGTCATTATTCTGATGAAGTTTTAAGTAAATCGAGTAAAAATAAGATGCTGAATTCAAAGCATTTGGAAAATGACACACTTCCTGCTGCCAGTTGGTGGCGCTATAACGTTGACTCTTAATAGCCACATATATACAATCGGTATCATACAACGAACAAACCCATGAAGTTTGATCAAATTCAGGAAATGTATGTGGATGTTATTAGACATTTCCTGTTTCTCATTTCTCGCCATAAGTTCCATGCCTCGCCACGGGCAAACCGTTCGAGATATCAAAAATCCCCTCGCAATTTTTCATCCTCAATGTCTTGAGATCATGTTCACCGAGTTTCGTGGCGAACGGGTTGAAAACCTCAGAGGAGTATTTCAAATTCCAGAGCATGCTTTTTTTAAACAGCCCTGAATAGCTGACTTCCTGTTGGGCGGAGCCTATGACATAAAGTGTGAAAGTTGTTCGGCTCAATGAGATCTATAAGTGTACCGAGTTTGATATAAATACATGCAAGTGTGTGTGAGCTATGGTTCAAGAATTCTGACTGTCTTCCAGGGGGCGCTGTAGAGCCCCTGTGCCACGCCCGGGTCCCAGCCTCTGCGGCGTCCTGATGGCCGCAGATTCCAATGTGTGTGCCAATTTTCAAGAGTTTTTGAGCATGTTAAGGCCCCCAAAACACCCCGGAAGGTTTAATAAAAAATAAAAATAATAATAATAATAACAAGAAATATAGCTGCAAGCAGCGATGGCGGGCTCAAGCCGTCAGTGCAACGCCACCCCGGTGGCATCGGGAAAACTGTGTCCAGCGGGCATAAGCATTTACAGTAACCCTCTGGCAATCAAATTTTAAGGGATATGGCAGTTAAAGGGTTAATCCGACCCATCTACACTTTGAAATCACATACACAGAACAATATATATAACTTTAGTAACACTTTATTTTAATATATATAAAAAATGTATAAGTTGTGCATCGTAGCTGACACCTAAATGAACACATTACAATTGGTTTATGACTGCAAGTCTTTCTCCTCAAATGCTATTGAGCTTCAAATTTGCTTTTGAGCCCATGTGAAAAAGTAGCATAATTTACATATGACTTACAGTTTGTTTTAATAAATATCAAACATTCAATTTAATGGTGCATTATAGCTGTCACCTAGATGAACAATTACAGTTGTTTTTATGACTGTAAGTCATTCTCTTCAAATGCTACTGACGTTAGAAAAGTGTATAACAATATCACATGTAACTTTAGAGACGGTCCCTAAATTTGAGACTCTCGAATGTCCAATGTCAAGCCAACTTTATGCCTGTTTTTGTTTTGTTTTTTACTTTATTTTTCTTTTCTCTGTGCCGGATTGCTGATGTCTTTTACCCGGGCATAGATGTCCATCCATCAATTACGAACATTCATCCGCAAATGTCCGAGCGGTCACGAGCGCGGATTGGAGAATGGCGCATGTTTTATTTTTTTTGAGCTACTGGGATGGTGCCCCCTCTGGGAGTTGGTGCCCTACGAAGACTGCGTATTCTGCATATAGGGAGCGGCGGTACTATCTGGAAGATATATTCCTCAAACCGTCGTACAAGAGGAGGTGATGCTAGTACTTCAAGCATCTCTCAAAACCTATCTGTTCATAAAGCCTATATATAAAGTCTTAATATAGTATTCCACAATATGTTGTGCTATTCTAATATTATTGTGGTTTTTTATTGACATTGTTATTTGCTGTTATTTTTTGTTTTAATATTGTTACTGTTGTTACTTGTTGTACGGTGACCTTGAGTGGTTTGAAAGGCGCCTTAAATTAAATGCATTATTATTATTATTATTATTATTATTATTATTATTATTAGCTGTACACTTGATAAAAAAATTAAATATAAATTTATGCAATTGTATATATATGTATATATAGTGTACAGTTTTCTTTTATTGCATCTTGAAATAAATGTTTCTGAGTTCTGTGTTTGTTTATTTATTTTTTTTTATTTTTTATTTTTTTTAGGAAGATTACAGCCTTTAATCTCCTCAAAATAAATGTGCATATAAACCATGAACAATTTAATTATAGCTGTATTTATAAAATGCTTACTAATGACTATAAATTTTGGGAGAAGGCTATATAAAGCAGCAACAGTTGATGTTGAGGCCTAAGATATTTCTTAAGCTGTAATGATGAAAAAACAACAACAACACAAAATTGCTTTTTTTTCTGCTGGTGATTAAAGAGATGATTAAGTCTCCCTCCCTCTCTCTCTCTCTCTCTCTCTCTCTCTCTCTCTCTCTGACACCAAGCCCATCCCCTCTCCCACACATTCACACAAACTCAGCACACACACTTAACACACACACACTTAACACACACACACTTAACACACAAACACACACACACACACACACACATTACCCACAGTGACAGAGGGACAGAGTGACATCAGATGTATGGTAGTTTTTTAATTTTCTATCATCCATATAGTGTTGTATAGTCATGAAACTATGCATATTTCCTCAGCATGACTTCTATGTGTACATTTTGTTGAAGTGTTTAGAAGCTGCACTTAAAAAAATAAAAGACATTTACTGGTTCCTTTTTTACTGTTATTTCAAAAAATCACCATGACAAAACCATTCAAGCTATCCAAAATTCATTCACACCTGTTCTGTAAGATAAATTCTTTAAACAGTGGTAAAAGAGGATGTGGTGCTGATCCTTCAAGAGTCACTCCAAACTTATCTGTCCATAAAGCCTATAAAGAATTATTCTTAATATACAGTATTTCACAATACTTCAGCATATTATTCTAATTAAGTGAGGGTCATTTTATCAGTAAAATACATATTATTTTTCTTTGAAAGATTTCTATAAATGATTTAAATCATACTTGTTTCTACAATAATTATTTAAAAGTAATCATATAGCGCCATCTGGTGGCCATTATTGGTACTAAGAATTGCAAGCTTGATTTATATGTTATGATAGTTTTAATTTTAAGCTGGCTCTTGAAAATGATAAAGCTATGAAACTTACTGTGCTTCTTTCAAATGATGACTTCTACGTATATAAAAAATTATGAAGAGTTTGGAATGAAAAAATTTAAAGATATAGTAAAATAACTATTTAATTTTTTTATGTTACTTTAATAAATCGGTATGGCCACACCATTTAAGGTATCCTAAACCCATTCGCAATTTAACATCTTCAGTATATTGGCATCATGTTGAAAAAGTTTGGTGTGAACTACTTGTGTCTTCTTGGAGGAGTATGATTCATTTACAGGCTGATTTTATCATAAATCCACAATAAAATTTACAGCATTTACAGTAACCCTCTGACAATCAGTTTTAAGGGATGCAGCAGTTAAAGGGTTAATCCGACCAATCTAGACTTTGAAATCACATACACAGAACAATATATATAACTTTAGTAACACTTTATTTTAATATTTATAAAAAAATGTATAAGGTGTGCATTGTAGCTTACACCTATATGAACACATTACAATTGCTTTGTGACTGCAAGTCTTTCTTCTCAAATGCTATTGAGCTTCAAATTTGCATTTGAGCCCATGTGAAAAAGTTGCATAATTTACATATGACTTACAGTTTGTTGTAATAAATATCAAACATTCAATTTAACTGTGCATTATAGCTGTCACCTAGATGAACAATTACAGTTGTTTTTATGACTGTAAGTCATTCTCTTCAAATGCTACTGACGTTAGAAAAGTGTATAACAATATCACATGTAACTTTAGAGACCGGCCCTAAATTTGAGACTCTAGAAAGTCCAATGTCAAGACAACTTTATGCCTGTTTTATTTTCTTTAGTTTTCTTTTCTCTGTGCCGGATTGCTGATGTCCTATACCCAGGCATAGATGTCCATCCATCAATTACGAACATTCAGCCGCAAACATGAGGTGTGAGCGGTCGCGAGCGCGGATGGGAGAATGGCGCATGTTTTTTTTTTTTTTTGAGCAACTGGGATGGTGCCCCCTCTGGGAGTTGGTGCCCTACGAAGACTGCATTCTATGTTATACTGCATAATGTTAACAAATTAGACATTATTTTACAGTGTTACCAAATCCTTAAATAATGTATTAGTGTTTTGTAATTATTTTAATGACCTATAAGCATTTGTTAAATAGTTTTGCTTGCATTGCAGCTTTATCTGTCAGTTGAAGAGTTTTACTGTTACATCCATGAGATTAATAAATGTCATGTCACGTCACAGGTTGTCATAGGTCAGTATCAAATGAGTTTGAAATTATTATTTGCAGCACAAATTAGGGTTCTTAGGATGTTTTTAAATCCCTAAAACTGTCAGAAAAGGATAAGGCCTAAGAGATTTCTTAACCTGTAATGAAAGGAAAAAACACCACCATTAGCAACAACAAAAACAAAAACAATTTAAAATACAGATTTTTTTTTCCTGATTATTAAAGGGATGATTAGGTCTCTCTCTCTCTCTCTCTGCCAGACAGCCCCTCCCTACAGTCCACACACACTGTCACAGTCACCAACCCCCTCACACTCCCCCTCCCTCTCCCCCTCCCTTCCCTCACACAGACAGGGTGGCCAGAGTGAGATCATGTCAGTTGAGAAGTCTGACAGTTTTTTAATTTTCTTTTATCCATACAGTGTTGTAAAGTCGTGAAACTATGCATATTTCCTCAGAATGATTTGATCTTTGTATAAAAAAATGCTTTGAAGTGTTTGGAAGCTGCAATTTAAACATACAAGACAATCAATGTTTCCCTTTTTACTGTCATTTCAAAAATTCACCACGACAAAACCGTTCAAGCTAACCAAAATCCGTTCGCAATTTAAGTTCCTCAATGGTTTTTCTTCATGTAGACAAAGTTTGGTGTGTATAGTGTACTTCCCCTGTGAGGAGTATGCATTAAATCAGAGCTCAATTTAAATATTCAAATCAAAATAGCCGACTTCCTGTTGGTCGTAGCTGATGACTGTGAATTAGAAAGTTGTCCGTCTTGAAAAGAACAATTTATGTACCAAGTTTGGTGTCTGTAGCTAAAACTAACCCCCCCACTTTTGACAAAAGGTGGCGCTATAGAGTGCCTCCTTCACGCCCTTTTAAAAGCTTTTGCCATTGTCTAGTTATCACTAATACTGATATGTGTTTTGAGTTTTATGTAAATCTGAGCTTGTTGTCTGCCTCAAACTCACCATAACAGAACATTCAAGTTTGACACGTTGCCATGGCAACACTATATCAGATATCAATATCCCCACAACAGATTTACATCGGCCGTGTTTTGTCATTATTCTGATGAAGTTTTAAGTAAATAGAGTAAAAATAAGATGCTGAATTCAAAGCATTTGGAAAATGACACACTTCCTGCTGCCAGTTGGTGGCGCTATAATGTTGACTCTTAATAGTCACATATATACGATCAGTATCATACAACGAACAAACCAATGAAGTTGGATCAAATTCAGGAAATGTATGTGGATGTTATTAGACATTTCCTGTTTCTCATTTCTCGCCATAATTTCAACGCCTCGCCATGGGCAAACCGTTCGAGATATCAAAAATCCCCTCGCAATTTTCCATCCCCAATGTCTTGAGATCATGTTGACCGAGTTTGGTGGCAATCAAGTAAAAGACCTATGACAAGTATATCAAATTCCAGAGCATGCTTTTTATAAACAGCCCTAAATAGCTGACTTCCTGTTGGGCGGAGCCTATGACATAGAGTGCGAAAGTTGTTCGGCTCAATGAGATCTATAAGTGTACTGAGTTTCATATAAATACATGAAAGTGTGTGTGAGCTATGGTTCAAGATTTCTGACTGTGTTCCAGGGGGCGCTGTAGAGCCCCTGTGCCACGCCCGGGTCCCAGTCTCTGTGGCGTCCTGATGGCCGCAGATTCCAATGTGTGTGCCAATTTTCAAGAGTTTTTGAGCATGTTAAGGCCTCCAAAACCCCCCGGAAGGTTTAATAAAAAATAAAAAAAATAATAATAAGAAGAAGAAATATAGCTGCAAGCAGCGATGGCGGGCTCAAGCCACCAATGCCATCACCACCCCGGTGGCATCAGGTAAACTGTGCCCAGCGGGCACATGCATTCACAATATCCCTCTGGCAGTGAGGTTTTAAAGGATAGAGGGGAGCGTAGAGGGGAGCGTGCATTTGCAGTGGCTGGGCCACGACTCTGGAATACCCTGCCTTTAGAGATCAGACTGGCCCCTTCCTTGTCTATTTTTAAATCTTTGCTAAAAACTTTTTTATTTTCCTTAGTGTACTGACTACTGTGTTATGCTACATTTTGAAATGGGTGGTTTTAAATTTTTTGTCTGGTCTATTTTTATGTATGTGTAATATTCTTGCTCTTATGTTAAAGCACTTTGGTCAGCCAGGAGGCTGTTGTAAATGCGCTATACAAATAAATTGAACTTGAACTAGAACTTGAACTTGATATGGCAGTTAATCCGAATCATCTAGACTTTAAAATCACATTCACAGAACAATATATATATATATATATATATATATATATATAACTTTAGTAACACTTTACAATAAGATTTCATTTATAAACATTATGTTAACATGAACAATATTTATATAGCATTCATTCATGTCAGTTAATATTCTAAACTTAAACATTAAAACATTGTTTTATTGTGATTTTTTTCCAAGCACATTTTACCAATTCCAAACCATATCAATCTTAATAACTACCATTATTTTTTATTTAATCATTTATGAGTGCTATACAATAGTCCAGGAAAGCTGGAAGAGAAAAACAGGTCAAGAAGAACTGACAAAAGAATTGCAAAAGAATTAGGAATTAATGTGAAGATTAATTTTTAGTCAATTCTGCAAGACAGACTTTCAGGAAAGGAGGTGGAATAAAAATGAGCTCCTAAATCTTAATCCCAGATTCTGGAAGATATATTCCTCAAACCATCGAACAAGAGGAGGTGGTGCTGGTCCTTCACGAGTCACTCTAATCTGTTCATTAAGCCTATATATAAAGTCTTAATATATAGTATTTCACAATACTTCATGGTATTCTAATTAAATAATTTTTTGGAATCTTAGATTTCTCAGAACCTGACACATTGTAATTCTGAGACTCCAGGAAAGTGGCAGTTCTGTAAAATGTTGGCGCTGGAGACTAAATGCTCACTGATAGTTTCACACCTAATTCACTTAAAACACACACAAACACACACACACAGTGACAGAGGGACAGAGTGACATCAGATGTATGTTTTTTTATTTTCTGTCATCCATATAATGTTGTATAGTCATGAAACTATGCATATTTCCTCAGAATGACTTGTCTTCTATGTGTACATTTTTTTGAAGTGTTTAGAAGCTGCACTTTTTTTTACTGGTTCCTTTTTTACTATTATTTCAAAAAATCACCACGACAAAACCATTCAAGCTATCCAAAATTCATTCACACCTGTTCTGTAAGATTAATTCTTTAAACAGTGGTAAAAGAGGATGTGGTGCTGAACCTTCAAGAGTCACTTAAAACGTATCTGTCCATAAAGCCTATTAAGAATTATTCTTAATATACAGTTCACAATACTTCAGCTTGTTATTCTAATTAAGTGAGGGTCATTTTATCAGTAAAATTCCTAAAATACATATTATTTTATTTGAAAGATTTCTATAAATTATTTAAATCATACTCGTTTCTCCAATAATTATTTAAAAGTAATCCTATAGCTCCCTCTGGTGGCCATTATAGGTACTAAGAATTGCAAGCTTGATTTATAAGTTATGATAGTTTTAATTTTATGCTGGCTCTTGAAAATGATAAAGCTATGAAACTTACTGTGCTTCCTTCAAATGAGGACTTCTACTTATATAAAAAATTATGAAGAGTTAGAATGAAAAATTTTAAAGATATAGTAAAATAACTATTGTATTTTTTATGTTACTTTAATAAATCTCTATGGCAACACCATTTAAGCTATCCTAAACCCATTCACAATTTAACATCTCAGTATATTGGCATCATGTTGAAAAAGGAGTATGGAGTAGTATGAGGAGGAGTATGAATTCATTTACAGGCTGATTTTATCATAAATCCACAATAAAATTTCTGAGTTCTGTATCAATCTGTGTTGTTGTTTGTTTATTTTTATCTTTTATTTTTCATAGGAAGATAACTTACTCTCATTTTTAATAAATGTGCTTATAAACCAAGGACAAGCTATTTATAGCTGTATTTATAAACTGCTTACTACTGACTATTAATATTGGGACAAGGCTTTATAAAGCATGAACTGACTATTTAATAATGAGTGCAGTTATTATAAAGTGTTATCAATGCATTTGCTAATGTTAACAAATTAGACATTATTTTACAGTGTTATCAAATCCTTAAATGACTCATAAGCATTTGTGAAAGTTCTGCTTGCATTACAGCTTAGTATTGATCTGTGAGCTGAACAGTTTTACTGTTACATCCATGAGATTATGTAAGTTAAAATAAATATAATGTCACAGGATGTCATAGGTCAGTATCAAATGAGTTTGAAATTATTATTTGCAGCACAAATAAGTTTTTTTTAGGATTTTTAAAAATCCCTAAAACTGTCAGAAAAAGGTTAAGGCCTAAGCTATTTCTATGTGAGTGGCTAAATTTATTTTTGTTTTTATAATTGTAATACACATACTATGAAATTATACAAAATGTATAAAAAGGTAAATAAATAAGTACGCACACATTAAAAAAGCAGCCAAGTCGAATGCGTTTCCTTTTTTATATGGATTAAAATTGAAGACAGAAGCAAGTGGTAAATGTGGTCACTTTAATTTTCAAATCCAGTAGATCCAGTTTATGTTCACGTGGCTGTTTTCGTTTATATTCGCCAAGCTATTATGTGTTTTGAAATAATCTTGTCCGTGATGTGTTCGTTCGTACGACGAAAGCCAGAATCCTGCAGCTAGAGAGATATATGTTATTCTGCCAGTCGCGCTTTCAAATAGTCTTGCACACTTAAACAGGTCACAAACACCTGCATTTACCTCTTGTTGTGTTACAGTGGGTTTATTGTGTGCATTTGTGGTAATATTTTATTTAAAAAAGCTCTTAAACAAGAATAAATTCGTTTGTTTTGAGCTCGACACTGTACGCGCTGATCGGAGGCGGTGATTTCAGATAGGCAGCTGCAAATATTTCATTTTCACACAAACAGTTCAAAAACATCTTAATTTAGCTCTTGGTGTGTTCTAATTGGTTGATTGTGTGATATCGCTGTAATAATTTATTTTTAAAAGCTTTAAAACAGGAATAAATTCGTTTTCTCTGAGCTCTTTACTCCAGACGCTCGTGATCACAGCGGTGATTCATCTCTCCTATTTCTCACGTATCTCTGGCCAGAAATAATTTATCCATGAGCCCTGAACCGGTAATAATCAGATATGTTGGTTTAGCTTGTCAGTGTGAATTAAATCTAAGTATTTGTTTGTATTTTTAACCGATTTAAAAGTGAAAGTAAAAGTCCGGGTATTGAACCTGTAGGGGCGCTATTTCTCTCAGACAATGGAAGTCTGAAGCACATATACTCAAACAGAGGGACAAAGTGAGATGAGATGTCTGACAGTTTTTTTTAATTTTCTGTTATCCATACAGTGTTGTAAAGTCGTTAAACTATGCATATTTCCTCAGAATGACTTTTTCATCTGTATGAAAAAATTCTTTGACGTGTTTGGAAGCTGCAATTTAAAAATACAATAATGATTCCCTTTGTAAGGTCATTTAAAAAAATCACCACGGCAAAACCATTCAAGCTATCCAAAATCCATTCACAATTTAAGTTCCTATCAGAAATACTGATGTGTGTTCAGAGTTTTGTGAAATTCTAAGTATGTTATTTGCCTCAAAATCACCTGAGAAGTATTCCAGTTTGACATGTTGCCACGCCAACAATTTTTTAGATATCAATATCCCCCTTGCAGATTTATATCGGCTGTGTTTTAACATTATTCTGATGAAGTTTGAAGCAAATCGAGTAATAATAAGATGCTGAATTCAAATCATTTTGAAAATGACACACTTCCTTCTGCCAGTTGGTGGCGCTATAACTTTGACTCCTAATAGTCACATATATGCGATCGACATCATACAACGAATAATCTGATGAAGTTTGATTAAAATCAGGAAATGTATGTGGACGGTATTAGACACTTCCTGTTTCTCATTTCTCGCCATAATTTCAACGCCTCGCCACGAGCAAACCGTTCGAGATATCAAAAATCCCCTGGCAATTTTTCATCCCCAGTGTCTTGAGATCATGTTGACCGAGTTTGGCGGCAATCGAGAAAAAATCCTATGACAAGTATTTCAAATTCCAGAGCATGCGCTTTTTACATAACTCTAAATAGCTGACTTCCTGTTGGGTGGAGCCTATGACATGCAATATGAAAGTTGTTCGGCACGATGAGATCTATATGTGTACTGAGTTTCATATGAATATGTGCAAGTATGTGTGAGCTATACATCAAAATTTTTGACTGTGTTCCAGGGGGCGCCGTAGAGCCCCTGTGCCACGCCCGGGTCCCAGCCTCTGCAGGCTCCTAAAGGCCACAGATTCCAAAGTGTGCGCAAATTTTCAAGAGTTTTTGAGTATGTTAAGGACCCCAAAAGACCCCACAACTTTGACGAAAAATTTGAATACTAAACCCTAAATAGCCAACTTCCTGTTGGGCGGAGCCTATGATATGCAATACAAAAGTTGTTTGGATTGATGAGATTTATATGTGTACCGAGTTTCATACGTCTACGAGCAAGAATGTATGATATATGGCCCTCCATATTCCAGGGGGCGCTGTAGAGCCCCTGTGCCACGCCCGTGTATCAGTCTCTGCCCGGCCCTAATGGCCGCAGGTTCCAATCTGTGTGCCAATTTTCAAGACTTTTTAAGCACGTTAAGGGCCCCAAAAGCCCCCGAGACGTTGGAAAAAAATAATAATAATAATAATAATAATAATAATAATAAAAAATAATCCTAAGGAAAACAATAGGCCTCTCGCCCTTTGGGCTTGAGCCCTAATAATCCTTAGAAGAACAATAGGGCTCTTCGCCCCTTCGGGCTTGAGCCCTAATAATCCTTAGAAGAACAATAGGGCTCTTCGCCCCTTCGGGCTTGAGCCCTAATAAGAAAAAGAAATATAGCTGCAAGCAGCGATGTCGGGCTCAAGCCATCAATGCAACGCTACCCCGGTGGCATCAGGAAAACTGTGCCCAGCGGGCATAAGCATTTACAGTAACCCTCTGACAATACAATTTTAAGGGATGTGGCAGTTAAAGGGTTAATCCGACCAATCTAGACTTTGAAATCACATACACAGAACAATATATATAACTTTAGTAACACATTATTTTTATATTTATAAAAAATTTATAAGGTGTGCATTATAGCCATCACCTATATGAACACATTACAATTGTTTTGTGACTGCAAGTCTTTCTTCTCAAATGCTATTGAGCTTCAAATTTGCATTTGAGCCCATGTGAAATAGTAGCATAATTTACATATGACTTACAGTTTGTTGTAATAAATATCAAACATTCAAATTAATTGTGCATTATAGCTGTCACCTAGATGAACAATTACAGTTGTTTTTGAAAGTCATTCTCTTCAAATGCTACTGACGTTAGAAAAGTGTATAACAATATCACATGTAACTTTAGAGACCGTCCCTAAATTTGAGACTCTCGAATGTCCAATGTCAAGACAGCTTTATGCCTGTTTTTTTTTTTTTCTTTCTTTAGTTTTCTTTTCTCTGTGCCGGATTGCTGATGTCCTATACCCAGGCATAGATGTCCATCCATCAATTACAAACATTCAGCCGCAAACATGTGGTGTGATCTGTCACGAGCGCGGATGGGAGAATGGCGCATGTTTTTTTTCTTTTTTTTTTTTTTTTTTTGAGCAACTGGGATGGTGCCCCTTCTGGGATTTGGTGCCCTGCGAATACTGCATACTCTGCATATAGGGAGCGGCGGTACTATCTGGAAGATATATTCCTCAAACCATCGTACAAGAAGTGGTGATGCTAGTCCTTCAAGAATCGCTCAAAAGCTATTTAAGTGTACAGTTTCCTTTTATTGCATCTTGAAATAAATATTTCTGAATTCTGAATCAAACTGGGTTGTGTTTATTTATTTATTTATTTTATGAGACAACTGAGACTTTAATCTCCTTTGTAATATATGTGCTTTTAAACCAAGAACAATTTATTTATAGATTTATTACTGCTTTATAATGACTATTATTAAGCGAAAAGGCTTTATAATCATGAACTATTTACTAATGCTTAGCTAATGAGTGCCATTATTATAAAGTGTTACCAATGCATTTACTAATGTTAACAAATTAGACATTATTTTACAGTGTTACCAAATCCTTAAATAATTTATTAGTGTTTTGTAATGATTTTAATAACCTATAAGCATTTGTGAAATAGTTTTGCTTGCATTGCAGCTTTATCTGTCAGTTTAAGAGTTTTACTGTTACATCCATGAGATTAATAAATGTCATGTCACGTCACAGTTTGTCATAGGTCAGTATCAAATGAGTTTTAAATTATTATTTGCAGCATAAATAAGGATTCTTAGGATGTTTTTAAATCCCTAAAACTGCCAGAAAAGGATAAGGCCTAAGAGATTTCTTAACCTGTAATGAAAGGAAAAAAACGCCACCATTAGCAACAACAAAAACAATAACAATTTAAAATACAGATATTTTTTTCCTGATTATTAAAGGGATGATTAGGTCTCTCTCTCTCTCTCTCTCTCTCTGCCAGACAGCCCCTCCCTACAGTCCACACACACTGTCAGTCACCAAAAATTCACAGTCACCAACCCCCTCACACTCCCCCTCCCTCTCCCCCTCCCTTTCCTCACACAGACAGAGTGGCCAGAGTGAGATCATGTCAGTTGAGAAGTCTGACAGTTTTCACATTTTCTTTTACCCATACAGTGTTGTAAAGTCGTGAAACTATGCATATTTCCTCAGAATGATTTGATATCTGTATGAAAAAATGCTTTGAAGTGTTTGGAAGCTGCAATTTAAAAATACAAGACAATTAATGTTTCCCTTTTTTACTGTCATTTCAAAAAATCACCACGACAAAACCGTTCAAGCTAACCAAAATCTGTTCGCAATTTAAGTTCCTCGATGTTTTTTCTTCATGTAGACAAAGTTTGGTGTGTATAGTGTACTTCCCCTGTGAGGAGTATTCATTAATTCACAACTGTAAAATCTCAAAAAATACACATTAAAATCAAAATAGCCGACTTCCTGTTGGTCGTAGCTGATAACTGTGAATTAGAAAGTTGTCCGTCTTGATAAGAACAATTTATGTACCAAGTTTGGTGTCTGTAGCTAAAACTAACCCCCCCACTTTTGACAAAAGGTGGCGCTATAGAGTGCCTCATTCACGCCCTTTTAAAAGCTTTTGCCATTGTCTAGCTATCACTAATACTGATATGTGTTTTGAGTTTCATGTAAATCTGAGGTTGTTATCTGCCTCAAAATCACCATAACAGAATATTCAAGTTTGACACGTTGCCATGGCAACACTATATCAGATATCAATATCCCCACAACAGATTTTCATCGGCCGTGTTTTGTCATTATTCTGATGAAGTTTTAAGCAAATCGAGTAAAAATAAGATGCTGAATTCAAAGCATTTGGAAAATGACACACTTCCTGCTGCCAGTTGGTGGCGCTATAACGTTGACTCTTAATAGTCACATATATACAATCGGTATCATACAACGAACAAACCCATGAAGTTTGATCAAATTCAGGAAATGTATGTGGATGTTATTAGACATTTCCTGTTTCTCATTTCTCGCCATAAGTTCCACGCCTCGCCACGGGCAAACCGTTCGAGATATCAAAAATCCCCTCGCAATTTTTCATCCTCAATGTCTTGAGATCATGTTCACCGAGTTTCGTGGCGAACGGGTTGAAAACCTCAGAGGAGTATTTCAAATTCCAGAGCATGCTTTTTTTAAACAGCCCTGAATAGCTGATTTCCTGTTGGGCGGAGCCTATGACATAAAGTGTGAAAGTTGTTCAGCTCAATGAGATCTATAAGTCTACTGAGTTTCATATAAATACATGCAAGTGTGTGTGAGCTATGGTTCAAGATTTCTGACTGTGTTCCAGGGGGCGCTGTAGAGCCCCTGTGCCACGCCCGGGTCCCAGCCTCTGCGGCGTCCTGATGGCCGCAGATTCCAATGTGTGTGCCAATTTTCAAGAGTTTTTGAGCATGTTAAGGCCCCCAAAAACCCCCGGAAGGTTTAATAAAAAATAAAAATAATAATAATAATAATAAATATAGCTGCAAGCAGCGATGTCGGGCTCAAGCCATCAGTGCAACGCCACCCCGGTGGCATCAGGATAACTGTGCCCAGCGGGCATAAGCATTTACAGTAACCCTCTGACAATCAGTTTTAAGGGATGCGGCAGTTAAAGGGTTAATCCGACCAATCTAGACTTTGAAATCACATACACAGAACAATATATATAACTTTAGTAACACTTTATATTTATAAAAAATGTATAAGGTGTGCATTGTAGCTGACACCTATATGAACACATTACAATTGCTTTGTGACTGCAAGTCTTTCTTCTCAAATGCTATTGAGCTTCAAATTTGCATTTGAGCCCATGTGAAAAAGTTGCATAATTTACATATGACTTACAGTTTGTTGTAATAAATATCAAACATTCAATTTAATTGTGCATTATAGCTGTCACCTAGATGAACAATTACAGTTGTTTTTATGACTGTAAGTCATTCTCTTCAAATGCTACTGACGTTAGAAAAGTGTATAACAATATCACATGTAACTTTAGAGACCGGCCCTAAATTTGAGACTCTAGAAAGTCCAATGTCAAGACAACTTTATGCCTGTTTTATTTTCTTTAGTTTTCTTTTCTCTGTGCCGGATTGCTGATGTCCTATACCCAGGCATAGATGTCCATCCATCAATTACGAACATTCAGCCGCAAACATGAGGTGTGAGCGGTCGTGAGCGTGAATGGGAGAATGGCGCATGTTTTTTTTTTTTTTTTTTTTTTGAGCAACTGGGATGGTGCCCCCTCTGGGAGTTGGTGCCCTACGAAGACTGCATACTATGTTATACTGCATAATGTTAACAAATTAGACATTATTTTACAGTGTTACCAAATCCTTAAATAATTTATTAGTGTTTTGTAATGATTTTAATGACCTATAAGCATTTGTGAAATAGTTTTGCTTGCATTTGAAGCTTTATCTGTCAGTTGAAGAGTTTTACTGTTACATCCATGAGATTAATACATGTCATGTCACGTCACAGGTTGTCATAGGTCAGTATCAAATGAGTTTGAAATTATTATTTGCAGCACAAATTAGGGTTCTTAGGATGTTTTTAAATCCCTAAAACTGTCAGAAAAGGATAAGGCCTAAGAGATTTCTTAACCTGTAATGAAAGGAAAAAACACCACCATTAGCAACAACAAAAACAATAACAATAATAAAAATACAATTTTTTTTTTCCTGATTATTAAAGGGATGATTAGGTCTCTCTCTCTCTCTCTCTGCCAGACAGCCCCTCCCTACAGTCCACACACACTGTCACAGTCACCAACCCCCTCACACTCCCCCTCCCTCTCCCCCTCCCTTCCCTCACACAGACAGGGTGGCCAGAGTGAGATCATGTCAGTTGAGAAGTCTGACAGTTTTTTAATTTTCTTTTATCCATACAGTGTTGTAAAGTCGTGAAACTATGCATATTTCCTCAGAATGATTTGATCTTTGTATAAAAAAATGCTTCGAAGTGTTTGGAAGCTGCAATTTAAACATACAAGACAATTAATGTTTCCCTTTTTACTGTCATTCCAAAAATTCACCACGACAAAACCGTTCAAGCTAACCAAAATCCGTTCGCAATTTAAGTTCCTCAATGGTTTTTCTTCATGTAGACAAAGTTTGGTGTGTATAGTGTACTTCCCCTGTGAGGAGTATGCATTAATTCACAACTGTAAAATCTCAAAAATACACATTCAAATCAAAATAGCCGACTTCCTGTTGATCGTAGCTTATGACTGTGAATTAGAAAGTTGTCCGTCTTGATTAGAACAATTTATGTACCAAGTTTTGTGTCTGTAGCTAAAACTAACCCCCCCACTTTTGACAAAAGGTGGCGCTATAGCGTGCCTCCTTCACGCCCTTTTAAAAGCTTTTGCCATTGTCTAGCTATCAATAATACCGATATGTATTTTGAGTTTCATGTAAGTCTGAGCTTGTTGTCTGCCTCAAACTCACCATAACAGAACATTCAAGTTTGACACGTTGCCATGGCAACGCCATATTAGATATCAATATCCCCACAACAGATTTACATCGGCCGTGTTTCGTCATTATTCTGATGAAGTTTTAAGGAAATCAAGTAAAAATAAGATGCTAAATTCAAAACATTTTGAAAATGACTCACTTCCTGCTGCCAGTTGGTGGCGCTATAACGTTGACTCTTAATAGTCACATATATACGATCTGTATCATACAACGAACAAACCAATGAAGTTTGATCAAATTCAGGAAATGTATGTGGACGTTATTAGACATTTCCTGTTTCTCATTTCTCGCCATAATTTCAACGCCTCACCACGGGCAAACCGTTCGAGATATCAAAAATCCCCTCGCAATTTTTCATCCCCAATGTCTTGAGATCATGTTCACCGAGTTTCGTGACGAACGGGTTGAAAACCTCAGAGGAGTATTTCAAATTCCAGAGCATGCTTTTTTTAAACAGCCCTGAATAGTTGACTTCCTGTTGGGCGGAGCCTAAGACATAAAGTGTGAAAGTTGTTCGGCTTAATGAGATCTATAAGTGTACCGAGTTTCATATAAATACATGCAAGTGTGTGTGAGCTATGGTTCAAGATTTCTGAAGGTGTTCCAGGGGGCGCTGTAGAGTCCCTGTGCCACGCCCGGGTCCCAGCCTCTGCAGCGTCCTGATGGCCGCAGATTCCAATGTGTGTGCCAATTTTCAAGAGTTTTTGAGCATGTTAAGGCTCCTAAAAACCCCCGGAAGGTTTAATAAAAAATAAAAAAAATAATAATAAGAAGAATAATCCTTAGAAGAACAATAGGGCTCTTCGCCCCTTCGGGCTTGAGCCCTAACAAGAATAATCCTTAGAAGAACAATAGGGCTCTTCGCCCCTTCGGGCTTGAGCCCTAATAAGAAGAATAATCCTTAGAAGAACAATAGGGCTCTTCGCCCCTTCGGGCTTGAGCCCTAATAATCCTTAGGGGAACAATAGGGCTCTTCGCCCCTTCGGGCTTGAGCCCTAATAATAATAAATAATAAAAAATAATCCTAAGGAAAACAATAGGGCTCTCGCCCTCCAGGCTTGAGCCCTAAAAAAAAACATCTGTATTGACAGAATGGAGTACTATGTGTACAGTCATGTGTATGTACCTAATTTATAGTTTTTTATTTTTTATTTTAAAATTTTAACTGATACTTCACGAAATCAAGATTAATTTGAGTTTTAGCAAATCACATAAATTATTGACAGAAACAAACAATTCACAATTTAAAAATCCATGCTTCAGGATTCGGTAGGATTTGTAATCAATGCATGTAGAAAACAACTGAAACTTTACACCTTTTAACTTAGACTTAGAGGAAAGGAAACTTCTCGGAGCAGAAAAAGCAGTCAAAGCAGAGGATGATGAGCAAGATGGACACAGGAAGAGATAAACATGGAGTGTAGCGTGAGAAACACCTTGTCCTGACAGACAATCACAGAGCTCTAAGAGCGGAGAGAGGGGGTAGATTTGAGTGAGGGTCTCTCGGGAGCGAGAGTTACTCTGAAGCTTGACATTCACAAGTGTTACACTCCATCCTCTCTCATCAGATCCAACCTGCCATTTTTCCCACCTTGCTGCACTTTAAATGGAGCCAATAACGCAGCAGCAAGGCAAACCTTACAGATGCAAGGGGCCTCTATGTTGCAAAGCCGACTCTCCCTCTCAGGGCCCTCAGAGAAGTTAATGTACAGGTTTAAAACCCCACACATCTATATAACAGCAAATATAAATCCACAGGATTCCCCATACACAAAGGAAATGTCAATCGGCTGCACATTTGGCAGTGGCTTGCGTGCTTTCTCAATTTAAATACTGCCTGGTGCTCATGTGAGGTAATACCAATTCAACCTTGAGTGGTTAGTCTCTGGATGGGGCAGAAATTCAAAGCGACAGGCTGGAATCCATAGGAGATAGTTTTTATCCCTGTGTCTGGCAGTTTATGCATTAGCGTTTGCTTTAGCTGAAGTGTGTGTGAATGTGCTTCTAGTGTAGGCGGGTAAATGATGCAGGATATCTTGAGAAACAATTAGATGTACATTTGCAGAACACCATCTTCATCTTCACTCAACAGAGATGTAACATCTCTTGCTCTCTATCTCTCTCACTTTCACTTACACAGGAACCAAGGATTACAATTACAGCTAAAACACTTGCTCTTTTTGCCCAAGCAAATTACTCGCTGCCTACGA
Organism: Carassius gibelio; assembly: GCF_023724105.1. Classification (NCBI taxonomy): domain Eukaryota; kingdom Metazoa; phylum Chordata; class Actinopteri; order Cypriniformes; family Cyprinidae; genus Carassius; species Carassius gibelio. Next base: position 11,067,134 of record NC_068390.1, on the reverse strand, counting down.
GTACTGATAACTTTATTAAAATGAAGGAGAATTTAGAGAAAATATGAAAATATGATTAAAAATACATTTACAAACATTGTACAGTGATCACTTGATTAGTAGTTCATGCACATTCAGATATGCATCTATGGCACTATTTATGTATAAATAGGGTTCACTTTAATGTCCTGTTACTTTTTTTTAAAAGTATTAAGTCAAAAAATCATATGCTTTTGTAACAATCACATGTTAATTAAACTATTATCTTAAAATGCATGTAGGTTTTGAACACGCGTATGCATGAAGGTTTTATGCATGTAGGTTGTGTATGTGTGTTTGCATTTAATTAAATTAAATAGTTAATTGAATAGCTGTCATCTAATTTTGAAATGTTTTGAAAAAATTCACAAAAATCAAGGAAATGAAAATTAAATTCGCACGTTATTGAAACAGACTTGAAAAATGACAAACCTCATATAAAATGCATATAATGTAAAATAGCTGGTACTATATTTAGTTTGAATACCACGTTGAATATTTTCTGAAGGTTAAACATAACATAAACATTAACTATATGTATATATATATATATATATATATATATATATATATATATATATAGTAATGCCTTTTAAACATAAATTAAATGTAATGACGCATGAAATGTATATAAATGATTAATTAAAAAAATAACAATTTTGTCTTTGAAAGGTTTTATGAAGTTTTACACACACACACATCCAATTAATTATATAAATATGCTACAAACATTTTACATATATTGATTGCATTTCTTTTGTCATGTAGCTATATAAAAATAAGTAAAATTTTGTTTTAAAAATACAGTACTGATCAAATTGCAAACAAAGCAAAATCAATTCTGCTGTGTAACTGCAGTTTAACAGTGTGTAATTCTCAAACCACAATTATAATGGTATGTTAGAGTTCAAAAGCACCAAGTCCATTTAAAGAAAATTAACTGGTTATTACCATAACAGATTTTCAGCACTGATTTTATTCTTTCATGTTTTTTTCTCCAGATCTTCAGAGAAAGCTTGTTTTCTTCTTTGATTTTAAAACCCTGTTATTCTCTTTTTTCTTAGCTGATGTGCATGAACCCATTTTTTATATATATATTTTTTTAAATATGTTCATGTCCCCTTCCCCTCTTTCATTTTGCCAATAGGCATCGCTGAATAATTAATAGCTAGAATCGAATTATGGGTCCATATCTCATATGCACCATCTTATTTCCATCTTGATGCAAGCATATTTATCTGCATTTCCCTTCGAACAACACAGATGTCTGAGAAACCACTACCTGTTAAATTCATTGATTCATATGATTAAATATATTCTAAACATACATTTCTATAAGTTTTGTCCTTCTGTATGTATAAATACCTGTCTGTCTACCCATCTATCCTTCATCCATCTGGTCAATACTTATCCTCCATACATTTTTTTTTTTTTTTTTTTTTACTTACTGTAATTATTTTCATTCTTGAATACATTTGGCACATTCAGTGTCCAATTTGAGACACTAGCATTGCCCTTTTAACTCTCAGAATCATACCAGGCATTCATACCAGGAAAGACTTGTGTGCCTTAATGGGCATATATATTTGAGTGCATTTAAATAGGACATGTCTGTAAGAGGCATCGCAGGCATTTGAAGTCTAAATATGATTTCATACCGGCATTATTTCAGAAACTGTGAGTGTGTTAGGAGAAAACAAATATAAACAATAGATTGCTTCAATGCCACAGGTTCCCTGGCACAAAGTCACACAGAGAGAGATCCTTATCCCAGCCTCCAGCTCGCTCTACTCAAAAAGAAATCAGCTAATTCAAAGTGCTCTGTGCTCAGACTAGCCCACCAGCTGTCACCAGCCAACTACTTCAGGGAAAAAATATATGTTTGTTTTGGTAAAGAAATAACAATATTCATAAAAAATCTATGTGAAATGTTAATTTGTATCTTCACTCGCTAGGCAAAGCAGACAACTGCAAAATCATCGAATCAAATCATTCTTTTATTGCTGGTGGCATGAAGGGAAGTCTTAAAAGTAGAGTGTTTGAATGTGAACATAGCTGTGAGAGTGTGTTTGCAGGGTCGATCTGAATTCGGCCTCTTCAATTGTGTTATAACATGGTGACTGTGTGTGACTGAAACACATTGAGCCTCCTCACAAAGCAGGCTGGCCTCATCACTGCACAGTGGGTTTCATGACTGCCATTATGTAAAGAGGAAACAGACAAGGGGTTTTGACAGCTGTAAAAAGCTGATGGGGTGGGTGGGGGATAGGGGGTGGTTAGTGCCCTGAGACTGAGGCTAACTGAGGTCAAGTCTGGAAACTGATTCAATCATTGGCAAAAATTGGGGTGGGCATAGTAATTGTTTCAGAAGCATTTCTTATCACAAAAAAGTGCTTTTACACAGACTGTTTATGGATAGAAGTGTGTTAAATGCATTTAAACATGAAGAACAACTGCTAAACAGCGGATCATATATGTTACCCTGGTCTTAAGTCGCTGTGGTATATTTTTAGCAATAGCCAAAAAAAAAAAAAAAAAAAAAAAACATTGTATAGGTCAAAATTATAGATTTTACTATGATATAGATATACTACTAGATATAGAATTACTATGCCCACCCCAATTTTTGCCAATGATTGAATCAGTTTCCAGACTTGACCTCAGTTAGCCTCAGTCTCAGGGCACTAACCACCCCCTATCCCCCACCCACCCCATCAGCTTTTAATAATGTGCATTGCTAAGAATTAATTTGGACAAATTCAAAGGCGATGTATGCAGCAGTTAGATTTTTTTTATTTTTTTTTGCACCCTCAGATTCCAGATTTTCAAATAGTTGTTTCAAATATTTTTGCCAAATATTGTCCAATGCTAACATACAATACCATACATCAATGGAAAGCTTATTTACAATGTATAAATCTCAATCTCAAAAATTTTACACTTAAGACTGGTTTTGTGGTCCAAGGTCACATATGCTAAAAAAAGAAGAGTGCTAATTCTTGACCCAACCAACAGATGTGAAACTGAAGTACCACTGAAAAACATATTCAACTTCATAAATTCAAGTACAAGTACTACACAAAACAAGGCAAAAAAACAAAACAAAAAGCAAAAGCTAAACTCAAAGCAAAACAAGACAAAACAAAACAAAAGTAATGAAAGAAAAGAAAAACTTTCTTTTTTTTCTTTTTCAAGTAGTTTAAAAATTTTGTACTTGTACTTGAATAGATTTTAAGTGATGTATCTGTACTTTTACTCCACTATTTCTCTCAGTTTGTGGCTATCACACACTTGTTTTGATTTTATTTGTATCTATTAACATGATTGGATAGAGAGAGTAATTTAATTGTATCTGCCAACTGGTGATAATCATGGCTGCTGAAAGCGCATTCTTCAAGCATCAGTTCAGATGAGTTATCAGCATCTTCTTCTAATATGTTAAGGTAAATTTCAGATTTCTGCTTACTAAATGGATATGCTAGCCTATCTACAGGGCCTGGAGTTTGCAAGTATTGCGTACAGTGTTAACTCCCACAAGTGTCACGTTCATAATGCAGCAAATTCCACTCCCATTTACTTCAGTAAATAGAGAGACGTGCAGTCTATCTTCTAAAAAATTTTATTTTTTTTAATGTGCAACAATTCCAGGCTCTGGCTCAGTGGCCTTACACCTGATTTTAAATCAATTTTTTCAAACTTTATGATTTAAATGATGATGAGCGTACTGAGAATGACTTTCATAATTTCATCACTTTAATAGTGTTGATTTGATATATTTTAAAGAGTTGGCAGTCAAAATTCAAACTGCTGGATGATAGATATACTTCATTCTTTCTCACAAACAACAAAATATAATGTGAATTATGTACAATGTTTTCTAAATATTTATATTACTCTAATATAATACTCTACCACTGGTAAATACACAAACAAATAAATTTGTTTTGTTTCTATGTACCACTTTATGTCTAGAAATTATCTTCACACACTAACAATGACTTCGATCAGTCCACCCACTGATTCCATTTGGATTGTGTTGAGAATGCTGAACAAACTGCATCTGCGTAGACCTACAAGAGATCCCAAAGCCAGTGCATACATACATGTTTAACAATTTATTCAATAAGGATTAAGGGCATACAGAAATGAGGCATAAAAGGGGATAGGATCAGAAAATAACACACAACCAAACTTAAGTTTAAGTCATCTATCAAGCACCACAACTGTGTCAACATACATGAACTGACCTATAGGCCATGCCTCTAGCACCCTAAACTTTTGGTGTTGTTTAAAAACTTAAACTGTGGTTTTGCATAAGATACTTGTTCATACAAATGAATTAAATTGTTAATATTTACAGCTTTAAAAGAAACAGGAATGAAAGAGACATGTCCAAGGAGATGGATAGATGTTTTGTGGGTTAGTTATGCCCTCTCTTTCCCTTCATGCACAAAAAGAATAAAACAAATAACACTAAGCCCTTTAGGCTTTGGGTTGGTGCATGATGGTTGGTGGTTCCAATGGAGCAGGCTGCTGCCATAATCCATTATGCATGGCCCTTCTCTTACGCAGACGGTAATATAAATTAATGTATTCATATCTGTATCAATGTCTGTGCTATCCTACTTTATTTTACAGGGTATTCTCATGCTGCAAGACTTCTTTTTTGGCTCAGTCCCTGAAATCCCTGATCAGAATTATCTGCCGGATCTCTGCTGATTAATTTATGTGTTGTTGCTTCTCGGCGGAGACATTTGGGCAGGGCTGAGAAAGGGTTGTTAATGCGATGTGACAGTTTGGCAGAAGAAGAGGAGGGCAGGAGAGAAAGTGCGAGAAACCAGGAGAGTTTCCTCAAAGGTCAGGTCAAAAGTCAAGCCCACTTTCTGCCACAAACTTCATCTTTTCTGACATTTTATGGTAATTTTTTTTTCTGTTAATAATATAGTCATTTTTTGCTGTGCACATTTTTTTTCTATTTCATAATACAGTATGTCTATCTCTTTTCTTGCCTTTCCAACAATCTGCAAAATCTGTGGTGGGGACGGGTGGGACATGTCCCCATCACTATTTGCCAATGTCCACACCACTTTATGAAATAGCTTGGGAAAAGGATGTCTCTTATACAATACAACCAATTGCCATTTTGTGTGTTATGGCCAATCTGCCACTAAAATTTGTTATTTCAGTTTGCTCAGTGAGTGTTGCTGTTGTTATCAGTGGCAGATGTTCTTCCAGTTCACACTCTAATCAATTGATACCCTGGTCTCCGAATTACAACCACATGTACTCAACATGAAAATATTACCAGTTTTGACGCCAAAGACCCAAAATTATGAGGATCACCATGCGAGTGACCCATGGCTTAAAAGATACAAGAAGCTACATAATTGTAGGTATTATGACCAAATGATATATTGTGAGAGAATATATATGTATATATATATATGTCATATTATAAAAATAATGTTTGTCAATGGAATAATTTAATAATTGGCCAAACCAAATATTTAAATAATTTCTAGAAAATATATTTACTTTTGTTAACTGGTTAGTTGGTAAATGAGATTTTAAAAAAAAATAGCAAATTGTGTTAACATATTTAATAATATTTTAAATAAACATATTACCATAAAAAAAATACTGTACATACTGTATACTTTTTCCCTTTCAAATTTTCTGAGAGAAAATCTAAAATAAAAGTTATCAAATTCAGATCTAGGGCTCCATTGTCTGCTGAAATTGTAGTTTAAATGATTTTGGGATGTTTTCCCATTGGAATGCATTATACAGTTTACGTCACCATGGCAAGTTACCTTATATTTATATAGCACTTTATATAGTGTTTCAAAGCAACTTTACGGTGCTAAACAAGATAATAAAGAGTCGATTCAAACAGAATTACATTCTGGTGTAAAGCAGCCCTACAAAGACAATATTAAGCAGTCATTATTCAGTTGAAATAAGTTCATTGTTGATTCAGTTTGGTTCAATAACTGTGCAAAGTCCATTCATTGCGGTATTAGTTTGTTTCATTTATAAATCTGCTCTGGAGAAATCAGTGATGTCATCATCCAGCTTAGTTCAGTTATGTTAACTGCGAAAATAGTTAATACTCTATCACCAATTAGCTATTTCGCAAAACTGTAAATTCTAAAATTACCTAATTAATATTCATTAGATAGTCCTTCACCATTTTGTACTGTCACAACCAGCACATCTGAGCACCCGCCACAAAACAACAGGAAACACCAGTTTTCAAAACAAAGTGGTGACTATGGATCAAGGCTTCAGTAATAGCTGCTTTCAGTCATCAGTCACAAAAATCCCCCTCACACTTAGGGTGCATTAAGCAGGTGAGGCAGAGAGACACATGCAGACTGTATGGAGGCCACATCACTCTGTTACTTAGCAACTTGTCAAAAAGGCTGAGTCACTGCCTCTCTCTGCAGTACAATCTAGCTGACCAATCAAAGGTCAGGTCAAAGATTGGCCCAGCTTTTCTCAAAACACAATGGAATAAAGTCACAGAACTGACTAAGAACATGTTCACTTTATCACATTTAGATCTGTATCAGACATGACCAACTACATTAAATCCTGGTTAGCTCAGTCAGTGGTGTGTCACAGGAGGATATGTGCAGGTTGTTAGAGTTGTGGACCTAGAGAAAAAGAAATAAAAATAATAAAATGTTGATATTTTAAAATATAAAATATCTTGAATATTGAGAACAGAAAAATACATAAAAGGCTTATTGTTAAAAAAGATGGTTTAAAATTAGCCTGAACTGCGGTGAAAAATACTGTACTTTTGTCAATAAATAAATAAAATAAATATATTATACACACACACACACACACGTTTTGTTTTCTTTGTTAATGCAGTTGCATTTAAAAATGATGTTCTGTTATTGCATTTAACTTAATAGTATATAAAACGTTTAATGATAATAAACATTTTTAAATATGCCTACTTGGATTTTTTATTTATTTGTATAGTATATATATAGTAATTTAATATTACTTATTAATATTAAATAAATAATGATTCATTTATTGTATTATATTCCTGATATATTTTAAGTATAATGTATATTTTATATACATATACTGTAGCGTATAACTACAGTACATTTATAAACTAAGTGTTTATTTAAAATAATTAAATTAAAAGTAAAAGTAATTCAAAACGTTTCTAATGTATTTGTATTGCTAATGTATTATTTTCTTATATTTAACTACTGTAAATTTTTACATTAATTAAAAGTGTCTATGTATCAGTCTGTTTGAGTAGAGATTTTTTAAAATATTAAATTAATAATTTACTCATTTTATTTGTAAGCAGCATCAGAATTTGCAAGTAAATTCCACATAATTACAAAGGCACTACAAATAACACACTGAATTAAATGTGACACTTTTTTAACAGCATTTTACATAAAACATACTCCAATAATATTTGCTTTATTTATAACTTCAAAAATCATTCTTTACAGTATTTCACCAGCTGACGCCCACTGTGGCCCCTGAAGCCAAACCAGTTGTGATCCACTGATCTGACTCAAGACACAGCTTATCGCCTCAGCTCCACTAATTCAGCCACTAATGCATCTAAATGACTTTTGGCCACTTTTTGTCTAATTAAAGGGAACAGCATTCCAAAGGATTGTTCCTTGGCAGATAATTCATGAGATTTAAATTATTAATCTCCACTAGTCCCAATGAGAATGCCAAGCTCTCCTGTGCTACAAATCTGTTGCTGTGAATAAACCACCTCCAACCATCTGTCGGATATCTCTTGATCCCTACACACAAAAACACACACACCTCGTGCAGTTGCCTACAGGGCCGTCCGGTAGACCTGGTGCTTCTGTTCTTGACTGAGGGCAATTTCAATGACTTACAGCTCTTCGAGTCATTTCTAAATGCAATAGATTAGACAGAATGAAGGATGACAAAGTAGGAGCTGTTTCTGACCACATGCTTCCTTATTTCAATGAAGTTAGCTTTTCCATTCTTCACCTTCTCTCTGCATTTCTTTCTCGCTTTCAGTCGCCCTCTCATTTCTGAAAAAAATACTACAGCTGTGCTGAAGGGTAGAGAGATAGAGAGATGGAGAGAGAGAGTCATGGGAAACTTCATGCATAATGCATCCATGTCCAGCCCAGCAATCACTATTCTTTACCTCCGGGCTTACAGTATATGAAGCACTCAGCTAAAATGGATTTCTTTTTGTAAAGGGGAAGGCAGAAATAAATAAGCATTTCAGATTTCAGCACATTTTAATATTACAATGCATAGAGAGTAACAGGAGAGAAAGAGCACGGATGCATCTGATAGAAAAGCTTGACACAATTCAGGCACTTTGTTCTCTATCACAATAGCCCAGTAATGAACGCAAAATGTATTACTGCTCCCAAGAAGACAGTTTTAAACTCTGATTTGTCACATAAATTGTGTGTGTGTGGTTATTTCACTAGAAAAATGACTGTGATTTGTGACTGTGCAGTCAGTGTGGAGCTTTGAATTGAAAAGAACAAAATAATAATAAGCTGCAATACGGTGGAACACCAGAACACCAGTCGTGCAGAGCTGTAATTTATGACAACACTTTAAAAAAAAAATACAGCTGCAAACATTTCTGATTGATGGGTATTATTATGATTAATATTAACATTACTATTATTGAATAATCTAGCACAAAATTGCACATCTCTTTTTTTTCTTTTTTTTTTTTTTACTAACCCATTAGTTTTATTCAGAAGTAGAATGATACCATGGAGCAAAATGGAAGATTTCAGTTAAACCTGGCCTTACAAAAAAATGGTACAATGATCTTCCTGCTTAACTGTTAGAGGATTGCAACACCAAGACCATGAGTTTGATTCGAAGGAAAAACATACAGCACAGGTGAACGTATTTTCTGAATACTCCATAAGTCACTTTGAATACAAGTGCCTTCAAAATGTAAAAATAAAATAAAATAAAATAAAATAATTTGTGGCATTAGATAGTGATACCAGATATACTGTATATTGTGGTATTGAATGATTGCAACATTCAAGTTTGATAATATAACTACTACTACTAATAATAATAATAATAATAATAATAATATAACAATACTAATAAGTATAATATAATATAATATAATATAATATAATATAATATAATATAATATAATATAATATAATATAATATAATATAATGCATGGCATCAAATAATAATAAAACTGAGTAATAAAAGTATTATTTGAATTAAAGGTATTGAATTCTGATTCTGTTTTATGTTAATTTATTATTATTTGTATTTATTATTATTTTATTATTGTTATTATTTTATCTATTTATTATATGATTAAATCTCTAGATACACAAGTATAATGGATGAAAAGCATGTACAATAAGTATAGATGTTTACTCTTACTGTAGATAGAAATTTACGGAGGAAATTAACCAAATGCCCTGCCCTATAAAACTACATGTGATCACAAAAAATTAGCTACTGATAATGAAAACTGCCCAAACACACACACACTAAAAAGTTTTATCCATACAGTTGACAGTATTACAGTATTTATTTAGGTAACACTTTAGAATAAGGTTCCATTAGTTAATGTTAGTTAACTACTTTCGTTAACATGAACTAAGCAAGAACAATCCTTCTAAAGCATTTATAAGTCTTAGTTCATGTTAATTTCAACATTTACTAATGCATTATTTAAATCAAAAGTTGTGCTTGTTAACATTAGTTAATGCACTGTGAATTACCATGAACTAACAATGAATAAGTGTATTTTCATTAACTAACATTAACGAAGATGAATAAATACAGTAATAAATTTATTATTCATTGTTTGTTCATGTTAATTAATACATTAACTAACATTAACTAATGGAACCTTATTCTAAAGTGTTACCTTTATTTATATGCTGAAACCAGCACAGAATCACGGACGTATGAACTGAACTAAGGCCAATATACTAAATAACAACAAGTATTCAGTACATGCTTGCGTTTTGAGATAACTTGTCAATTTTTGGGAACTGAAGAAATGGTACCCCATTAATTAGTCACTCTAATGATGCATTTGTGTGTATTACAACCCATCTTGTCCATTAATCAAAGACATTTTCAAATAGATTTTTTGATTAGTTCAAATTAATGTAGAATATCTTTTAAATTAAAATATAAAGCAAATACAAAATATGTCAAGCAAACAAACAAGTAATTATTTGAAGTTTCCAATAAATGACTGGACAGCATCTATTGGCCACATGCTTCGGGCCTCTTTCTCTCAGTCCTTTATGATTCAGATATCATTACGAGATTTCTTGTTTTCTGCTGCTGAAGTTAAAGACATGATCACTTAATCTGTATAATTATCTACTGCTTTGAAAGAGTGAAGAATAAAAGTCATAACATACTGCAAAATTCAGGCAAGCCTGACTGGTGGCACGAGCTGCAGAAATCGATGTGTGCATAATGAAATCTGTAGCTACAGCTGACCACGTGCCCACTGGTGAACCCTGACGGAGCTCAATATTGAGACATGTTTCATTCAATACTCACAAACAGAAGTTCTGGGCTGGCTCCAGCTGTGGAGAGATCCATCAGGGAATCCGCAAGAAAAGAAGCAGCCAAATGAAACATGTGGTGGGTGGAGGGATGGATGGATGGATGGATGGTGAATGGGAGCGATATTTACAGCCATCTCCAGCTGTCCAGTAAAGCTCATTCCACAATATTCCTCCAACTCATTTTTAATGCTGTAATCTCTGCTAAAAATACTAGCATGCTGTTCAAGCTGGTTTGATGCTGCTATCGCTGGTTGTTAAATATCGCTTTACTTTTCCTCAGTATGAGCATACTATACTTTAATTTTTTTGCATTAAAGGTGCCATCTGTAATGTTTGGCAAAAAAAATCAAGTCATACTCCACATTCCATAACAGATGGGGGCAGTATGCCTCAATAAAGTAAATTGGTCTACTCTAGAGTAACAAACGAGAAACGGCATAGTCTCTATGCTCCGCCCCTACTTTCACAACAACACTACAGCCATAGCCAAAGCCTAACTGTGCGTTCACACCGCCGGCGTCGAGAGCGTCAAAAATCGCTCTTGCCGCTCTGCTCACGACGCTGCAGAAAGATTTGTGAGCGCTCAGACGCTCTAACGTAGATCGAATGCTTATTTTGTATTTAAAGCGGCCGCAAAGCATACAAACTTGTTGATCTCGTGCAGACTAACCACAAGGAGTTATAATCTCATTAAATATTGTTGTGGACAAAATATTAGGATCCTTTACTTAAAATGAACAATCTCAGACACCTTGGTCCACGTATCACTTTTAATTAATTTTTTTATGTCCCTGTACGTAAACAGGGACACATCATAGATTAATACAAACGCTAAAAAGCAATAATCAACCTGTCCTTTATTCTGCTTGAGAACTAATGTGCCAACTCTCAAGCATTCACCGTGAGACACACGCAATTGACTCTTTTCACACGCTTTCACGCCACACATCAATTTTTTCACGCACAGAAAAACCACGAAGCAAAGAGGACACGGAGACCAACAGACTAGACAGAGCAGGTTAGTTATGATATAATAATAGGGCTGTGCAAAAAATCGAATGCGATTTTCATGCACCTCTCATCAGTAAAGACGCTCCTGTAATTAGAAGCCTGTGCGTTCAGATCAGGGTTGCCAGGTTTTCACAACAAATCCTTTCCCAGTTGCTTCTTAAAACTAGTCCAAAACTAGCCCAATCGCGTTTCCGGGAGGTTCCCCGATAAAAATTGCTTCCCGGGGTTAAAATATACATTTTTGGGAAGGGTTTCCCTGGTAAAATGAGCATTTTAGGGGCTAAATATCACGTTATTGGTATTGTGATTGCTTCAAATCGTGGACATGAAAAACAACCGCAGACTTGGCAACACTGGTTCAGGTGGAGCGGCAGTTACTACACAGAGCCGTAGTCTACCGACAACTAACACAAAATCACTTTCAAAATCGACAAAGAATCGCCTGCGATTTTAACATTGATTTTGTGTAGATTGTCAGTGAATTACGGCTCTGTTTAGTAAATGTCAACCAGTGTTGCCAGGTCTGTGGTGGTTGTTTTTCATGTCTCCGGGTCGCAGCGACCCCAATACAAATAACGTGATCTTTAGCCCCTAAAATGCGAATTTTACCAAGGCAACCCTGCTAAGAAACGTATATTTTAACCCCGGGAAGCAATGTTTTATCGGGGAACCTTCTGGAAGCAGGATTGGGCTAGTTTTGAGAAGCAACTGGGCAGGATTTGTTGTGAAAACCTGGCAGCCCTGATCTGAACACACGTGCTGGAGATATACTCCTAATTACAGGAGCGTCTTTACTGATGAGATGTACATGAGTAAAGACATGCACAGCCCTATATAATAAAATGGGTAACGTTAAGTTATAGCTAGCTAATTATCAAACGCAGCTACGGTTAGCCAACACTAACATTAGCACGTTTATCGAACAGCCTTCGATACATTTCTATGTTATAACTTCCCGAAAACAAATACACAAACATATAAAAAAAAACTTCTAGCGAAATACTAACAGCATCTAACTTACCAATCCAAAAGAAATGTTGCAAGATCGGAGTAGAACCTCATTTCTTTCAGGTCCATCAGTTGTCTCCAGTGATTAAAAGCAGTGCCGATGTTTACTCTTGATTTGTGTTTCCGAGCGCGGTTGTTTCCCTGTAGCGGGTGACGCTCTCTTTCCTTAACTGAAATGAACTAGTGGGCTGTACTTTCCACATGATTGACATCAGGTTCAAGTATACGCCCACAAGCCATGCGAGTTATTCGTGTATTGTAGGTTGGCTGGTGGTTATGTTGCCCGCATACCGCCTCCCATGGCCGAAACTGGTATTACGACACCTGTCGGGCTGGGGCTAGTAATGCTAATGCTAATTAAGGTTGATATCTCTGCAGCACTATAACTTGACATTTTTTTTTATGACATCATCGCCCTTATTTCTTCTCATTCTTTTGTTGCGTGTAGGTCATGTTATGGATATTTTTACCTCAATTTTTGCAAATGGCACCTTTAAAAAAAAAAACTGTTCAAAACAGAATTTGGTAGCACTTTATTTTACAGTCCTGTTCCCCATGTACATACTATGTACTTATTATAGTAATTACAATAACTATGTAATAACTAGGTACTAACCCTGAACCTACCCCTAAACCTAACCCTAACCCATGTAGTCCCCTTGTATTACCAGAACTTACTTAGATAAATACACTGTAAGTACACTATAAGTACATGTTAGTACGCGTACTGTAAAATAAAGTGCAACCCAGAATTTAATGTGAGAAAACAACAGGAGATGGACTTTTCCCACTGGAGGAAGTATAATGGATTGTGGACTCATATTTTGACCAGACGTGATGGTTTAAAGTTCAAACACTTTTCTTTCTTATAAATTCACATTTTTTTTTTTTGCTTCATAAGATGGTAACTGATGAGCTTGAGTCGTGTTGATTGCTTGTGGATTATTGTGATGTTTTCATCAACTGTTTGGACTGACAGCACCCATTCACTGCATAGGATCTATTGGTGAGCAAGTGATGTAAAACTAAATTTCTCCAAATTGTTTAATGAAGAAATCAACTCATCTACATTTTGCATGGCCTGATGGGTGAGTAAATATTCAGTAAATTTTAATTTTAGAGTGACCTATATTTGTCACGGTAGGAAATCCAGTGTTTCCTCCGTGTCATGTTTTGTGATTGTTTTTGTACTTACGTTGTCTCCATGTGCTCGTTTAGTTGATTGTCATCACCTGGGTGTTGATTGTTTCGCTCCAGCTGATCTTCATCACACCTCAGCTACTTATACTCACCTCGCTCTCTCTCTGTTGTCAGATCCTCTCTCATGTCTTCGTGTCCTAGTTGGATTACCGTCTTCCGTGTTCGTGTGCTGGAGTGGATTAAGTGTTGTCGTCCTCGTGTCAGTGTTCCGGTCTGTTCCTGGTTTCAACCATTGACCACCTTCACCTGCACCGCCGACTTCACCCCTCAGCTCTTCTCACGCCACCGTAGACCTTCCTTGCCATTGCCAACATCCTGGACTCTCTTTCTCAATAAACTACATCTGATCGCCTGCAATTGCTTCCTCCTCTTTTATCTGTCGTTACAGAAGGATCTGACCATCATGGAAGCAGCAGGCGACCGCTCCCCATCTCATCTGGAAGAATTTCTGCAACGAGCTGTGGGTCGTATGGATCGCCAAGACAAGGCGATAGATGAGATGGGTCGAGCCTTCCAAGCAATGGTGACGAAGGTGTCCGAGCTCGCTCTCCAGACGCAACACCAACAACAACCGTCACCCGCTGCGCCTCCCACGCCACCCACACCGCCGATCGTCTCCGGGGGGATTTCCCAGCCCGAACCACGCCTCCCCATCCCGGAGAAATATGCGGGTGAGCCAGAGTTCTGTCGATCATTTCTGTCTCATTGTTCTCTGCACTTCGCCATGCAGCCCCGCACGTTCTACACCGAGGAGATGAAGGTGGCATTCGTCTTATCACTACTTACGGGAAGGGCTGCCCTCTGGGGGACGGCGGTGTGGGAAAACCAAGACAGCTGCTGTGCCTCGTTCCACGCCCTTTCGGAAGAGATGAGACGGGTCTTCGACCGCTCCGTCGCCGGGAGGGAAGCGGCTCGCCTTCTCACGGACCTACGTCAGGGGGAAAGGTCCGTTTCCGATTACTCGATTGAGTTCCGCACCCTGGCGGCGGAGTGTAAGTGGAACGAAGAGGCGCAGTGGGATCACTTCCTGCATGGGTTGGCTGACCGCATCCAACAGGAGATCCGCGCCGTCGAGCTCCCCACTTCTCTCAATAGTCTGATTGACCTCACCATCAGAGTTGACAATCGACTCGATCAAGCCGCCAGACGGAGGGGGAGAACAGTTCTCGCGAACAGACCGGAGGCTCAGTATCAGCGCTCAGATGTTGCGGTCAGCCCACCGGGAGATCTTGAACCCATGCAGGTGGGGCGAGCTCGGCTCTCCCGGGAGGAGAGGATCAGGCGGAGATCCCTGGGACTATGTTTATACTGCGGCAGTCAAGAACATCACATCCAGCGTTGTCCGGTAAAAGACCAAGCCCGATAGTAAAACGGAGGCTACTATCGGGTGGGATCTCTGCCAGGAAGACCTCATCTACATCGACACTCCTTCCGGTGAGTCTACGGTGGTCCACCCACGCACTCGAGCATCACGCCTTGTTGGATTCTGGGGCAGAGGGTAATTTCATGGACTTCAAGTTCGCTTGTAAGCTTAACATTCCTCTCACCTCCCTCAAACACCCCATTGCACCCTTTGCTCTCAACGGACACAGACTACCAGTCATCACTCAGACCACCTTACCTGTTTCCCTCACCACATCTGGCAACCATACTGAGGAGATATCATTTTACATCACGGACTCACCTCAATCCCCCATCGTTCTCGGTCACACCTGGCTTCAGAAACACAACCCCAGGATCAATTGGCGCCTTGGATCTGTGGTTAGCTGGAGCGAGGAATGTCATTTGTCTTGTCTTTTGTCTGCTGGTGTTAATGTTTCTGAGTCTGTGTTTCAGGGGGAAGCAGTGGATTTGGCTAGCGTGCCCGCGGAGTACCACGACCTGAAGGAGGTGTTCAGTAAGTCTCGTGCTGATTCTCTTCCTCCTCATCGTCCCTATGACTGTGCGATAGAGTTATTGCCAGGTACTTCTCCGCCTAAGGGCAAGTTATATTCTTTGTCTATTCCAGAGACGGCGGCCATGGAGAAATATATATCCAGTTCTCTAGCAACGGGGTTTATCCGCCCTTCTTCTTCTCCAGCGGGGGCGGGGTTCTTTTTTGTGGGAAAGAAGGACGGATCCTTGCGACCTTGCATTGACTACCGAGGGCTGAACAACATAACGGTAAAGAATACCTATCCTTTACCGCTTATGTCTTCAGCTTTTGAGAGGTTGCAGGGAGCGTCCGTTTTCACTAAATTGGACTTACGTAATGCTTATCATTTGGTCCGCATCAGGGAGGGGGATGAGTGGAAGACTGCCTTTAACACCCCTAGAGGCCATTTTGAGTACTGCGTTATGCCGTTCGGGCTAACCAACTCGCCGGCAGTCTTTCAAGCACTCGTTAATGACGTGTTGCGAGACATGGTCGATCTGTTCATATATGTTTACCTGGATGACATATTGATTTTTTCTTCGTCTCTCCAGGAACACGTGCAACACGTACGACGAGTGCTTCTGCGGTTGCTAGAGAATGGATTGTTTGTCAAGGCGGAGAAATGCGTTTTTCATGCACAGTCTGTTTCTTTTCTAGGACACATCATTTCGACTGAGGGTGTTCGCATGGATCCTGAGAAGGTTAAGGCTGTGGTAAATTGGCCATCCCCAGAGTCTCGCAAGGCCCTGCAGAGATTTCTGGGGTTCGCCAATTTTTACCGGCGTTTCATTCGCAATTTCAGCCAACTAGCCGCTCCTCTGACCGCCTTGACCTCCCCTAGTTTGACGTTCAGGTGGTCAGACGCAGCTGAGGCTGCGTTTGCCAAACTGAAAAGCTGCTTTGTTTCAGCTCCCATTCTCGTCACCCCTGATCGCTCACGTCAATTCATAGTGGAGGTCGACGCGTCAGAGGTGGGGGTAGGAGCAGTGTTATCCCAACGCGCATCCTCAGACGGAAAGGTGCATCCGTGCGCGTATTATTCTCACCGTTTATCTCCTGCAGAAGTTAATTATGACATTGGCAATCGAGAGTTGTTGGCAGTCAAACTTGCACTGGAAGAATGGCGTCACTGGCTTGAGGGGTCGGGTGTACCTTTCATTGTATGGACGGACCATAAGAATCTCGAATACATTAGAACCGCCAAAAGACTTAACTCCAGGCAGGCTCGGTGGGCATTGTTTTTCGGTCGTTTCGATTTTACACTTTCTTACCGGCCGGGTTCCAAAAACATCAAACCCGATGCTTTATCCTGTCTTTTTGAGCGTTCCGATCGTACTGCTACTCCCGAGCCCATTTTACCGGGGACCATCATTATCTCCGCGCTCAGATGGGAGGTCGAATCGAAGGTGTTGACCGCCTTAGAAGGGGTAACGCCCCCGGCTCGTTGCCCACCGAACCGATTGTTTGTGCCGGAGGGGTTACGGTCAGACGTTCTCCAGTGGGGTCATTGTTCCAGTGTTGCTTGTCACCCAGGGGTTAGTAGAACTAGATTTCTAGTCAAGCAACGATTTTGGTGGCCTGGTATGGCTCGTGACGTCCACGATTTCGTCTTGGCTTGTTCAGTTTGCGCTATTGGTAAGACTTCCAATCGACCTCCAGATGGGTTACTCTTACCGCTGTCTGTCCCTTCAAGACCCTGGTCCCACATTTCGCTAGATTTTATCACCGCCCTCCCGCCCTCTAGAGGCAATACGGTGATTTTAACCGTAGTGGACCGGTTCTCGAAGACGACTCATTTTATTCCCTTGCCCAAATTACCTTCAGCCAAGGAAACAGCGGTAGCTGTCATTGACCACGTCTTCCGCATACATGGCCTCCCGACAGACGTGGTTTCTGACAGGGGTCCCCAATTTGTGTCCAAATTTTGGCGAGAATTTTGTAAATTGTTAGGAGCGACTGTTAGTCTTTCTTCCGGGTTCCATCCCCAGAGCAATGGTCAAACCGAACGAGCCAATCAGGATGTCGAGAGGGTTTTGCGATGTTTGGTTTCCAATAATCCTTCGTCCTGGTGTCAGCAACTCTCAGTTGTGGAGTACGCACACAATTCTTTGCCAGTGTCATCTACGGGCATGTCTCCATTTAAGTGTAGTTTAGGGTACCAACCACCTAATTTTGTCAGTACGGAATCCGAGGTTTCGGTCCCCTCCGCACACGCACTAGTCCAGAGGTGTCACCGAACCTGGACCAGAGCTCGCAGAGCTCTGCTCCAGGCTAGGTCGCGCACCAAGGCTAAGGCCGATCGCCACCGGTCGAAGCCTCCCCGTTACGTCGTCGGTCAAAGAGTGTGGCTTTCTACCCAGAATATTCCTATGCGTTCCGTTTCTAACAAACTTGCTCCCAAATTTATTGGCCCGTTTTCTATTACCAAGATTATTAATCCGGTAACCGTGCGTCTTAGCCTTCCTCCGGCGTACAGGAGGATTCATCCCGTGTTCCACGTGTCCAAAATTAAATCGGTGATTTCTTCCCGTCTTAATCCGCCTGCTCCGGTTCCCCCCCCCGCCTCGTCTCGTTAATGGGGAGACCACCTATTCGGTTAATCGTATTCTGGACTCTAGACGGAGGGGACGCGGTTTTCAGTACTTGGTGGATTGGGAAGGTTACGGTCCGGAGGAGAGAAGCTGGGTTCCTGCTCGGGACATATTGGATCACCACCTTATAGATGATTACAATCTACAGGTAAAGCAGGCTGGGAACGTCAGGTGACGTCCTAGGGGAGAGGGTACTGTCACGGTAGGAAATCCAGTGTTTCCTCCGTGTCATGTTTTGTGATTGTTTTTGTACTTACGTTGTCTCCATGTGCTCGTTTAGTTGATTGTCATCACCTGGGTGTTGATTGTCTCGCTCCAGCTGATCTTCATCACACCTCAGCTACTTATACTCACCTCGCTCTCTCTCTGTTGTCAGATCCTCTCTCATGTCTTCGTGTCCTAGTTGGATTACCGTCTTCCGTGTTCGTGTGCTGGAGTGGATTAAGTGTTGTCGTCCTCGTGTCAGTGTTCCGGTCTGTTCCTGGTTTCAACCATTGACCACCTTCACCTGCACCGCCGACTTCACCCCTCAGCTCTTCTCACGCCACCGTAGACCTTCCTTGCCATTGCCAACATCCTGGACTCTCTTTCTCAATAAACTACATCTGATCGCCTGCAATTGCTTCCTCCTCTTTTATCTGTCGTTACAATATTCCTTTAATGCTAACAAAGATGAATAAATAATATAACAAGTGTTCATTGTTAGTTAATGTTAGTTAATGCATTAAATAATAGAACCTTATTGTAAAGTGCTATTAGGTGCTATTGGGTGACACTTAGACATGCATCGAATAAAACAGCCCAAGCATTAATCTTTAGCATGCTTGTCACCAAAGTGTCCTCTGACACTGATATACTGATTCAGTCTCTCTATCACTAGATCAACAGAGCAGGGCTGGAAAAATAGGGACCATCTATAACCATGTCCTGAAGTGCCACTACCTGTTTAGAAGGAGTGACGGGAAGTGGAGCTGAACTTGGATTCTATGAAGTGGAGAAACCCTGAAATATTACTCATGGCATGGTACATAAAAAAAAAAAAAAAAAAAAAAAAAAATGAAAATAATTTTAAACCTTTTAATTGTATCAAAAATTAAACGACCCAAAGTACAGTATGAAATACACACCATATGGTGTGACAAGGGGATATTTTTTAAACAGAAGCTCTTCCATACTTGAAGATTTATACATATGCAAATCCATCTGTCCTGGTTATTGCGAAGTGTCTTGCCTGGGGTGGATCAGAGGTTGTTAGGGGGAACAGGCTGACACCCCTATGTGGCAGGACACAAATGATATCAGCCAGATGCTACTGTATATTTATGACCACTTCCCTCAAATTCAGAAGGTTAAACAGGAGAGCTGGGATTATGTATCACTTATTTTACTTAGCGTGCGCGCACACACACACACACACATTTGTTTTTGTCATGACGAGGACTTTACATTGACTTCTATTGTGCTTAGAGAATGATATTTTCTATCCTCTAAATCTCCCACAAACCCTTTTAGAGTTTCATTACGACATTACTTTGCGTGTTTTGAAGCTGTTTTTCTCAGGACGATAGATGATTCCAGGTGTAACTATCATGACTGGGACAAATTTGATCTGATATTCAACACTCTTAAAAATAAAAATGCTTCACTGGCTTTGAAGATTCCATGAAGAATCTTTAACATCCATGGAAAAGTTCCATTCCACAAAAGGTTCTTAACAGTGGAAAAGTTTTTTTTTTTTTATTATTATTTTTTTATTATTATTATTTTTATTTTAGATTATTAAAATGTTCTTTACTTTAAGAAATGTAGGTTTTGTATTAAATTGTTGGATTACATTTTTTAAGAGTGAACAGTAGTGTTTGTTTACAGACAGATTTCACACGGTTAGTTCCTAGTTTGGAGGTCTTACTTACAATGTGATTTTGGTTTTAAAATGTTATATTTCTTCTCTCTTTTTCACTTCTTGAAAAAGAAAAGGATGCTCAAGCAGGTGTGATGGGAAATGGAAAAATGTATTCTGAATAACAGGGAAAAGTTTTAAATAAAAAAAATAAAATATAATTAAACAATTGTACAAGTCTAATTTACAAATGCTTGGGTGTGCACACATTTTCAATTTACTTTGTATGTCAAGATGTAAATTTATAAAAGGTAAAGTTATTTGATATTTGAATTTTAGCCTCATGCTTTGTTGAACTAGAGTGTTTTTTTTAGCATGCATATAAGCATTATTCTTGCTCTACATGTAGATATATAATTGTGTTGACTTTCCTTTCAAGAACATTTATCACTATTCTTCATCAACAGTTCATTAAATGCTACAACATTAACAAATACAGAATATTTCTGCTGCCATTATTAAAGTCTATTTGTGAAAGTTTCTCACTGATAATTATGGCATCATGGAGGCATTCAACTGCTAATTATCATTCAGACATGACTAGACAAGGCACCATATTTAAATTAAACAACTGTAAATACATTACCATTCAATTTTGGGGGGGTCAGTAAGATATTTATTTATTTTATTATGTATTTATTTATTTTAAGAAATTAATGTGATCTAGCCAATCTGTATTAAATTAATCAAAAGTGACTGTAAATATTTGTGTTATAAAAGTTTAATCATTTTTGCCAGTGACTCCTAAATTTTTTTTTTACCAGTTTCCACAAACATATTTAGCAGCATAACTATTTACAACTTTTACAACAACAAAAAATGTTTCCTATCACCCAATCAGCATATAAAAATGATTTCTGAAGGATCTTGTGACACTGAAGACTGGAAATATGATGCTAAAAATTTAGCTTCCTCTTCAGGAACTCGAGCTGAGTCGAAGTGCTACGAGGAACGCGTCTAGCGCGAACGACTCTGAATCAGTCGTGTATAATCAGTCCAATGGAAGAGCGTGACGTCACAGGCGGGGTGACGTAAACGACCAGGAAGCTATAAAAACTGTCTAAGAGCAAAGCGAAAACTAAGCATTTGAAAGGCGAATCTGGATCGCGTTTCAGGCTGTGTGTTCCTCCCTGCCTGCGTGGTCTGCCTGGGTTCGAAGCACTCTGAGCCGGCTCTCGAGGGAGCTGATTGCCCGCACTGTGAGCGAATGTCGGTGCGGCTGCTACATTCCCGGAGGGCTCTCTTTGAGGAGGGAGCCTTCGCCAGCATTCCCCATGGTGCTGGCCCCGCTTCTGCTGAAGCAGAATGGCAGCTGCACTCATGGGGTTTCCAAGTGGATTTGGCGGAGGGAATGGAGACGGATGAGTCCCTGTCTCCATCCACTTCCGCCAGATCCGGCGCCCAATCTCTGGAGTCAGAAGCATGCTCTGCGGTTCCTTCCACCCAGGGAGAGGGACCGACACTCCTCCTTTCTTCTTCCGAGGAGATTGATGTAGAGTCTGTCGACAGTGATTCGCCACCCCATTCGCCACAATACGAGGAGCTCTTAGAGGTGGTTACTCGCGCGCTGGCCAAATTAAACATCGAATGGCCCGCCGAGAAAACAACAGAAACGAAGCGAAGCAAGCTCAAAAAGCCTTCCATTCTTTCCCGATCTGCACAAAGAAATAGATAGATCGTGGAAACACCCGTTTTCAGACTTTCCCTCATCTGATTACTATGGCAATGTGGTGGGGATGGGAGAGCACGGCTACAGAGCGATGCCTCGGGTGGAACAGACGCTTGCGAGCTATCTGTACCCTGGAGCCGCATTGTCTCTGAAGGCCCCGGTGTTGCCCTCCAAGCTGCTAAGAACAACTTTGGCTTTGGTGGGTCAAGGGTATGCGGCAGCAGTGCAGGCTGGTGCGTGTCTGCACACCATGGCGGTGTTACAGACGTACCAAGCTTAAAGAGCTAGACGAGGGAGAGCAGATCAAGTCCCATGATATCTCTGAGCTATGACGGACCGCTGATCTCTCCCTCCACACCACCATGGTAGCTATTGTGGCTGCGGAGAGACACTTATGGCTGACCCTGTCTGAAATGAAAGAGCAGGACAGGGTCTGCCTTATGGACACCCCAATCCAGCCTTCTGGCCTGTTCGGCAACGCAGTCAGTACTGTCGTCGACAGGTTTCAGGAGGCACGCAAACAGGCAGCGACGTTCCATGAGTTCCTCCCTGGTTGCTCTCTTGGGGCATCTGGGCGGGAGGTGCCCCAGCCGAATGCCAGCTCTTCATATCGAAAGGCTCAAAAACAACAACAATGCTCTCTCTGCCTAGGTCTTCTAGGCCCAGGCAAGATTATGGAGAAAAACAGTCCAATTGCTTGTATGCTATGGTCCCCCCAAGAGGGGTTTTCCTGCTTCTAAGCAGACTATTAGTCATTGGATAGTCGAGACTACCAACGCCAGGTGTGCGGCACGTGCTTTTATAGCTTCCTGGTCACTTACGTCATCCCTCCTATGAAGTCACGCTCTTCCATTGGACTGATTACACACGATATTCAGAGTTGCTCATGCTAGATGCGTTCCCCGTAGCGATTCGACGCAGCATCTCGTTCCTTTGAGGAACTAGGGTTACATACGTAACCTAGAGACCTTTGCCAACATGGGAATACATTATATATTTTTAAATATATTAAACTAGAAAACAATTATTTTGAGTTGTAATATCATTGTACAATATTTCTGATCTTTCTCTTACCAAAAATAAACCTTTGAATGGTGTATGCAGAGTCACAAACACACTCAGACACAGTGATGCATTCCAGACCGCAGGAGAAAAACTCATCAGACTTTTTAGCCATCCATCTAAACACACACTCTGACTCCCGCAGAAAAAAAAAGACAATAACAAAGAAAGAGATGCAAAACCCTGATGCAGCAGTATCCTTGAACACATCACAGACATGCACAAAAAAAACAAATGCGCTGCGAATGCAAACTTCTTATTTGGGAATTTTGCAGCATCAGCATCTCCGAAGTGAAGGCTGCTCTCTTGGTAGTGCACATGTTGTACTCACAAGCTAAGGCTTTTCAATGCTAAAGCGTTCTTTTGGCCTCTTTTGCAGCTTTTACTCGAGTGTCAACTCCACTTAGGCTGAAGAACGCAAAGAGATAAAATGAAAAAGGAATTGCTTTTTCGTGCCACACTTTTCAAATGAAAAGCGTAGAATAGGCAGTTTGTGGAGATGGCAATAAAAAATAAAAAAAGACGCTGGTATATAGATCCTCATTCAATTGGTTTAGAGTGAAACCTCTGGCAGTGATTTGGGAGAACATGAAGTTTGATTGGGTAAGTTTTATTAGCTCATATCGGTGTGTATTACGGGGAAGCTCCGGCTAGCCTGTGGGAAAATATATGTGCATCTGAGTTCCAGACCGAGGATAAGAGAGAAGATGAAAAAAGAGACACTAAAGAAGTGTTAAAAATGAATCAGCCGAGGTGGAATTGTGTTTGCGGCTACAGTGTGGCATGCCGAAGAAGGAAGAGAGGGTGGCACAGGAGAAAGAGGAGGTGGGACGGGAGTAAACGAGTTACTAGCGGTAATAGAGAGCTGAAGAATGAGCTTGATGTGCTCAATGACTTCTCTGACAGAACAATCCCATCAACCTCTGCACCGCTGACAGCAGCGAGCCCCAAGGGCAGTTTACCTACATGTACAGACCTCTGAAAGACAGTACTAGCAAAATAAAACACTGACGCTAACGGCACCAGGTATTTCTAGGGGGGCAATGTGGTTAGGCTTTGATATAGGGTCTGTGAATACAAAAACACCCAGTTCCAGTTATATGTTGGGCTTTGTGCTGCTGTTTGAGAGACAGATGTCTTGTGCATTGTCACTGTGGGTAAGAGTGACAGAGCGCTGTGTGTGCAGGAGCTGTGTGTGTAGTGAGTCGAGCCTGTAGCTACCTGATAAACAAAGCAAACAGTTCTGGACTGGCTTAATGGAGACTCAACACACAAGACACACACAGACACACAAGCACACACTGGATTAGAACTGCCAGATAAATCTGTAGTCAGCTAAAGCTTTCCTTTGGCCCATTGCTAATGTGTACACACTCTTGCTCATGCAGATAGGAACGCTGGGATGTGAGCTGAATTCACAAAAGGCTTATAGTAGCTTAAAAAAAAATTAATATGCTCAAGTTTAAGGCTGTATTTATATAATGACAATAAAATAAACAGGATGTAAATGGAGAGCTTAAGTTAGCCATTCTGTAGTGAGGGATTGAGAATTAGCTTCCTTATCAAGGCAAGCCAACTAATAGAAAAAGATAGGATGAATTAGTAATCTTTTTTAGAGCTAATATATACATATATATATATATATATATATATATATATATATATATATATATATATATATATATATTAGGGATGCACGATAATATCGGCACAATATCGGTATCGGCCGATAAAAGCTTAAAATGACCATTATCGGTATCGGCCGATATGAATATTTCTGCCGATGAGCCAAACCGATATTCTCCAAGTGAAATAATTGACCTGTTTTTCAGATGTGAATGTCTGTCTACATTTGTAAAATAATAAATTTATGGTAGAATCAGTACAGAAGAGATACATGGATTTCTCTTCAGTAAAATTAAAGTTTAAATATATCAGTATATATTTGTATATATATCGATATCGGTATCGACATCGGCCAAAATTATTTTGAAAATATCGGCATATCGAATATCGGCCAAAATCCAATATCGTGCATCCCTAATATATATATATCCTCCAACTTACACATTGCAGAGAAAATTTTAAGAATTTATTAGGCAATGGCTAATGTTAGACATCATATGGTTGCCCAGAGTAAAGATTTAGTCACATATATTTTGAGACACAATGAGTGAATAACTGGTTCAGTTTATTCTGGCCAAACAACTCATTTGGAATTACTGTATTTGGAAAAAATAAGGTCATTGAAAATTAAGTGAAAACATAAATAAAAATGTGTAGCCTTTAACTTACATTTATGGTTCTTGGTCTGGATCTGGGGCGTCATACAGTATGTTCAGCATGATGCACACACAAAGAGACCCACAACTGAACTCATCCATAAAGGAAACAGAGGTTAAAGTTTACATCATACAGTGGCTGAAGGCATTCATCAGACCACACCAGGAATGTTCTCGTTTCACCTTGGGAGCTCTTTACCCTTACATTACATTATTTATGACCCACTGTAATCTAGATATATTAATCTGTCTAACTCAATCATCAATACCGGTTCAACATGCACACTAAAGCTTCTCTCTAAACCTCAAATGCCACAGAGCAGAGGATGGACCATTTGCAGGCATCACCATGCATTAGTACATTCCAGTGCCGTGG
Source organism: Carassius gibelio (assembly GCF_023724105.1). Taxonomy (NCBI): domain Eukaryota; kingdom Metazoa; phylum Chordata; class Actinopteri; order Cypriniformes; family Cyprinidae; genus Carassius; species Carassius gibelio. The sequence continues at coordinate 11,041,524 of NC_068390.1, read as the reverse complement.
AATCCAGCCAATCAATATGCAATTAATAAGCCATATATGTGGGCAGCCAGGCTTGGCCCGAGGTGGCCTTCCTCCATAAGGAAGTTCTACTTAAACACAATGGCATATTACTATTGATATTTCTATTTGCCTAATAACATTTGCAATAGAGGATGAGGTGGTGCAGATATTATTTAAATGGTGGCAAGGCACCAAAAGTGGATGGTGGCATGCGTTGTGTTTCTCTCTCTCTCCCTCTCTGATGTGTTGCATTGGTGTTACTTTTCCTAATTGCTCCCCAGCCTTAAACCCTTCAGTAAAGGACACTCTTCTGTGCTACTCACTCTCTTTCTTTCTCTCTACACATCTACTCACTCTAATTAGCCAGTTTGATCCATCCTCCTACTCTCATAATTAACATTCTGCTCCATCGTGGAGGTCCTGGCCGTGGGCTCTTCAGTACCGCAGTATCAGGCCTGTCCAACATGCGCTGCTGTTCTGCTAAGAATATTAAGGGTCCTACCGGAGGTCCCATTTATTTCTGTTGGGAGTCAGCGGAATTTACATTAGTAGCACAATACAATTATAATACCCACGGGGGTACACCTGCTGATTTAGATTAATAAGCAGGAAGTAATCAAGCAAATGCTCAGGGCATAAAATCGTTCTCTTAATCAGTATATTTGTAATGTATATATCCTTGAAACTAGTTTTACCCAAGAAGCAATTTTGTGTAAAAAAAAAAAATTACTTGTTCTATAAGAATATATATTGAATTAAGTGTATTATATTTTTGCCCCACTGGAAAATCATCTTTTACATGCGTCAAAGATAAATTCATTATATAAACTAAAGTACTCAGACGCACCTCTTAATTATTGAATGAAGTTGTTTTAATCAGACCCATTGTCACAGGAGTATAAATTCAAGCACCTAGCCATGCAGTCTGCATTTACAAACATTTATGAAAATAATGAGTCTTACAGAAGAGCCCAGTGATTTTTCAATAAGTCAGTTAGGAACAGCAGAAATTCAGTCACAAGGCGAGGGACCACAAAGTCAAAGCTAGGCCCCTGAGCACAAAAGCATATGGTGCAAAAAAGTAGGACTCTGGAGCAGTGGAAACCTGTTCTGTGTAGTGACAAATTGCGTTTCCCTGTTTGGCAGTCTGAAGGGCTGGGCTAGAATTGGTGGATACCAGGAGAACGTTATCTGCCTGACTGTAAAGTTTGGTGGAGTAGGGAAATGGGGCATTTTTTTCAGGGGTTGGGCTATGCTCCCTACCTACAGTGAAGGGAAATGCTAAATGCTTCAGCATACCAAGACATTTTGAACAATGCTATGCTTCCACCTTTGTGGGAACAGTTTGAGGAAGGCCCTTTTCGATCTCAGCATGACTGTGCCCCAGTGCACAAAACTAGGTACATAAATACATGGTTGGATGTGTTTGGTGTGGAAGAACTTGACTGATCCACACAGAGCCTTGACCTCAACCCCACTGAACATTTTCATAAGAAATGTAGCAGAGATTGGTAGTCAGGCCTTCTCGTCCAAAATCCGTGATTGACCTTACAGATGCTCAACTGGATGAATGGACAAAAAATTCCAAAGGAACAGAATCTTGTTAAAAGCCTTCCGAGAAGACTGAATATTATAGCTGCAAAGGAGGGACCAACTCCATATTATTGTCCATCTTATTCAAATGCGGTGTTATTAAAATCTTTATTGGTGTAATGGTCAGTTGTCCCAATACATATATATACATATACATATATATATATATATATATATATATATATATATATATATATATATATATATATATATATATATATATATATATATACGTATATGTATACGTTAGTGACTCTAAAAATGTCATTTGGTGTCAAAATCAAGTATAATAACATTTTTCTTTTCTCTTAGACAAGTCTCAAAAATTACTATTATTTTCTTCAAGTTACTTTTTTTTCAATGTATAACATACTGTTAAAGTTTTACTTTTTACTGGAATACCAGACAAAATGACAAAAATTATTATTTACAGTGCATTGTACAGTGTGTGCACATTTGGTGTTACATGAGCAGACAGTATGAAAGCTAGGCTTTGGCCCATGCTTAATCTTTATATTACATCTCTAGCTCTGCATGGAAAACCACTTGGAACATAAATGAAGCTACTCCATCTGTGTCTGTATGATGAGGATCCAGCACATAAGAGTTTGATTATTCTATAGACTCAGGGGGCCTGTCTCATCTGAAACTTTCTACAGTTGAGCCAAACTGATCATTTAGACTGACAGCATCTCAAACACACACTGCTTGTTACCCCATAGTCAAATGACTCCTTAATTCAGCTGTAAATCAGGAGAGATGAAACTCTGAGTCAGCAGACAGTGTGAGGCAGAATCATAATGATACATAACTGCTGGCTGTGTTCTCGTTAAACAAATGTCCTTGAATACAAGGCCAGCAGAGAGATGAAAGAAAGTGAATTTTGAATGTTGAACACTGATAGATAAATATGGTGGCCTTATGTTAATATGATCATGGTTTTCATGATTTATAAAAAGGTTTCTATAAATTGCATGAATGGGTAAGAGTGCTATTTTAGAGTTAACATTCCATTGTTAGAATGTACATTTCTGTTGTTAAGGCTGGGACACAGCCATCAGTGGGAATCTGTCAGGTGAAATTTTTTGGTGTGTTTCACACGTTGGGAGCAGTTAGAATTGGTGTTGGGACTGTCGGAGAGAGTGAGAACTCTGATTGGATGTTCAGTTCAGCGAATGTGTTAGTGCACGAGAATTAAAGCGAAAGTCAAGACAGCACAGACATAAAGCTGTTCTAAGGATATGTTATTGTAACTCACCCAAGCATTCCAATATGCAAATATTTTCATAACAACATGACCGGCTTAATATGAAGAAAGTTATCAACAAAACTGATATTCACAATGATAAGCAAGCGAGTATATCTGCATATATCTTGTATATCCTTGTTTTGGTCTCTACTTTTGAATGAAGAATACAGACTATTTGTAGCTGCTGATAAAGGTAGTTAACTCCTTACACACAGGCACAGAACGCACATGCTAGTATGCAGTTGGCTATATAGTCTGTGTGGTGTGGCTATAGTCTGTGTGGTGTGTTCAAGCACAGCTTTTTTTTGTCCAGATGCAGCCGACACAAAGCGGCAACACCATCAACTTTCATTGCTGCTAGTTCTTGGTGTGTCGGGTTGGTGTGTCCATTTAGAGTTTATTTACTGCATAGTAGTAGAGATAAAGATGCAGTTCACACTTAAATCATAATAAACAGAAAGCAAATTAGAGACAAAACAAGTCTTTAAGTCTACACAGAGAAACATTCTCTCACTGATTGGCCATTTATAGACAGAAAGTAGTTTCAACACAGAGGATAATGAATAAACTACTCATTTAAAAAATGTGTTGTAGGCCTATTAAAGATTTGAATTATCGTTTGATTCAGTAACTAAGTAAATAACATATATGGATTTAAAAATTTCTAACATCTCTGCTTTTAGATCTGTCTCCATTTATGCAGCTGAACAGAACATCACTAGATAGAGAACAAGCATTTGACATCTGTATAGCAGTAACATCATTTAACTCGTTAGACAGAATGTTCCTGTCAACTCAGTATGATACTTGCAGATCCTTTCTTAACAGTCTGATAGGCTAACTTGAGTACCTCAGGCTTTCTGCACAGCAGTAGTTTGGTTTCTTTTCATTTTAAGCAAGTCATCAGTCACCCCGATGCACCTTCCAAGTGCCGGGCAGGACAGTGAACCCTCCCACCAGTCAGCCTGTCAATTTGCACTCATCGTAGACTAATTAGCCAGACAGATCTACTGCTTTTCCGTACCCCATCTTGACACATCTGTGTCTTCTGATTTCATATACTGTAGTCCTGAAACAGTGTCAGTATATGCAAAAAAAAAAAAAAAAAAATCTTCACCAGTAATAGAAACATTTTCTTTTTACTGGGACAAATCTACGCCTTGAGTATTATCCATTCCTTCCTCTATACTCAAGGAAACATCCTAAAACAACAACAAGATTATTATGCAAATGCCATTTTCCAGTAGAGAATCTAAAGCTGTAGACATATTGTTTACAGATATAAATTCTATTCACAAAATCTCACTTGTGGCTTACCAGTGGCCATTTATAAGATCCCAACCAGCCAATGGAAATGTGTAACTTCTGAGAATTTCATGGTCAATGCCTGCACTCTGGAATTCCGGGAACATTCCTCTCTAGTGTTTTAACATCTCCTGCCCATGTCATATTTCTGCCATCACACTCTTCCACAAGCATAGCCCTGCTGGATCACGTGTCATTGATTTAATGCGAGCATTTAAAGCACATGGCGCCCAACGTAGGGTTAGTGTCCATTGCAGCATGAAGCAGAGGTGTAAATACGTCACATCACTGGCTCAGCAGACTCAGTCATTGCATGATAGGCTTAGAGGAGAAGCAATCCATTATTTTCAACTGTCAATAATTTCCGTGAGGGAATTGGCTAGTGGGGTAATAGCTCAAAGGGAAGGGGGGGTTGAGCTGCTTTGATTTCCTCCAGGGCAAGTTTGCAAAGGCAGCACACATTTCAGGCAAAGTACAAGATGTTGATTTAAGATGACCAGTCAATGTGGGTCCAAGGCTCAGAAGGAGTGGTCTGAATCATTACTTGGCAGGATGGCAAACGATTTGCTGCAGTCTCTCTCCTTTTCTCTTTTTCTTTAACATTTGACCATTTCTTTGTCTCCCTCCTTCACTTTTGTTTCAAAGTCTGTCCCATTCTAAATTATTCTTAAGATATTTTTTCTTGCTTATTGTTTTTTTGTTTTTATTTTACTGAAATTCATCTATTATGATAATTACAAGCTGTTATTTAAGAAGACAGAATTATGGGTTATGAACTTAGCCCAATGTCATCAAGTGGGATATTTAAGAATGAAAAGCATGCTCAGATAATATTTCCATGTGCTGTCTGTGTATGTTTGTGCCCAAATGACTAAAGGAACTACAGTATAATAAAAAAAAAAAAAAAAAAAAAAAAAAAAACATACAATTCTATTTAAAACTTTTTAAGATTTCTTCGTGTTTTTGAAAGCAGTGTCTTATGCTCAACATGGCTACATTTATTTGATCAAAAATATGGAATGACATTCCGGACAAAATGTATTTGCAATTGCGTTTTTTTCTATTTGGGGACACATAAAATGACCTTCTACCACGCTACAACCCATCACACACCCTAAGGTCACAAAACGCTGGACTTTTGGTAGTTCCTAGGATAGCAAAGTCCACTAAAGGAGGTAGAGCTTTTTCACATTTGGCTCCCAAACTCTGGAATAGCCTTCCTGATAATGCTCTGGGTTCAGACACACTCTCTCTGTTTAAAGATTAAAAATGCATCTCTTTCGCCAAGCATTCGAATAATGTATCTATTAAATTGTGAGTGTAGTTGCATCTGATCAAATGTGCATTTTTATTCATTAGCTTGGGTTAAACTAATTTTACTTTGTTGGATCAGCAGCTATGCTAATGATGTCTCTATTTTGTTTCTATGTTTTACCATGGGATTTACATCCCGTGATAACTAGGATTTACACAAGCTCCAGTCTGGATCCAGAACACCTGAGAAGAGATGATGCTAACCCTCAGATGACCTCAGATGATGCTAACCCTGAATCAACAAACAGAACTAACAATTATTGCTACAAGTGTGACTGCATCATATAACAATTATTAATATTAAGCTGACTACGTCTTGTATTAATTTTTTCTAAAAATCCTGTCAAACGTGCACAAACTGACAGTCACCACCATAAGCTACTACTAAATATTCTAAATATTGTAGAAACATAATTTTCTGTAAAGTTGCTTTGTAACGATTCATTGTCAAAAGTGCTATACAAATAAACTTGGAAAAAAAACGCAAATCGCGCATTACCATCTGCATTTTAGTTTAAGCGAACGCACAGTGTCTGCCAAATTTCTTACTGTACTTTTTTTTTTTTTTTTTTTTTTATCCTACTTACTTCAGCCGCGAAATGGGCGATCATACTAATAACTTGTAATCTTTACAAGAATATCTGAATTATGCAATGAGCAAGTCTGCGTTTAATAAACACTTAATATTGCGTCAGTTTGTGCTCTCAGTTTGTGCTCTCTTGTGCTGCCTCAGAAAAATATTAAAACAATGTGAAATTGCACTACAGTTTAACTGAAAATATTTCCAAATGTATAAATTCCAGCGATAGTGAAACTGAATTTTCAGCAGGCATGTGATCTTTGAGAAACCATTCTAAACAAATCTCAAAAACCATTTCATATTATTATCAACACTGAAAAGAGTTCTGCTGAGTAACATTTTCTTGTGGAAACTGTAATACATTGTATTAATTTTTTTCAGGAAACTTTGAAAAACAGAAAGTTTAAAAGAACAATTTATTTGAAATAAAATTTATCTGAAACTCATAAAAAGTGTTTACGGTCACTCATCAATTAAATGCATCCTTAAATATGGACTCTTTTGACATTAAGTAATATATTTGGATTGTATAACAAAAGTGGCATTTAAAACAAATGCCACTATTCAAACAAAACATTTCACGAAATTAAGTTTGGTACGTTTTAAAATATGTAGGACTAGATATATTATTTAAAATCAACACAAAATGTCTTGGAAAATTTCATGTTTGCCTGGGCTACTAGAGAAAAGGGATTAAACTCCCTCACTCTATTATGACATCCTGCCACAGCAACATTTTTTTTTAATGACACTGATTTCGCCAACTCACATTTCAAACCTAAAATTACAAAACTAATTGCCTCTCTGCCAAGAGAGCCTTGATGATTCTGGAATAGGACTATTTGTCTTATTAGGGTTTGGCCACTGAACAACTCTTTTTAATCAAATGAGCACAGCTGCACAGAATCATACTGAGCAGTGTGAAAGCCGAAGGAAAAAGAAATCGCTCAAAATAGCTTGACACTTTTACATTTAGTGTCAACAGGATGCATAGCTGAAAAGCGAGAAGCATCGTCTGGTGATTGCTCTGTAAACATACTATATACAGTATATGACAGGCATGATTTGGAAAGAAAAGAGACTGAATCGTGTTTTCTTGGCTATCAAAACAAGAAGTCTGACAGCTCAGCATGATCTCCAAGCTTCCTCAGGCCTGAAGGCACACTCATTGAAACAGTTCTCATTAGCATCACACATCAAGCACTTACTGGTGGCAAGAAGTTTACAATTCAAACTCAACAAACTAACTGTAAAGCTGAGTACTGCTGTTCAAGCACCTTTTCTTTTAGATAAACTGCAAAATAGGCTAACAGAAGAAGAGATGCTTGACTATAAATATATAGGCCTGCAAACAATAGATCAAAGTGTAAGGATATTGAGTGAGAGCAGATTTATCCACAGATTGTATTTTGTCGGAAGTAACACTGACTCTTGATGAAAAGTCAATGTCTATAAACAAGGGCTCAAGGGCTTAAACTTTAGTAAAAATATTTGAATAAAACTACTCCACTGTTTATCTGAAAAAAAATTTAAAAATCTGGTGCAACTAATGTGTAGAAAAGACCATAACAGCAGATGATTTGACCGTTCTACGACAAGGAAATTTTAGTTCAGATTGTACAACTTAGCCTGGTGAGCAGGGCTTAAAAAAAAAAAAACATTAAAATAAAAATAAAAAAAATCAATATGTTCTCTCCAAACGGAACCGGTATTATAAAGTTTCCATTCCTACGTTCCTCATTAAACATTACCGTTCCTAAACCTGTTTCAATCGGAAAAATAACAAAAAAAAAAAAAAATTACTGGATAACCATTGCTTTTTTAATGCAACTGCAACTGCTAATTTCAAAGTATGCTATAACGCAAACACCCAACGCAACACGTCCTTGCATCACAGAATCAAATTCAGTTAGCTAATTAAGCTTGATCATTTAATGCAATATAACATTAACACAAAATAAAACCACAACAAAATTTCTACAATTTAATTAAGTATTAACAGTCTATAAAGGAATCACATTGAACTGTTTTGGGCTACCTCAGTTACTTCGGTTGGTTTAAACAAAATGCACAAACTGTAAAAGTCTATTTGAGCCTAAAGTCCGTACTGCTTGTTTAAACGTACGAAAAGAATGTCCTCCAAGACCCGTGCATTCATTGATGACCTCAGTGGGAAAAGAATGTACTTGAGGCATGAAAATGTGCGCTCTACACTGACTTGCATTACAGGTAGTGCAATTAAATTCATAGCAATTTTGTGCAAATCTGGGTTAGTGGGAGCAACACTTGCCCAGTACTTAAAAAGACACTCACTCCTCTTAAGGCATGCTTCGCTAGAATACATATCCAAAACAGAAGAAATTGACACACGAGTGGGTTTTATTGTTGTGCTTTCCTTTACTTTTGCCATCAACAGCTGTTCTATCTCGTTGTCATCATCGGATGATTGGAACGGACTGTGTTGTGTCGTCCTGTTGCTGCCAGATATATTCTGAATGGCTCCCCAGTCATGACACAAGTGATTTTTTTGCGCTTTCGGATTGAAGATCGCTAAGAAAAAATCTGTATGTAGGGGCGTGATTTGTTTGTGTTTGTCGTGATTTGAGACACTGAACAAGGCATTTTGCATATGGATTGTCAACTGTGTTGGTACACAGTACACACTGAAGCCAAACACCGTAGAAGTCACCCGCTGTGAGCTTGTCGGATTGGAGGCTTTTCGTAGCAGTTTTTGCTGGTTTCAGTGCATGCACCAAGCTGGATATTGCCCCCAATAATTCTCACCTAAATGCAGTTTCAGTTGACATGTCCTCACAAAAAATCCTGACCTCTAAAAGCTGCTCCTGCATATCGTGTGTAGAATGCCAGCGTGTTGGACAGTCAACAACTGGCCTTTTATGCCCCATTCCTTTAAGAAGAGTGTCAATGTTTTGTGTGCGCAACTTTTTTGCAACACATCTCGCTTTAGAAATCAAATTGGATGACTGTTGCTCTTTTAATGCGTCATCAACTGCTAACTGCAGGGTATGAGCCGAGCACCTCACAAGTTCAATGACCAAATCAGGAGTTGCGCCCTGAATTGTAGCTAGCATATCATCCTATATTTTTGTGCCCATGGGATCAATTTCATTCGCTTCCCATGGGGTCTCCTCTTGCATATCAGATAGTAAAGACACTGCCTTTAACATGTTAGTGCCATTATCTGACGTTATTGAGTAAATTTGTCATAATTCAACATTATATTCTTCTAACACATCCTTCACCATGGATAAAATGTATTCAGCTGTGTGTCATTCAGTTAGCTCTCTTATGGCCAAAGTGCGCAACAATTTTTTCTCCATCAGTGTACTGTACGCCAAGAACAGATCGGTCTCTGCATGTAGCTGAATTAATTTTTAGCATTAGTAGCCTTCCCTTTAACTCATTCTTGAGTTTTTCCCTTCCCACCTGAGCAACATTTGACACCATATCACAGATATATGAGGAATTCATGGCAAAATCATTTCTTATAGCCTCTTGTATTGGCTCGATAATTTTTCTGAAGCAAGTGTCTTCCATTAATGTAAATGGTCTCCCGTTGACAGTCAGTAGTTCTATGCATGCATCTTTTAGAACATCAGGATTCATTTGAATACGCAGGTCTGTTGTCTTCGGCTTTTTCACTGTGACCGCGTCCAGAGTTGTCTGTCCATCTGCTGTAGATGCTGGTCTTTTAATGCTGGTTGAAGCAGCATACTCTGCTGGATGTTTACATTGAATCTGCCTCTGCAAGTTACCTCCATGATTCCCGGCTATTTCTGCAGAGCATTCCTCAATATTGCAGACAGACTTGTTAGCCGATTTGTCATAGGAGAAATACTAACAAAAAGGATTGTCTATCTAAAAAAAGTAATTGACAGTGGTATAAGCTAATAGGCCAGGTTTTACTTTTTATGTTCTAATTTTTTTTTTAGCTCACATTAATTACAGAAAAGAAACAAAAACATATATTGCATTACTACGTAAAGCTAATCATAACGTTTCTAAGCATGTTTTATTTAAACATACCTCTGAAAATTTGATGGGTAGCCAATTTTGTGGTTAAAGACAAATCTAATCAGGAGAAATAGACTGCCTATGAGTGCTGCATGGCATTTTACTCACGCTTGATGCGCCAGTGTCACATGCTCTACTATTCGATTGTGATTTGTAGCTGTCTGATAAAAATATTAAAGCGAATGGTAAAATAACGTTAATAACCGGATAATGATAATTTCAAATAAGCATTTCTGTTCCGAATGATTAAAACTGATTTTGTTTTTGTTTCTGTTTTTGTTCCTGTGACAATTTTGTTCGTTTCCGGTTTTCGTTTTCATTCCTTGAACCGTTTCAGTGCCCTGCTGGTGAGACTCCTCAAAAACATATTTATTTTTATTTTTATAGATTTTATAGATATAGAAAAAAAATTACAAGTGTATAATCACACGTAAAACTAAATAATTAATATGTACACTCAAATGAATTTACGGTGCAAAGAAAATTACTTGTTTACGTGGTTACACCAGATGACATTGTTCTAATGCTGAAAGTAGTAAAAAGAAGTGTTCATAAATCATCACCACTAATGATAAATTATGGTTCCTCCAGGATGTTGAAGCCACTCTCACTTTATCCATTAGAAAAGGGGAGAAATGAATTTAAAAATAGTGGTTAGACTGTTGTGTTGTCCCACTGAGTCTGGCATTGCTCTGTAATCTCTTTAATCCTTCTTTATGAGTTTCGTATGAAAGCACTACCTCCTTCGCTCAGCATGAAATCATCATACAATACCGATTCCTTGCACCTTGTCAGTTCTCCTCTTGATGGTTATGGGTCTCCGACAGCAAAGGCTGAATCCAAAACAAGCTAATCTTCCAGCATCCCCTCCCTCTCTGCCTATTCCCACCCAGCAGAGCACTTCATTTAGCGTGATATTCTACTGTGGCTTATCCAATGTCAATAGTTACATCAGGGCAATAACTAGATGACATGGAGAGAAGCTACAGGGAAGGAATAAGAGAGTGAATGAGTGTGTGTGTGTGAATAAAAAGTGGCACCATGCTCTCCCTGGTAGTAATGCCTTTAAGTAATTTATGCTCTCGTTCGACGGCGGATAAGAGGTTGATGGGATTACTTGGGAGACTGCAGTGGATTAACACTGAAGAAAATCTGAGGGGAAGCAGACTAACACCTGGCCCTCACATACATCTCTTTAAATAAAAAATAAATAAATAAAACACCAACAACCCAGAAGCAATCATTACCATGGTGATGCTCATAAAAACCTGAAGAAGTTTTTCAATGGAGCTGTTGAGGATTTGACTTCATTATAACTCTTCACATTGACTTTACCAATGACTACTTGTGTAAAGTGCTAGGGAAAAGACATGACTGAAAAATAAATTAAATGAGGGGGAAAGTCTCTTGATTTAGACAAAAATACCCAAGAAACACTTGAGACAAAAAAAAAAAAAAAAAAGCCAGGAGCCAGCAAGAATGAACACAGATTATCAGTTCATCTGAAACTGGCATATAATGGATAATAAAATTACTACGGCGGTATATTATCTATAGCTATGCTACTAACGGAACTATGTTTAGTATTTTTGTCCAATGTTTCAGTTGAAATATCTAGAAGTTTCAAGACTAGTTATATTAAGTAAATATGATGACAAAATTTCAGAAAAAAAAAAAAGCTGTCACTAGGGTGGTACATTGGGTACTAATATGTACACTTTAGGTAAAAGAAGTATGTAGTATGTAACTTTAAGTTAATAATATGCACCATGTAGGGGTAAACATTTAAAAGGGTGTCATACCAGTGACTGTCAGATGCTGGTTTGACTTGACAATCCAGATTCAAGAGACTTGGCCCAGAGATACAATGAACTCACATGTAATAATCATCAGGAACCATATAGAGAAACACCAGCATGAAACTTCAACACAAGACAAAGAACTGAAGATAACTGAGGGTCTATGAGGGGACTATTGAAATTCAATTAAAGAATGAATAACTACGACAACCAGTGAAACAGAAACTAAACAGAAACAGGGAAACTAGTCAGAACAGTATGGAATAAAATCACTTTCAAAAATAATCGTACGTAATTCAAAACATTTGTGTGTAATTTTAATATACTCGTGCGTAATTTAAAACTATTGTACGTAATTCTGTTTTTTGTCAGAGTTGGATTCCAAAATCTACGGCCACGACGGTTTACAGATACGCGATTTTGTGTGTTTTTTTATAGTACAACTATAAAATGTACGACTGTGACAGTTTACAGACACGGCGCTTGTTTTCACAATAGCTCTGTTATACACACGACATGCAAATTACGACCACGAAATGCGGTGTGTGAAACGACTGTCAAAAATACGTCATTAAGGTCACAGGCATTACTATGCGAGGGAAGATGAATTGATTCAACGAAGTGCGCATGCGCCCTACCAAAGTTTTAAACCACTGGCGCCGAAATGGCGGATCAACAGCCAAGCGCTTACACCTCGTCTCAGGTAAGTTAATAATTATTATTATTTTTTTTTAATCTGACATGTTTAAGCTGGGGTCATCAAACTTGTTCCAGGCGGTCATGAGGTCGGAGCTAATCTCTGAAGGACACGGGCCCTCCAGGACCGAACTTGACGACCCCTGTGTACTAATAACTAATAACAGAGAGTATCAATATTACAGAGATAGTAATCGTTTGTTAACATGGACAAATGGTGCATAGTCTAATTAAATATGTGCTAATTTGCATAAATACCACAACAGATCTAAACATTGGGTCTAGCCAGGTGAAAATGTCTTGTTAAATTTTGTTGACAAATAACAGTAAAATGCTTAATATTAAGATATGAGTGGAACCCATTTAGGCTACCCATGAGCATCAATACAGAGAGGCAGGAAGAAGTACTTTGGTTCCTACTTAGGCTGGTTCCTTTATTAATTTTTAAAAGATTATATTTGGGGCTGTTTCTGGGGGACGAGTCTGAGGCAAGAACATGAGACAATAGTAAGGAGCATGCAGAAGACAAAAAGTAGGCAAAATAAAAAGTAAATTTCCAGAAACAGTCCCACGGACCAAACTAATAAAGGCTGGTTTCTAAAGTACTTCTTCCTGCCTCTGTATTAATGCTCATGGGTAGCCTAAATGGGTTCCATTCAGACCTTAATATTAAGTATTTTACTGTTATCAACAAGATCGAACAAGACATTTTCACCTGGCTATACCCAATGTTTAGATCTGTTGTGGTATTTATGCAAATTAGCACATAAATACAGAAAGAAATGACTGAGTAAGTTAAATTGTTTTTAAACCATTGATTTATCTCTATCAACATAATCACACACAATATTGTAGTAACAAGATGTTGTAATCTTTATTTGCTGGAAAATGACAATCAGTCAAGTTTGTGTTTTAAGCACATCTGACACATCCCTAAACCTGAAATGTAAAGCAGAACGAGCTCCACTTGCAGGTTATTGTAGAATATGTAAGCACACTGACATATGCATAATTTATTTTTGCACTGTTAATCAATTTTACATTTTCACTTAGTGCAGGTTAATGTAAGGAAGATAATGTACTACAGATATTTAAATCCTTTTTGTATGTACTCCACTTCTTCACTGCCTGACCATCATCTTAATGTTTATGCAGTTCAATGTTTTTATTATTTTTTTATATCTAAAGCACCTTGCTAAGTAAGTATTTAGATGTTTTTCATATATGTCACGGTCTAAGCATGATCTGTTTCTGTTGTTCTGATGAAGGAAACTTGTGTTGGGGAGGATTCAATATCTGTTGAGGCTCATGTGAATGTGTTATAAAGTGAAACACATCCAGACACATGGCTGTCAAAGACCACACGACAGGAACATTCTCCTGGAGACGCTGAGAAAGCACTGAAGGAATGTCTGAGGAGGATGTACTCAAAAAATACACATACTTCAGGACACCTGCTGGAGTGAGTATATTAAAGAAAAAAAAAACTCATCAACTGTAAAATATCATGTTTCAAATATTTTCAGGTAATATTTTATTCTTCTGTACCTTTTTAGCCCATCTGTTAAAAATTTAAAGCAATAGTTTTAGAAAACAATGTAAGATTTATCAGTCTAGACAAGAACATGAAATGCACCGTATATTGTGAAGCTTATACATTAGCTTCTGATTGTTTCTGCAGTTCTGCACTGTATCAGAATCAGAATCAGAATCAGAATGAGCTTTATTGCCAGGTATGTTTACACATACGAGGAATTTGTTTTCGTGACAGAAGCTCCGCAGTACAACAGAATGACAGCGACAGAACATAAAACACATAATAAAAGAATAAAAAATACAAATATGTAGACAGTGAATGACAATATACAAATGACAATTGTAGGCAGGTATATTACAAAGTGAAGTTATGTACATATATATTGTGTGCAAAATTTAAGTGTATACTAAGTATGTGTGTTAGATAAATAAAGTGTGTGTGTATATAAATATAAAGTGTAGTGTGTTCGCCATTATTGTCAGCTGTTCATAAGATGGATTGCCTGAGGGAAGAAACTGGTCCTGTGTCTGGTCGTTCTAGTGCTCAGTGCTCTGTAGCGTCGACCAGATGGCAACAGTTCAAAGAGGGAGTGTGCTGGATGTGAGGGGTCCAAAGTGATTTTGACAGCCCTTTTTCTCACTCTGGATAAGTACAGTTCTTGAATAGATGGGAGAGTTGAACCGATGATTCGCTCAGCAGTCCGGACTACCCTCTGTAGTCTTCTGAGGTCAGATTTAGAAGCTGAGCTGAACCAGACAGTTACTGAAGTGCAGAGGATGGATTCAATGATGGTGGAGTAGAACTGTTTCAGCAGCTCCTGTGGCAGGTTTAACTTCCTCAGCTGGCGGAGAAAGTACAACCTCTGCTGGGCCTTTTTTACGATGGAGTCAATGTGAATGTCCCACTTCAGGTCCTGAGAGATGGTGGTTCCCAGGAACCTGAATGACTCCACTGCAGTCACAGTGCTGTTCATGATGGTGAGTGGGGAGAGTGCAGGGGGGTTTCTCCTGAAGTCCACGATCATCTCCACTGTTTTGAGGGTGTTAAGCTCCAGGTTGTTGAGACTGCACCAGACAGCCAGCTCTTTTACCTCCTGTCTGTAAGCAGACTCGTCACCGTCCTGAATGAGGCCGATGAGTGTGGTGTCATCTGCAAACTTCAGGAGCTTGACAGAGGGGTCCTTAGATGTGCAATCATTGGTGTACAGGGAGAAGAGCAGTGGGGAGAGAACGCAGCCCTGGGGAGCTCCGGTGCTGATTGTACGGGTGCTGGATGTGTATTTTCCCAGCCTCACTAGCTGCTGCCTGTCTGTCAGGAAGCTGTTGATCCACTGACAGACGGAGGTGGGCACGGAGAGCTGATTTAGTTTGGGCAGGAGGAGGTTTGGGATGATCGTGTTGAAGGCCGAGCTGAAGTCCACAAACAGGATCCTCACATAAGTCCCCGGTCTGTCTAGGTGTTGCAGAACATAATGCAGTCCAATGTTTACTGCATCGTCCACAGACCTGTTTGCTCTGTAGGCAAACTGAAGAGGATCCAGCAAGGGTCCAGTGATGTCCTT
Source organism: Carassius gibelio (assembly GCF_023724105.1). Classification (NCBI taxonomy): domain Eukaryota; kingdom Metazoa; phylum Chordata; class Actinopteri; order Cypriniformes; family Cyprinidae; genus Carassius; species Carassius gibelio. The sequence goes on along the minus strand of NC_068390.1, from coordinate 11,025,855 downwards.
CAGGTGGGCCAGCACCAGTTTTTCAAATGACTTCATGACTACAGACGTTAGAGCCACAGGCCTGTAGTCATTTAGTCCTGTAATTTTGGGTTTCTTAGGGATGGGGATGATGGTGGAACGTTTGAGGCATGAAGGGACTTCGCACAGCTCCAGCGATCTGTTGAAGATCTGTGTGAAGATGGGGGCCAGCTGGTCAGCACAGGATTTCAGACAGGCTGGTGTAACACAATCTGGGCCTGGTGCTTTTTTCCTTTTCTGCTTCCGGAAGACCTGGCGCACCGCATCCTCGCTGATCTGAATTGCAGGTGTGGGGGAGAGGGGGGATGCAGGAGGTGAGAATGGTGAGAGTGCTTGATTGGAGAGGTGTTCAGGATGGGTTTCAGGAGCTGTTAATGGTGTGAACGGTAGTTTGGAGAGGCATTCAGGGCTGGTTGCAGGAGTTGTGAAGGGTGTGAATGGTTGTGTGGGGAGGCGTTCAGGGCAGGTGATGGGTGTTCTTTCAAACCTGCAGTAAAACTCGTTCAGATCGTCTGCCAGTCGTTGATTCTCTACGGTGCTGGGGGGTGGTGTCTTGTAATTGGTGATCTTCTTTAGACTTTTCCACACTGATGCGGAGTCGTTGGAAGTGAACTGAGTCCTTATTTTTTCAGAATAATTCCTCTTTGCCACTTTGATCTCCTTTTCCAATGTGTATTTAGCCTGTTTATACAAGACATTGTCCCCCTTCACGTAAGCATCTTCTTTGGCCTGACGGAGCTGTCTGAGTTTTGCAGTGAACCACGGTTTGTCATTATTGTAAATTAGTTGAGTCTTTGTAGGAATACACATATCCTCACAGAAACTGATATATGATGTTACGGTGTCTGTGAGTTCATCCAGATCGGTGGCAGCAGCTTCAAAAACACTCCAATCAGTGAGGTCAAAACAAGATTGTAAATCCTGCTCTGCTTCATTAGTCCATCTTTTTACAGTCCTTGATACAGGTTTAGCTGATTTTAGTTTCTGCCTGTAGGACGGTATTAGATGAACCAGAAGGTGATCAGAACGTCCCAAAGCTGCTCGTGGAACAGAGTGAAATGCATCCTTTATTGTGGTGTAACAGTGATCCAATATATTACTGTCTCTTGTGGGACATGTAACATGCTGTCTGTATTTTGGCAGTTCACGGGACAGATTGGCTTTATTAAAGTCCCCGAGAATGATTAAAACAGAGTCAGGGTGTTGTTGTTCTGTCTCTGTGATCTGATCAGCGAGATTCTGTAAAGCTGAGCTCACATGCGCTTGAGGATGGATGTAAACACTGACCAGAATGAACGAGTGAAACTCCCGCGGCGAATAGAACGGCTTGCAGTTAATGAAGAGTGTTTCGATATTTGAGCAGCACGTCTTCTTTAACACAGTTACATCTGTACACCACCGTTCATTGATGTAAAAGCATGTCCCGCCGCCACGTGATTTCCCAGTGGATTCTGATTCGCGATCCGCTCTAAACAGTTGAAAGCCCGGCAGATGGAGCGCGCTGTCCGGTATGGTGTCATTCAGCCAGGTTTCCGTGAAACACAGAGCAGCAGAGTGTGTGAAATCCTTATTTGTCCGAGAGAGCAGAAGGAGTTCGTCCGTTTTGTTGGTTAGAGAGCGGAGATTTGCCAGATGGATGCTGGGCAACGGCGTTCGAAATCCGCGCTTCCTGAGTCTGACGAGCGCTCCCGCTCGCTTCCCCCGTCTGCGCGTCCTGAAGCGCTTGATCAGCGCCGCCGCTCCTCCGATAACAACGTTCACTAAAACATCTGAATAATTGAAATCCGGTAAAACATCTTGTGGTGCGTTCTGCCGAATGTTCAGCAGTTCTTCCCTGGTGAAACTGATAGCAGGAATATAACTAAAGACAGGACAAACTAACAAAAACACAAAAACATATGCGGAGCTCGTCACGGAGGCAGCCATCCTGTATCGGCGCCAAACAGTGTATGTAGCTACACTGTCTGAGCCAAAGAGAATGCAACAGAATCTGATGAATCTGAAAAGTGTTTTTTTTTTTTTTTCTTGTTATTATTATTATTATTATTATTATTATTATTGTTGTTGTTGTTGTTGTTGTTATTATTCTTTTTATTCATTTATTTTATGAAAGGGGGACCCGTCTAGTACACCTGATGGATACTGACTGTAAAATGTCAATCATAGTTCGAGGGCTCAGTGTGGTGACAGAAGATGGAACAGATGAGTGTCAGTGCACCAGTCTTGATGAAGCTTCATAACAGCCTTCTGGATGTATTCTGCTTTCAACATTGCATATCCACCACACATGAGAAAGACACTGACTTTCCTTCAGAGGGACATTGTCAACATTAGAAGATGGAGACAAGCACTGCCAGTAACTTTACTCTGAATGATTAGCCTCTTTTATTAGATCCTCATGCCTTGACTGTACCATTGCACAAAGTGCACTCGAAGGACATTCACTCTTTTGAAGTTAACCCAACACTTTGGAGTTGTACATGCACATGAACCAAATAGCTTGCTCTATTCTTTTTTCTATTCTATCTGTTTTCTTTTTATTTATTACATTATTTAAAAGCCCTTGCTACATGTAATGTGTTAAGCTAACTGAGACTTGTTAAAGCTCTTATATATCATTGCTCTTTTTGTTTTTTGATTGCTTCAACTCTGTCCTCATCTGTAAGTCGATTTGAATAAAAGCGTCTGCTAAATGAATAAATGTAAATGTAAATATTAGTATAACCTGTGGTATAGATGAGTGCCAGTCAACTTTTTTCTGATTCCATTCTGTTAGAAACCATGCACAGGAAGCATATGTAGTACTTTTGTTACTCAGTGAATAGTCAGTAGTACAGTTGTATTATAATATAATGGAGAAGGATCTGGCTGCAGACTTGCAGTCTCAGACACTTGTGCTTCTTTTTTTATTGGATATTTTATTCTACTTATTGGTTACTTCTTGTTTGAATCTCTCAACATTTGTTTTTCTCTTGTGTAGGTATGGTTGACTGGAAGTCTGTCAGTCCAGATGTGAGGAAGACACAGAGTGGAGCTGGAGCTCAGCAGATGTGTGATGCTGTAGATACTGTGGTCTTGGAAAGAAGGGATCTTCACAGCTTTCTATTCAGACGAAGAGTTTGCTGGATTCTGTTCTATGGACTGCTACTACAGAATGAATGAATGAATGAGTGGTCTATCTATCTATCTATCTATCTATCTATCTATCTATCTATCTATCTATCTATCTATCTATCTATCTTTTTACTTGAATTGGTGAATGAAACTGAAAGCTAAATAAATGTTTTAGTGGATAAACCTGTGTCTGTTTGATTAATTGGTTAATGTCACTTAAAACAAGGTTACTAAACTCTGCTGACTAATTTTTTAATTTATTAGTTTTTTTTTTTTTTTTTTTTTTACTCATTTTTCTCTATCAGGCAAAACCTAGTTTTCTAGTGTAACACTTTACAATAAAGTTTAATTTGTTGACTGATGTATTAACTAACATTAACTATGAGCAATGCATTTGATACAGTATTTATTAAACTTTGTTAATTTATAAAAATACAGCTGTACGTTGTTTGTTCTTCTTAGTTCACTAATGTTAACAAATACAGCTGACTTTAAATTACTTTAACTTAAGAACATCAAGTGCGACTAACCGTGTTAAGAGACGTTTGTATTATCAAAAATAATTGTAATCTGTATTTGATTATTGATAAACTAAGACCTAAACGTGCGGTGGTGATTACGTCAGTAAGCCCTTTTGAAGGTACTTTCGAAGTTTAGTTTAATTTAAAACAATATTATTTACATCATTAATGCTGTTTTTACATTGGATAAATTATTATTATTTTTTTTAGGATTATGTGTTTAATTTATCGCTTTCTATGAATCTATAGGCCAATAGCGATTAAGAGTATGACTCTTCGTTGAATCGATTCATCTTCCCTCGGATAGTAATGCCTGTGACCTTGATGACGTATTTTTGACAGTCGTTTTGCACACCGCATTTCGTGGTCGTAATTCGCATGTCGTGTGTATAACAGAGCTATTGTGAAAACAAGCGCCGTGTCTGTAAACTGTCACAGTCGTGCATTTTAGAGTTGTACTCTAAAAAACACACAAACTCGCGTATCTGTAAACCGTAGTGGCCGTAGATTTTGGAATCCAACTCTGACAAAAAACAGAATTACGTACAATAGTTTTAAATTACGCACGAGTATATTAAAATTACACACAAATGTTTTGAATTATGTACGATTATTTTTGAAAGTGATTTTATTCCATAGAACAGAACGGAAATAACTTCAAACTCCCAAAATATATAGACCGAATCTACTGTAAATGTGACCTTATCTTTACAGCACTAGCTGTTTTCACTTGTTTAAAAAAAAAGTATAAATGAACAACTGAAAATAATGTGTCAGTGCACTTAGACAAAATCACACTTGGAATCTGGACATAAATTATGAAAACTCTTAAGTATTAATATCTTAGGTGCTGTTGCTTATTTCAAGCATTTCAAGCACTGCATTTGCAGTAGACAGTGTCACTTTTCCAATAGCAAGCTTTAGTGGGTTAGCATGACAAAACACTGTAATACATAATGTCAGTTCAACTCCACAAAAGAGCTTCTGTTGACTGGGAAAAGAATAAATCAAGTGTACAGTGAGAGCGCAGAGTCAAACAAGAGTATCATATCTACTCTCCAATAATGTCAATAATCTCAATTAAGGTTGAAAAGTCTGATTCATTCATATCTGTCTTCATTTCAGTGGCTTAGGTTAAAAACATTATTCATCTTTTCATTAAATCATTAAATAAAAGTAATCCCAGGTATCCGAGAACAACACTACACGTTTATTTATCTAGTGCATTAAGGAAGGTCATTTGTATTTTATTTTTTTCAGTAAATGGACGTGCCCAAGTGATACAGTTACCCTAAATGAGATGCGTATTTTGTTTGAAAAAGGAAAAAATTACCGTATGTTCTTTTAACAAGCTAAGTGTAATTGAATAACGTCAGATTAAGAAGCTTTATTTTTGTTAGCAGATTGTGTATCTTGAATGTAGTTTAAAGGGATAGTTTCTCCCGAAAATAAATATGATTTAATTTACTTACCCTTCTGACATTTCAAAACCATATGACTTTGTCCCTTCAAGTGGCATACAAAAGAAAACATTTTGAAAAAAATGTTTAATTGTTTATGTCCATACAATGAAAGTCGGTGGGGTCCTAAACAACATTGGACCCTATTGGCTTTCATTATGCAGACAAATAAACAAAGATGTATATTTTTTAAATAAATTTTCAGTTCCACAGAAGAAAGACAGTTAAAAATAAATGACAGTATTTTCAATTCAGTATTTTCTACCCCTTAAACTACAGATGAGTAGCTTGAAGCTTGTCAAACCACATTTTTAGATCAGCTTTCTGAACACTGTAAATAATGGAGATCTTTTGGGGGAAATGACAGAATTGATTTTGATTGAATGCATTGATGGAATGGCATAAAGCTGCAAAAACTGTCATAAAAGTAATTAACAGCATCGTTGCCGGTCTGTATGAATGTGAATGTAAATTGTCAGTGCTCATTCCTGCTTTCGTGCCTTTATGTGGCAGGTGCTGCAGTCAAACAAATATGTACATGTTCCACCCGTGTCACATCCTGTCATTGACAGGCACAGAACCGTTCCACCAACCGCCTGGCTTTTTAATGCTGATTTCATTTGTCACGGTCTAATTCACTATTGACACAAAACATAAAGCTCTCATTAGATCCTTTATGAACATTTTCACTGCTAAAGTGGGAAGTCAAAAACAAATGGCAGATGGTTCAATCATTCTAATGGGAAAAAATCACATAAAGTTGCAAGGCTTGGAGGTTGAATAAGATATAAAAGAATGGAAGTGTAATAAAATTGCTTTTTATAGTGCTTTTGCTTTGTTGAAATAAAGCTCCTACTGTGGGGAGTGAAGACTTTTGCGACAGACAATCCTGTAGCTCTTATGTGTCATCAGAATTTAGAAACATATTTTAATGTGGCAGACCCATCTCAAAATAAAAAATGGTCCTCTATTTAACAGCCCTGTCATATGACAAATTTATATTTTATCAACATTTACTCACCATCATGTTGCTACAAACTAAATCAAACCAAAAGACTGATTGACACACGACTTGACACAAGACTTTATCAAACATGGTGACTTTATCAAACACGGTCAAACAAATTTAGATTAATGCTACATTAAGAAGCTTCCTTTTTGGAGATTGACTGTTTTGTGTCCTAATGACTTTCATATTATGGACAGAAGCAGTTAAAATATGTATTTCAATGAACAAAGTCAGACTGTCTGGAGTAATTGATGACAGAATCTTTATTTTCCATTGAACTATCCCTTTAATAAAGTGAAGACATCCTTAAAGCTGCCTGAAAAACACTGCAATGTATACATTATTCAAAATCAGTCATATAATGATTCAATTATACATCAAAATACAATAACATATGAGCAAATAAGATGATTAAGATGTCAAAGTTTAGCTAGTTAGCATGGCCTCATTAGCTCCTGCACCAATCTGGTTCTAAAAGCATCTTTCTCCTTTAACGGACATACAAAAGAACTTATGTGTTCTGACTAAATAAAATTATGAGCAACCAACAACCTTTGAAATGAATGCAAATGCTAATGGATAGCTTTCTCCAGATACTGTTTTAATTATACATGATCCCAAATTTCATTCTCAAGTAAAACTGCATTCAGGAAACAATTGTGAATTTTATTCATTGTTATATTGCACTTTTGATTCACCACACACAAACGAAACAGTGTGTCTGGCTCATCAGTATTCACAGTGAAAGAGATGATAAAAGCTCTGTGCATAGAATTATTTCTGAAGAATATTTTCTCCTAAATATATTAATTTCCTACATCTTAGCCAAGCGTTTGTGGCATCCATTCAACACTAAAAACGGCCTCTTGAGGCCTGTCTCACATTGATACATGCTTGAGGAGGCCTCAATTTCTAGTCAGATCAACACTTCTTGCCCTCAGTCCTTATGTATTTAATGTCAGGACGCAGTGGGGAGGGCTGGGTAAACCTGCGGAGGTAGAGAAATCATGTCCTGCCTTCAACAGAGTGCAGGCATTTGTTCCCCATCACTAGACATCAAAGTTCAGGCTGACTCCCACTAGCCAGAAATGCATGGGGGGTGAGATCAGAGAAAAAAAAAACTATAGTTTGGTTGAGAGGCATTATAGGAGCATGGACCAGTGACTTGTGTAATGGACATAATCAGAGGGGGTTTAGGTTCAAATCACCAGGTGTGGCTGACTGATAGTGTTTATTTGTTCTCAGAGCGCCACCTGCTTTTCCACACACCTTATCCTAGAAGACTGCCCAGGGACAAATGGGAAGAACACTTTAAATAAATAACTGATCGGAATACAGCTGCAAAACTTATTACAGCTAATCCTTATAAATCTCCCATTGAACAAATATATGTACTCTAATAAATATGTTTACTAGAGACATGTATAACTAGTAAAATTACAATTAAACTAAGTTTTTGTGCAACTATATTGGACAATTCACTCCAGTCCTTGAGGTTCCAAGAGTGCTGATGTGTCATGTAATAACAATGACTTGCCATTGTTTCTTTTACTTACTTTGCTTGTCAACATTTGGACGTTCCAGACACGTGGAGATTTTTCATTGTAGATGGTAAAGGGCAAATGTTTTTGTTAGACAAAAATCATTCATTCACTGATTCGCTCACAATCACCAACTCTTTCAGTAACAAAATAAGTGACTGTCTTTATGATGGAGTCCTTAAATTACTCAATAGGTTTGATCAAATACACTGAGTTATTTTGTGAACAAAACAAGTGACTGTCTTTATGAGTCACTGAATGATTCTTTCAACAATCCATTTAAATACACAAATTCATTAAAGGAGTCATATGATGCGATTTTATGGCGTTATTTTTTAGTCAAAAGTTATGAGCGTGTAAGACATGCTCAAGAGCACATTATGTTATTTCACACGCGCAAAAATGAACCTTCAGCTGGCATGATAAAAGTACTCGCGCACAAATTCAACAACGGAGAGGTGTACAGGTAGTTGCGAGCGAGCGCCTGGCATACTCTCATAGGTTACAGTAACTCTACTTGTACAGTGGAATCCTGTTCGCGTGCAGCGGGCTTCTGCTCGCGGAGTGCTGTTTTACTCGCGCAGTGGATTTCTGCTCGCTCAGCTGATTTCTGCTCCCTCGAGTCTACATGACTTTTGACAATTTGGGGGCGGAAACCAAGGAGGGCACTGACCCTCTTATGATTGGTCACTTTCACACAGGGACATCCTTGTACCTTGATTCACTGCTCTCATTACAGGAAGCACGGAGTTGGGTTAAGTTACCAACGAAGAAGAGTGGGAATGAATTAGAATGAGTTTTCTAATATACATAAAATGTATAAAATGCTGCGCAGATCATAGTTAAATCAATTACAATCGATGAATATATTAGTGAACGATGAAGCCTGCGTTTTGTTAAGTAAGTTAACATTAAAGTTACACAACACTGAAGGCATCAAAACTTTAAATTAACACATGTGGAATTATATATGGATTTATATACATAACAAAAAACTGACACAACTGAAAATATGTCATATTCTAGGTTCTTGAAAAAAGCCACCTTTTGCTTTGATTACTGATTTGCACACTCTTGGCATTCTCTTGATGAGCTTCAAGAGGTAGTCACCTGAAATGGTCTTCCAACAGTCTTGAAGGAGTTCCCCGAGAGATGCTTAGCACTTGTTGGCCTTTTTGCCTTCTGTCTGTGGTCCAGCTCACCCCTAAACCATCTCGATGGGGTTCAGGTCCGGTGACTGTGGAGGCCAGGTCATCTGGCGCAGCACCCCATCACTCTCCTTCTTGGTCAAATAGCCCTAGATTCCTTCAGTGTGACTCTACAATTTTCATAGTCATGAAAATAAAGAAAAACTCTTTGATTGAGAAGGTGTGTCCAAATTTTTGGTCTGTACTGTATATATACAGTATATTTATCTTACAGAAGTAGTTGCTATTATCATTAATTCTTCAAAGAAATATCAATGATACAAAATCATATTTAATTTTCACATACTTTTACATTTCCACATTGAGTTGTTTGACAGCTCTTAGTTTTATGGCTTAGTTGATGGTTCAGTCATTTACAAAAAGGCAAGGAAATAATGGGAGTCTAGTTTTTAGTATTGCCCATATCCTGGTGGGTCACATCCCTCTTCAAATGAAAAAGTGTACAGTTATAAAAAATAAAAATAAAAAGCCACATATTTACTCATCAGACAGATCCCTGCTTCCCTGCCTTAAAAAAAGAGCAGACAAGCACGGCCACTACAAAGCACAATGACTTTCAGTACAGATAAAACACAATAAGTGGAGCGCGAAGAGACAAAAACAAATTTGAGCGATAGATCGGTACACTGCACACAGAGATACAACAAGATTGAGAGCACGGTCCAGCGAGGTTCCAGTGCTACAAGAGAGATACTCCCGCTAATTCAACCACACAATAAATCAAGACCTCTTGAGACCACAATGCAACCTCAAAAAAACTCTCAGTAGACCATGTTCTTGGTTTTCACTACCTGAAAAGCAACATTAGCAGTACTGGAAAGACTTGATGATGGGTTAAACTGATGAGTGAGGTTTGCCTCTGCAGAGCCATCTCAAAGGTAGTCATTACCTCGCAAGCAATTTTGACATTTTGTTCAAATGTATAAATAAGCAGCCAAAATCTTGATTCTGCGCTTTGAAGAGAAATCACTAATAAATACAGGCCTCCGGCCATTTGGGTCTGAAGAGTTCTTAAGGATTTTATTTGAATAAACTTTTAACTTGTCCTTAAGGCAGACTGCTCCAGACACAAAGACAGACGGGCAGCATGGCACACACTTCAGATATTCGTTCTTTATGTACAGAATCCTGGATCTTCTGCCCTGTTTGACAGCCCGATTTGGGATTAGACTGGGGTTTGTCTGGAGCCGAGGCAAATTAGAGCTTTGTCTCACCTCTGCACATTCTTTCTGTTCTCCAGTTATCCTGTCGCACTCGCTCTCTTCATAGCAAAGACTCCCATTAGCACCCAATGTGCTAAACAGAGGCACATTAACACACCTGTCAAAGACAAACACACATGCTTTTTGTCACTACAAAGGGTCTTTGCTGGAGGATGGCAGGATGAAAAGGAAAAGGGAAAGAGGAGGTGGAGTGAAAGCGAGACGCTGGTGACAAAGCTGTATAATGAATGGGAGGAGAGACAGCCTGGCCTGACAGGGGATCAGCTGGATCCTGATTTAAATACCATTTTTATTCATATTACAGAGCTTTACTTGCCGCGGCACCCCTTCATATTCGTTAATTTGAAGGGTGACACAGTCTAGACTCATGTGGAAAGTGCAGCCGTGGCCAGATCAAATGTCAGATGGAGTCTTATGAGAGAAAACAGGCTAATAAATAAACATAACCCTGGGTGAATTTTCAGAGGCTCATCTATTATTTACAGCTTAAAAGTCATTACTCATACAGAAAGAACAGGCTTATACTGGTTTAAATAATTGTTCAAAGGTGGGCTTGATTCTGTAGTTGGTTTTTCATGGGATTTAAGCAAAATATGCAGTTTTGCTGTAAAGTGTTGTCACATTTATCGTTGCTTGGGGAAGTCTGGCAGGCGAAATCCAGTCATTTTTAATAGAAAATACAAAAACCTGGATTTTCACTTGAGAACAAAAAGGTTTAGAGCTTAAAATGAAGCAATAGTCAAACACAGAGTTGAGAAGTTTAATTCATTTTTCAAGTTGTCTGAATGGTCACTGAAAAAAAAAAGTTGTAGTGAGTCAAGCGGTTCACAAAACGTCAACCTTTTTGATTTGAAAATCTTTTTAGTCAAACAGTTAATGTACTGTGAAAGGAATCAATGATTTGCTGATTCTTTTGAGGCCCAATGAAGACTTCAAGGGCCATTTTTTTTTTTTTTTTTATAATCATACATTTTAATTAGGGCCGGGACTAGATTAAAAAAAATTATCTAATTAATTAGAGGCTTTGTAATTAATTAATCGAAATTAATCACATTTTAATCGCATATAAATATTTGACCTGAAAACAGTGAGAAGTAATTTTTTTCACATGGATTTATAGTATACCATTGAATAATGACTGAATACATAAGCTTAAGCAACAAAATATTGTTTATTTTTGTTCAACCAAGTCTAGCAGACCAGTGCAATTTTTGCCATGAAGTGTAGCAATAGCATATTTAGAAACAATTTAGAAATAGTACATTTCAGAAATTCAGGAAGCTTATAGGTGCTGGAACCTTCTGTAAAGAGTTTTTAAGTAAAACACAATACTGTCAATTACATTCAGAACACTGGAAACCCTGACTATTAGAAAACATCTCTCTGTTGCTTCAGAGGCCATAACATACTAAGTCCAACTCTCAATAACCTTGGCCAAAACAATAAAGAGTTCAACATAAACTGTTGCACCAACAAAATAATACATAGTTCAACATAAAGTGTAAAGTCCACGCTAGCTGCTATATGTTTTGCGTTGAGGTGATACTTGAGGCTCGATGTGCTGCAGGCTGCAGTGATATGCGGAGCGAACGCTAGTTGGTGCTTCAGTATAATCGGTCCGCCGAAACAAATCCAGTGAGAAACGTTCCGCGGTGCAAAAATAAGTTATTAAAAATGCGGGAATTTTTTTTTCTGTAATTAATTAATCTTAGTTAACGCGTTATTTTTTGTGTAATTAATTAATCTCAATTAACGCGTTAAAGTCCCGGCCCTAATTTTAATGTACTGCTCCCTAAAACAGATGTTTCTTTAGTAACTTGAAGTATGGCTGAATGCTTCTTCAAAAGCAATCAAAAGCTCATAATTTAACTTCTTATGAGAATTTAGAGATTCTACAGTAGCTTCAGTTTGCCTCAGCTTGCTTTTATTTGTTAAAAGGAAGTACTCTGAGTGCTTTTTGCAGTGCTGTGATTTGACCAGACTAAAGGTCACAGTCCTGCTTGTGTTTTCTGAGAAGTGTTGAAGTGGTTGGTGTTGTTATTAAGAGCTTTTAGCAGCTCAATAGGCACTGTCACACACACAAGTCCGCAGGTCACCCGATCATACTCCTAGGGACGACATGCCAAACACCAGCTCTGGAAATGACTTGAGGGGCCTCTGTCAGCTCCCAACAGCAGCAAGGAGAAAGCCAGAGGACATACTGTACGCCTGGTCTGAGAGCTATTTGATGTTATGTGAGATGGATTTTTTGCCACCAGGGTTTCTGAGAGGAAAGAAATCGATCGGGCAGTTCAGAGGAACTTCACCTGCCTGCTAACCCGTGACGGGCCCTGGACTCCCTACTGGCTGAAATCAGAGGTGTCAGAGCACACAACAGCTTGATTTAACTATGGGAATCTCAGCAGAGAGCTTGTCGCATGGTAAGCATACTAAGACTGTAAGCCAGTACATTCTTAATTGGCAACTTGGCTTTATGCTTGATTCTAAATGTGTGTCTGAATTTTAGTCCTTATTATTATTATTATTATTTACTTATGCTGAAATCATTTACTTTATATTTGAAGAAAACATTTTTGGGCGAACTATCCCTTTGAGTTACACACATTCTGAATCGTTTAGCATCACATTTCTTTAAAAATCTTTCCTGTATCTCACAGTGCAATTGAAAGCTGTTGGTTTTAATTACAGAACAGCAGAACTAGGCAGAAAGGAAACAAGATCAAAAGAGTACAAACAAAAAAGAGGGGGAAAAAAAAGTATTGTCTCTATTGTTCAGCCGAGTGTCATAAAGCAGCCTGGAATTGCTGTAGATATAAAATACCAGAGAGAGCGAGGAGAGAGGAATAAAAATGGGGAGGCAAGGATGGGGAGGCAAGACTGAAAAAGATTATATGATGAATAGTTGTGCATGAATGCAATGTGTTTTAGTATCTCTGTGCAACACACACAATATAAATACACAGCAGGTGGCATAATCAATACTGCAGACGGTGTGTTTAACTGCGGCAGAGTCTGTGTGCATTAGATTGCATGAGTTCCCTTCAGTGCATCCAGAAATTAAGATGATTGATTTTGTGTTTCTCTGAATCATCCTGTCACTGTAGGTACAGATCAGCGAGCTCGGCCTGCTATGGCCGGTGGGACTGCCACCTCGAGATGGAGGGGTTTTGGATGAAAGGGGACAGAGGTAGGAGTCTGGATGAAAGACAGACAAAAAGGACTTGGAAAAGAATGAACAGCACCGTGTTAAACCATCCACTGCCACAGACACACAAACACACACATATAAGCATGCACTTGCGTGTTTTTGGCAGGAGAGCAAGGCTTGGAGGATGTCCAAATAAAGAAAGTGAAAGGAACCGAGGACAGAGAGAAGATCTTAGTTTGATGGAAAGAGGAAGGATGGAGACAGGATGAGACAAATAAACAAGAGAACAAAGTGATGATGAAAGAAAAAAAAAGAGATCAGTGTAAGGTGTTTGTATAAGGTGTTAATATACAACAGAAGTCTATGGTAGTGGTTCTCAAGGGGATTCCTAAGGGGGGGAAAATCAGTTTACACTTTAATGATGCTTGCAATGTTGCAAACTTGTGCTGTGCACAATCAGTCTGTTTTAAACAGATGCTTTGAGAGATAATCAGACTTGTGTGAGAAAATATCATGTATGGTGTTAAAAAAAAAAATGACACAGCAGATGATAAAAGATCCTATTCTTGTTTTTATTTAAGCTGCATTAGATGAGGTACTGTATGTTCGGAGCATTCTCTTGCAGTTTACTGTTGCTGTCAGGAACTATTACTTAGCGGAAGGACAACGTTTAATGAACTTGCTTAAAAAAAGTAACATTTCAATACATACATTTTTGGTTTTAATATTTTATATAAATACAGAAAGTGAGACAGAGTTGCCCAGAAAAGTGTGTTTGCTAAAGATAATTAATAATGTGGTGAGCTGTTGACCAAACATCCACTCGATGACCATACATCCACTCGCTCTGCCTGTTCACAGCAGCTCGCATCAAATAAAGAAGAAATGCATTAATGTCCACACTAGGCCTTTTCTGCTCCATCACACCACGACACCACGAGCGCTTTAAGTGGCCCAGTCTCCTGGAGCTTTGGTAATGCATTTATGTGACATTTACATTGTTATTCTCTTCTCCATTTTTTATTTATTATTATTATTATTTATGTTTTGGTTAAAATTCACTCAGCAGTATGGAAGAAAACAGGGTGGAACATTGTATTATTTCCTGCTTATTTCCTTCCTAACTGTCCTCCTATGGCAGGTACAGTTAAGCAGTAATTGCTATCAGGAGCAGATATCGGTGTAGATAGCAAGGACAAAGCCATGCACCACACAGCAAGAAACACAACAAGGTCATCATGATCTGTGGGACAGCCGTACACACACTGCACTACACAGAAGATGTGGGTCTTTGGGGCTCTGCTGTGCAGAACTGCCTGTGCTTGATAAAGATTTATATACACGGATGATTCCTGGCCAAGCAGAACCACATCATTTGAATGAAATATAAACACAGGATTAATTCTCACCTTTTTGCTGCAAATAGTGATTTCAGTAAAGTCACCAAACGGAATTAAACAGAATAAAATATAATATACACAGTACAGACCAAAAGTTTGGACACACCTTCTCAATCAAAGAGTTTTCTTTATTTTCATGACTATGAAAATTGTAGAGTCACACTGAAGGCATCAAGGACTATTTGACCAAGAGAAAGAGTGATGGGGTGCTGCGCCAGATGACCAGGCCTCCACAGTCACCGGACCTGAACCCAATCGAGATGGTTTAGGGGTGATCTGGACCGCAGACAGAAGGCAAAAGGGCCAACAAGTGCTAAGCATCTCTCGGGGAACTCCTTCAAGACTGTTGGAAGACCATTTCAGGAGACTACCTCTTGAAGCTCATCAAGAGAAGGCCAAGAGTGTGCAAAGCAGTAATCAGAGCAAAAGGTGGCTACTTTCAAGAACCTAGAATATGACATATTTTCAGTTGCTTCACACTTTTTTGTTATGTATAAAATTCCATATATAATTCCACATGTGTTAATTCATAGTTTTGAAGCCTTCAGTGTGAATCTACAATTTTCATAGTAATTGAAAATAAAGAAAACTCTTTGAATGAGAAGGTGTGTCCAAACTTTTGGTCTCTACATTGGTTAGAAATGGGACATTTTTTACATATTTGTCATGTTATATCAAACCTTAAAAGTGGAGCAAAGACTGCATTCATTTGCCTCCAATGGACTGGCTATAGACTGATAGAGAAATGAAAATGTTTGACAGAGATGGGAGGAGGGGAGGCTGCAGAGGAAACATGGGGGAAAAATCTATAAAGCAGGAGAAAGAACACTACACTAGTTTAACATAGATTCTCAGATACTTTTTAAATGGTAAAACTGCATAGAATACAGAAAGCATCAAAACTAAAATGTACACATTGCATGCATTGTAAGATGTTTTGGACAAGCAATGATGGATATGAGTACATTAAATCCTCACTGTGCTTTGATTATGTTATGTTCCGTACACATAAGATGCAGTGGGACAGTATGGGTAAATGTGGATGGGTTGTGTCATTAATATGGTTTGTCTTCTAGTGTGATATGTGAAGCAATAGAAGGGCTTTGCTAGACACTCAAACCTCATTAACTTTAAAGAGCATTTAGAGGGAAAAAATCGTTCCACTCAGACTAACTATACATGCTAAAAGATGCCGTAGCACAGAATGGTTGTTTATTATTGGGGCCTTTTTATTTACCCCACTGAGTGATTTTCAGCTGTAATTTAGAAATGATTTTATAGACTTGCATACACTGACTGTAGCCATTTGAGGTGCACAACAGCTTGGACAAGAATGGAATTCACACATGAATAGAACAAGAATCAGGTGATGTTTTCACTCCTGGGAACAAGATACAATGACCAGCATGTTCTCATCATAATGACAATAAAACAATGAAACCTGTGTCGCTATGACAATGACAACAGATTGGAACATGACCAGAATCCTTGTCTCTGTCATAGACGAGGATGATTCTGTAATATTTCTCCCTTGAGGAGAGATTCATTCTGCAAAAAAAAACAAAAAACAAAAAAAAACACAAGTGCTAGCAAATGTTCAAATAGGTTTCATTGTCCAGATGTCTGTGGTATTATGACCAGTAAAATCAGGATCTTTACAGTAGTTATTGGTTTCCTAATAAGTACTATGGCATTCTATGGTACAGTGATGCTATAAGATCAATAGAAATGGTACATTGATTAATTTTGTGGTTTAGGAATAACAGAGTTTTGTGTTTTTTAAGCTTTTGAAGTTTGGGCTGCTGTTGCGACTAGTACTAGTAACTTAAATAAGATGCCAAAATCCTGATTTTGCAAGACCTGTTTTGCGCAAAAACTGATTTTATTTTTCTTTTGAGAGGGGTATTATTAGGTTTAGGTAATCCACCTATAAACATTACACCACCATGTAGGTCTTCCATCTTCATCCAACACTTCACCATCAAGTTTGAGGAACATGCCAAAGAGTTGAAGGTGTTGACCTGGCTTCCAAATTCAGATTGAGCATCTGTGGGATGAGCTGGAGCAGGACTTAACAGATCCACATGACAAATTTAGAGGTTTTGATATTAGGCGGTTCTAATTTTGTGGCTAATCAGTGTAGTACATTCATAAGAAACAAACCAGAATATTAATATATATTTTTGTTGCTTGTTTATGTATATGGTTTCATTAGTATTTCACCCACCATACTTACATATATACACATGAAAGTGCACACATACACATCACGATATGAAAGCAGACAATAAAGTGGGGTGAGATGTGGCATTGCAGTGTCCCTGATACCAACTAACACAATGAACACAGTTCATCCCTAAACCCTCCTCCTTTTCATTAAAATTCCCTCTCCCTCCAGGTTGTGGGCTAGATCTCACATGAGAGGTGGCACAGTTTGAAGATAAATATAGAAAAGAGGTGCAATCCTTACACGCTTGCACACAAGTCAAAAGACACCACAACACACACATGTTACTCCAGATTCATAATATGCATATGTTTGTCCCAGCACTGAAGCCACTTGTCACCACTCTATTGAAACAGAACAAGATCACCATAGAGTCCCCACAACAAAGACAGTTGCAGCTAAGCTGCCTGACAATGGCACTGGATTAGACCTGTTGTCTGTCTGAGCCCCCACTGGGCCACCTAAGGATGGAATTCATCCAGCATTAAATTGGAGAACAAAGAGCAAAAAGCTAGATAGAACACCCCCCCCCCCCCCCCTACTTTACAGCAACACTGAGACCGCAGGCTGTTAGAGCGTATTTAATATTAGAACTTAAAATTCAGCATATTTTCATACATTTTTAATTGCAAGTATGTTGAAGAACTTATTTGAAGTATGTGAAAGGTCACACAGCCTCACAGCCTTTGAAAGCATACGGTACAATGTAAGAGGCTTTATACCTGGCATTAAGAATAAACTGGTTATCAAATCATAACCAAGCAGTTCGTGTGCAAATTTGTTAATATTTGCACACGAAAAGTAAATATCATATATATATATATATATATTAGGGCTGTGCAAAAAATCGAATGCGATTTTCATGCACATCTCATCAGTAAAGACGCTCCTGTAATTAGAAGTATATCTCCCAGCACGTGTGTTCGGATCAGGGTTGCCAGGTTTTCACAACAAATCCTGCTTAGGTAGTTCTCAAAACTAGTCCAAAACTAGCCCAATCGCGTTCCCAGGAGGTTTCCTGATAAAAAAATTGCTTTCCGGAGTTAAAATTTAAGTTTTATGGCATGATTGCCTTGGTAAAGTTCGCATTTTAGGGGCTAAATATCACGTTATTTCTATTGGGGTCGCTTCCACCCGCGGACATGAAAAAACAACCACAGACTTGGCAACATTGGTTGGCATTTACTACACCGAGCCGTAATTCACTGACAATCTACACAAAATCGATTTTAAAATCGGTGGCGATTCTTTGTCGATTTTGAAAGTGATTTTGTGTTAGTTGTCGGTAGACTACGGCTCTGTGTAGTAACTGCCGGTTCACCTGAACCAGTGTTGCCAAGTCTGCGGTTGTTTTTCATGTCCGCGGTTTGAAGCAACCCCAATACCAATAACGTGATATTTAGCCCCTAAAATGCGAATTTTACCAGGACAACCATGCCAAAAAACAAAACGTATATTTTAACCCCGGGAAGCATTTTTTATTATCTGCGAACCTCCTGGAAACGCGATTAGTTTTGAACTAGTTTTGAGAAGCAACAGGGCAGGATTTGTTGTGAAAACCTGGCAACCCTGATCTGAACACACGTGCTGGAGATAATACTTCCAATTAAAGGAGCCAGCCGACTGGCCTGTTTGGCGACGCAGTCAATTCTGTCGTCAACAGGTTTCAGGAGGCCCGCAAATAAGCGGCGGCGTTCCATAAGTTCCTCCCTCGACGCTCCCTTGGGGCATCTGGGTGGGAGATGCCCCAGCCGGACCCTAGCTCCTCATACCGCGAGGCCCAAAAACAGAGCTCTCGGCCGAGGACTTCTAAGCCCAAACAAGATCTCAGGGCAATTATCGAAGCTAAGAAGTCCTCGGCCAAGAAACCCTGACGCCAAAAGCCCAGGGTTTCAGAGGGCAGCCTCTGCTGGGGTAGAGCGGTACACACCATAGTACACGGTGCCCGCAGCGGTTCCCAGCGAGCATTGCTCTCAGTATCTTCCGCCCGTACGCGTAGCGGGGCTGAGACACTCGCCGCCCCTGCGGGGGCCTCTTACACCAGAAATCAGTCTCGAGAGATTCCCTTAGTAGATTATTTAGCAGCGTGGAAACTATTAGTCGTTGGATAGTCGAGGCTATCAACGCTTCCTATGAGTCCTCTGGTCATCCCCCGCTGTCGGGAGCCAAGGCTCACCTCTACTCGGGGTATGGCGGCCTTCAAGGCCTTCTTAGCAGGTGTATCCATGCTGGACATCTGTAATGCTGCGGGGTGGTCCACGCCCTCTACGTTGGTTAAATTCTATGGCCTAGGCATGCCAGTCACTCCAGGCACTTCTGTCGTCCTGTCCTAAGCTGTGCTCTTCAGATACACACTAGGCAGGGGTTTGGTAGTCTGGCGGCGTTGGTACTCGTTCCCCAAAGCGCATTGACGCAGCTCGAGTTCCTGAAGAGGAACATCTCTTGGCTATGTATGTAACCCTAGTTCCTCGGGGGAACGAGACGCTGCGTCTCGGAGCCATACCCCCCGGCACCCCTGCCGATGCTTGCTGGTACTCGAAGCTGACGCCAGCTGCGTGGCACGTACTTTTATAGCTTCCTGGTCGCTTACTTCACCCCGCCGGTAACGTCACGCTCTTCCATTGGACTGATTTCACATGATATTCAGAGTCGTGCACGCTGGGCCCCAAAGCACATTGATGCAGCGTCTCGTTCCCTCGGGGAACTAGGGTTATACGTAACCTAGAGACGTTTACCACTTTGTCTTACTAGAGGCACAGTAGCCTACCTCCGAACTTCTTGTGGTGGCGCTTCCCAGATTGCGGATGGTCAGATGAACCAAAATTGTAATTCACAGCGATGAAGAAATATGAGCATAATGGTAGACCAACTACAAATCAGAGATGCACTGTTGCCTATGTTTATGTAGATGAGAACTAAAATACTGCCCAGGAAAAGCTATCAGCCTGGATAGTAGGCATCGATCACATTATCATTGCAAAGCCCATATTGAGTCCGTGAGTAGCCTAATCTCTCCACATGGATCACAGGTGGATTTCCCTCACTATATGAGAGAAATTTGATTTACAGAACTTTTTGTGCTGTTTTCTATCAGTTTGGACTCGAATAAAGAGAGAAAACTTACACTTAACCTTTTCCCAGGCATTTTGTTTTCATTTGTAGACAGATATCATGATGTATCGCTATAGGATTATCTAGCAATATATAGATTTTCGCAAAATCGCTGTATTCGTGATATTATTGTATTGTGAACAATGTATTGTGATTCCCACCCCTAGTACATATACAACAAATTGAGGAACTGCAAACACAGTCCTCTCAAAATGTTCAAGATATTGTGTTGCCCTTGGTTTCAGTAAACCTGTTTGGCTACAGTGTGAGAGTGAGTATTAAATGTTCTCTGCAGCTTGATTTATGCAACATGTCCTTGAAGTTGATCCTCTACCGCTTTACATTAAGAATATTTTTTAAATAGACGACCAAACACATCAGCAAAATTCCATTTACAGCATGAAGGTTCAGTTTGATCAGAGTGAAGGTCAAGTTTGCTAGTTTATTTTCAAAATGCAGCACAGACATTCTGTATGCGCACAGAGTGCCGAGCAGGTTTACGAGGTCTCTGTGCGAAACATTGTCCTTGAAATGGTTTTCTGTGTGCTGACCAAACACTCTAGGCCATAAGATGTTATGGAGTTAAGACAGTGTCTCTATGTGTGTGTGTGTGTGTGTGTGTGTGTGTGTGCGCATGTACTCTTTGGCCAAACTCTCTCAGATGTCTTGAGGCTATTGTTTTGCCTCAGGATCCCAGCCAAACCCAAATTAATAAGTTATGAGTTATGTCCCCTCTAGAAGCTTGTGTTCTGCAATTGAACATCGCTTTATTGTGTCATCTCAAAGCACCACAAAATCACTTTCACAGACTTTTAAATTAAGTTACGTGACATACAGCCAAGTATGGTGACCCATACTCAGAATTTGTGCTCTAAATTTAACCCATCCAAAGTGCACACACACAGCAGTGAACACACACCCAGAGCAGTTGGCAGCCATTTATTCTGCAGCGCCTGGGAGCAGTTGGGGGTTCAGTGTATGGAAGCATATGGGTAGCATTATTCAATTTGGGATGTAATATGCAAAATGACAATGCAATATGTAAAATGGCAATGCATTTCTGTATTTACATTTACATTTTCCAATACATTTGTGCAACGTTTGGTGCAAAATTAAAATGAAAATTAAATTACATAATTTTCATTTGCCATTTCCTACACCAGTTTTGATATGTAAAATGAATATTAATTTTAACGCTTTATAAGTTGCAAAATTATAATGAATATGTATTACAGAAATGATTAGATATGTCTAACATGTTCAAGCAAAAACTGTGGCAAAATGATCATTTAAATGCTATTTTTCTTAAATGCATTAACACTCACAGTCAAGACACTTACGATTGCATTTTCATTCAGTGAGCCGCAATGAATGTAGCAAAATTCAATGTGCACACTGAAAATGCATTCCGAGCCGATCACGTCTCCGCCCCCTCCCGCCCTGTCAATCACTGCGTGAACAAGGCGGGGCTTACAGAAGGTCAGAGACTCAAGACTCAAGAAGAGGATTCAAGTGAGAGAACATGGACAAGACAGATGGTCCGTGTACGTTTTGATCATTTCAGTTTATGGCTTCAATATTTCATTCACACTTGTGGGCGGAGCTGAAACGCTTCTTTCATCTGATTGGTCGAATCGCTCCGCCTTCAGCTCGGTCTTTTTATTGTTTCAGGCAGAATAAGAGTCAGTGCGAGTGAAGCACTGTTATGTCTGAAACCACCGCTCACTGTTAATTAGCATAATATTTGAATCAGATGTAGCTGGGCACATAATTCGTGCTGCTGAGACCTGCAAATTATTTCTAAGTTGTAGTATTGTATGAATATTGTCCCACTGATAAATACAGTGCAAATAGTTCTCTCTCTTTGGATAAAAGTGAAGTGGAAATAAAAATCAATAATAGACTGAACAGTTCCATGTCTGTAACATTTACCACTCTCATCTTTTAAGTCATAAGGCACTAGGTATGTGTGTGTGTGACATTAATAAATAATTGTAAAAAATTAAATAGTTAAATTTCTAAATAAAAATAGTAAAATTATCTCTATGCTGCTCAGTGCTCCTGTAGCCTACCTCAGAGCGCCCTCTCGCGGCTGTAGACGGTAATGTTTTCTCTTGGTCCTGAATAAATGCGACTTATAGTCCAGTGCGATTTATATGTTTTTTTCCTCGTCATGACGTATTTTTGGACTGATGCAACTCATACCGAAAAATACAGTTAACATTATTATTATTTATTATGAGAGTAATTGACACAGACTAGAACTTAAATGTTTCACCCAATTCAGCTCAGATCTTCAGACTCGACTCGTGTTGCTTGTATAACTGGCCAGACTTACCTTCCCAAAAAATCCTATTTAATTTTATTTCATAAATGTAACTATATTTATTTCCACTTCACTGTTATCCAAGGAGACAGAACTATTTGCGTGGGACAATATTCATACAATAATTTAATGGGGTCTCTTGCAGGTCTCAGCAGCACGAATTATGTGCCCAGCTACATCTGATTCAAACATTATGCTAATTAACAGTGAGCGGTGGTTTCAGACATAACAGTGCTTCACTCGCACTGACTCTTATTCTGCCTGAAACAATAAAAAGACTGAGCTGAAAGCGATTCGACCAATCAGATGAAAGAAGCGTTTCAGCTCCGCCCACAAGTGCGAATGAAATATTGAAGCCATAAACTGAAATGATCAAAACGTACACGGACCATCTGTCTTGTCCATGTTCTCTCACTTGAATCCTCTTCTTGAGTCTTGAGTCTCTGACCTTCTGTAAGCCCCGCCTTGTTCACGCAGTGATTGACAGGGCGGGAGGGGGCGGAGACGTGATCGGCTCGGAATGCATTTTCAGTGTGCACATTGAATTTTGCTACATTCATTGCGGCTCACTGAATGAAAATGCAATCGTAAGTGTCTTGACTGTGAGTGTTAATGCATTTAAGAAAAATAGCATTTAAATGATCATTTTGCCACAGTTTTTGCTTGAACATGTTAGACATATCTAATCATTTCTGTAATACATTTTCATTTTAATTTTGCAACTTATAAAGCATTAAAATTAATATTCATTTTACATATTAAAACTGGTGTATGAAATGGCAAATTAAACTTATGTAATTTAATTTTCATTTTCATTTTGCACCAAACGTTGCACAAATGTATTGGAAAATGTAAATGTAAATACAGAAATGCATTGCCATTTTACATATTGCATTGTCATTTTGCATATTACATCCCAAATTGAATAATGCTACCCATATGCTTCCATATCAGTGCTATGCTCTAGGGCAGGGATTCCCAAAGGGTACGCGAGCTGCCACCAGGGGGTGCGCGAGAGGAAAAATGTAATGCCGGTCTGTTTTTTTTTTTTTAAGTGGGATTTTTCATCCAATAAAAACATGAACAGTAAATATTTCCTTTGTAATCACATTTATTTTAAAGAAAAAACTATAATATATTATTTTTCGATGGAAACGTAGAAGACAGATGCTGTCTTCTACGCACTCTTCTTCTTTCATGTACTGCAGGCTAATATGCGTGCTAACTCGTTTCATTCATTCCATAATATATAGTATTATAAATATGCTTAACTGGCTGAAATCAGGGAAACTGTCAAGTCGGAAATCTTATGATAAAGTTGTTAGTCAGGAGGAGAGGGGCCAAGAGAGGGTGGGGATTTGGAGGCAACATAGACGAGAGTGTGGATCGTCTGTAACTTCATTGCAATTTAATTCAATGTACTGTCGTTCTAATTTCCATAACCGTTGTGTTATACGGTTATGGAAATTGGTTCTCAACCTTTTTTTACACTGGGCCGCACTATGGTCAAAGTGCAAGCGGATTGCACAGGTTCGAGTAGCAATGGGCTTCTTCACACTTCATCCACATGTGCAATTATGCTTTTGAAGCCTACTGACCACATGCACCTGTCCGCGCGATCATAAAAAATCAGAGGTACGCGTTCGTCCTCTCAGAGCCTCCGCAGAAAATGAGCGTTCACAAATGTACCCTATGTTGATCCAAATATGGAAAGCACATTCGAATTTAATAATATGAGGTTCTCTCCAGAGATGTTTTCCCACATTTCTTCAATTAAGGATGATTGCTATGTAATATATGGTGTTTCCATTTGCCTGAACTTCTTCAAGTAAAATGCGGGGCAAACCGAAAATCCAGCACTCTCCTTCACTACTGATAATGCAACTATTATTTTGTCTATGTGTTCATTCGCTGGCATTTTTCACATTTCTTTTTTTTCTCCCTTAAAAACAAAATTGTCCATTCTGATGCTCAATTTTACCGAACTAATGGCTGTTGATTGCTATTTGAATTGAATTCTGCCAAAGTGGGCGCTTGTATGTGTTCGTTAAATGCGTAATGTTGTGAGGTCTACTCATGTCTGAAAATAATATATGACACACAAAATAATTTAACATAAAAAACATTAGGCTATAGCTTATATTTCTTAAGTACATTTTTAAATTAATGTAAAAAAAATAATAATTGTAAAAAAAAAAAAAAAATCTATGTGTTCAGCATGGTGGGCCGCATTTGAATTGGTGACGGGCCTCGGGTTGAGACGATGCTGCTGCTAGCTCCATGGTCATTTAATAGGCCTAGTCTATTGCTGCAATGTTTATTTTACGTGGCTGCAAATAACTGTGATTTCTGTTACTGAGCCTGTGTCTGTCACTCGTCCTCTTAAAAGTGGAAGCTTGTGCGTAGCTTTGTTGCATTATATTGAAACTTTGTTGATGTTTTTATTGTCATGCGTGTTCTGGTTATTTGCGCACGATTAAACATGATTCTTTATATGGCGATAAAATACAGCTTTGTTGTGTTTTTTTTTTCACATTTGGGTTTGGGGTTGCGCCAACCCGGTTGGGACATAGAAGGGGGTGCGCAGGAAAAAAGGTTTGGGAACCGCTGCTCTAGGGCACTTAAGTCATGATATTGCCAGCCTGAGACTCAAACCCACAACCCTCGGGTTAGAAGTCAAACTCTCTAACCACTAGGCCACGACTTCCCCACATGTTAAATCTTCCCTCCTGGTGGAATGACCTGCCCAGCTCAATCCAAGCAGCTGAGTCCTTAGCCATCTTCAACACACATCTAAAAACACATCTGTTCCATCTTTTTTTGACCCTCTACCTCTAGTACTCTCTATTCTAATCGTGCCCCTTTTAGACTTGCACTCTATTCCTGTACTTACTAACAGCTTGTTTTCTTTTAAAAAGAAAAAGAAACAAACACTAGCTATTCTAATCTTTTTGTATTCTATCTGTTTTCTTTTTTAGTTATTAAGCAATTAACAAAACCAAAAAAGGACTCTAATACTAGCTTGCGCTATTCTTTTGCTATTCTTTTGCTATTCTTTTTTTTTTTTTTTTTTTTGGTTTCTTTTTATTTATTATACGATTTAAAAAACCTTGCTACTTGTAATGTGTTTAGCTAACTGAGACTTGTTATAGCACTTGCATATCGTTGCTCTTTTGTTGATCTTAATTGCTTCCATTGTCCCCCACCT
Organism: Carassius gibelio; assembly: GCF_023724105.1. NCBI lineage: Eukaryota > Metazoa > Chordata > Actinopteri > Cypriniformes > Cyprinidae > Carassius > Carassius gibelio. The sequence continues at coordinate 11,000,341 of NC_068390.1, read as the reverse complement.
TTCAAAATGCATAAAATATTTTAAATAGCATTAAATATTGATGTATTATTTGTTATAAAACCTTGATTTTAAAAAAAAAAACTTCATAATAAAAATAATACACACACACACACATATATATATGTATGTGTGTGTGTGTGTGTGTGTGTGTGTTAACCTGTTACTTACACCAAATGACATTTTAAGAGTCACTAAATCAAACCTTTTCTTTTCAAAAACAACATGCATACAAATAATACATTAATTGATTTTTAACTAAAGGAGAACTTGGCTAAATAAATAAATAAATAAATAAATTATATATATATATATATATATCTTCTTTTTTTTTTTTTTTTTTTTTAATGGACACTTTAATTGTCATTGATCCATATAGAGCAAGCTACATAGAAAATTATAGATATTGTCAACTGTATAGGCATATTTTAATATTTAAAACCCAATATGATAACGACATAACAGACTCAAGTAACTGTACCCACAATAAATCTATTGCAAATATTAATAGGAGTACCCCCTTTAGCGCTATTCACATCAATTACCTCCAAATCAGGCAGACAGCAGGATAAAAAAGAGTTTGAATCCACCGCAGAGAGCATCCTGTGATCCAAGGACAGTATTTAGTCAGAGACGCCCCCAATTACACAGCACCTCAGAGCTAACAGACAGCCAGCACACTTATCAAACATGGCATCTCTACGTGCTAAGCATATTTCACTGATCCTGATTGACTTATTCTAATTCATAAAATTCTAACTCTGTTTGGCATAATTTGACATGACAGGGACAGACAGAAGTTTTAGGCAGAAGCAGTATGGGTGGTTTAGGTTGTCTGATGTTTTGGGAATACCAACTGTTATGACTGTCAGCTTTTCATTTCCTTTATTAAGATGGAAACCATGAGGGAAAAAAATTACAATTTTTCAAGGAAGCAGACCTGCATTTATCATTCATATTTGTTTATTTATGTTAAGTTGTGCCGCACTGCAATGTGAGACCTTTTCTATGGTTTCAAATAGACATTGTAAATTGTTATGTAAATAATGTACCTTGATTTAATTCATCTAATTTATTATAAATGCAACTAAATCAACCTAATAATTCTCTAAATTCTATATTACAGTAAATTACCCTCAGTTTAATAAATGCAGTTTTTAACATATAAAAAGCAAAAGTGTATTACCATGAATTTTTTTTTTTTATTTAATTTGGATTTTTAGATTAAACCAATTACATTTTTTTATACACTGCATAATATGATATTTCAGAGTTAATAGTATTTAATACATTTGACAAGAAAATACTATTTCAGTCTTTCTACTTCAAAATTTCATGTTTAATTCAATGTTACTTGCTGTTTCTTTGTAATTGTTTGTTAAAATTACAAGCAATTTCTCAGTGATTTTTTTTTTCTCACAAATTAAGGCTTTCTATTTTTTCTTTCTATCATTAAAGGGTTTGTACTGGTAATACTATATTGATTTTTAATTACTACTTTTCAATAAGAATACATGCTATGAAATAAAAAATTATTATTTTTTTTTAAATAAAAACCTTTTACCATCATAATATCATGTTTGTTGGATTTTATTGGACCAGGACAAAACTTGAGTATTCTCTTAAAGGGTTTGGTTGAAATCCTCTGACATTCTTCTTTACAAATCCTCTTTTTGTACTTCTAATTAGAGACCGTTTTTTTGTTTTGATCTCTACGGTGCTTTTCCGCATGCATCACTTCTGAGAGGTTCATGCTCAAAGCTGACCTCATATGTAATCACCCCATGCACAATGGTAATTCAAAGTGCTTTAAATAAAAGAAGAGAAAATAATAATAATAATAAAAAATCCCAACAATAAAACAAGGAATTTAAAAAACTTGGTTTAAAATGAGCTTAAAACAGTTAAGAATAGACAATGTTTACATAAAATATAGTGTATTCAGTTTGGACATTGCACAGTGTTCACTCAATAAATTCACAACTAAAACAGATGAGTTTTGAGTCTGCATTTAAATGTGACTATTGTTTTAGCACATCTGATCTCTTCTGGAAGCTGATTCTAACTGTGGGCACTAATAGCAGAACCCTTGGTATTTCAAACGGACTTGATCCTAATGAGTGTTCTGTTAGGTTAATATTCAGTGAGCATATCTGCAATGCATGTATTTCGTAGGCCATTTAGTGATTTATAAACGAGTAAAATTACTTTCATATCAATCATAAATATAACTGGAAGCCAGTGTAAGGACTTGAGGACTAGTGTGATATGCTCAGATTTTCTGGTTCTAGTCAACTCTTGACTGGAAACAAAACATCTAATTTTTTGCAATGTTTTTTTAGATGGTAGTATGCTGATTTTGATCACACCAAGATTCCTGACTTGATTTTTAGTTGTTTAGTTCTAGAGTCAAGGTATGCATTCACCTTGAAAACTGCATCTTTGTTTCCAAATCCAATGAAAGTTCTGGCACATCCAACTGTTAATTTCATCAATGCATTGGAAAAGGGAGTCAATGGGGCTGTAGTTATTAGGTGATAAGGCTAGGTAAATTTTGGTATCATCAGCATGGCTATGATAGGCAATTTGGTTCTTTCTCATTATTTAACTTAATGGGAGCATATACAGGCTAAACAAGAGTGGTGCAAGAATTGAGCCTTGTGGGACTCCACATGTCATGGACATCCAATTAGACTTATACTCTCCAATACTTACATAATAACTTCACCCTTCTAAGTATGACCTGAACCATTTGAGTACCATCCCAGAAAGCCACACACAGTTTTCCAGTCTCAGTAGAAATATGTTATGATCAACAGTGTCAAACGCAGCAGCTGTCTCTGTGCTGTGATGCGGTCAGAAACCAGATTGAAAATTGTCCAGGTATCCATTTGAGTTTTAGCATTTGTTCAGCTGATTAAAAGACCTTTTCAATAATTGTGCCTATAAAATTAAGATTTAATATTGGTCTATAGTTGCTCAATATGGGGTTATCAAGATTGGTCTTTTTCTGAAGGGGTTTAACAACTGCTATTTTCAGGGAGTTTGTAAAAGTCTCAGAAAGAAGTGAGGCTTTCACTACTTCGAAGAAATCTGCTTCTAAACAGTTAAGCACCCTTTTGAAAAAATATGGTGGTGGGGGGGTTTGTCAGTCTCTCAACAGTAGCAAAAAGAGTGCGGTTGTTGTTGAAGTTACTGTTCATAAGGTTTGACAAGAAGGTTTGTCTAGCTGTGGCTAGTTCCACATTAAAAGCATGAAGGCTGTCTTTATAGATGCTGTAGTGAATATCAAGTTTCATCTTCCGCCACATCCACTCAGCTTTGACTGTGACTTTTCATACTCAATACTGCTGTTGATTTTCTCCAAGTTGATTTCTGTCTGCCTGTCTTCTTGCTGACTTTCACAGGAGCTATGTCATCAATAACATTTTTAACTTTTAAGTAAAAGGAGTCTGCAGAAATGCTTGGTGTTGAAGATATAGCCTCCATAAATAGTGTTTTCATTAATGCACCTCTTTCTGACAGATCTAGATTCAGTGGTAGCAGAGCTCAATATATCAAAGAAATGAAATGATCAGATCAGTGCAACATAATTAATAACAATGGATGAAATTTTAAGAACTCTACTGATGATTAAATCTAGAGTGTGTCCACTTTTGTGTGTGGGTCCATGCACATGCTGAGTCAGATCAAAGGTGTTATAATTTCTTTTGTAGTTTTGTTTTCTGCATTATCTATGTGAATATTAAAATCCCCTACAATAGCAAAACAGTCAATCTTCTATACACCTACTGTAGGATGCATCGGGGGTGGGTAAAATGCCTAATTTTAATTTTTGGGTGAACTAACCCTTTAAGTATCATATACATACCATGGTAAATGAATATGGTTATCATACAGTACCACAATATATATCTTAGTACCTCTATAATACCATCATCATAACATGATATTCCACCGGAAGGTACAGTAGCTTCAACAGAAGTTAAGGTACAAAAGTTTCATAAAAGCGTATTGCTTTTTTGAGAAAACAACATCAGCACTTTTAAGTTCAGTTTGGGTGCACACATCAATAACTTCCTGAAGTATATAATTGAGCCACGGCAGCATCCTGTTTATTGAAATAAACCTAAAACCATAAATGGCAAACAATGGTTTCCATATAACAGCATATTAAGTGCAGGGCCGTGTTGTGTTTGTCAAGGCCTCAGCATGCTTGAGTGTGTTCTTGAACAGAGACTCAGCAGGACTGCTGTGTCTTCCTCTCAGGGAGTGAACTCAAATGAAACTGCACAACTTTCAGCTTTCAGCGGGGTTAAAAAAGTCTAACTGAATAAAAGTGTCTAATGAGTGACTGTTGTTCTGGAGTCGTCTTTGACATTTCAGTAATAAAACTTTTCAGAAGGAGAAACACAGAAGAGAGCCTCTTTGCACTTTGCTAACAAGGAGTGAATATTGCAGTGGGATTGCGAGTCAGGATATTCATGTATTGCACATGTTCAGACTCTGTATTTTATTTTACATGGTTATAAAATGGAATTTAACTGTCTAACCCAATGTTATAAAATGGTGGCATTAGAGCCATCATTAGATGGACAACTGCTACATGATCCATCTAACAAAAAAAATATGTGGTTATATGGAGTTGTGAGGTAGTTCGAAGACATTAATCATCCTTATTTAACAGCTGCTTAGTAGAGGGCTTCCATGCATTTAATTTAATGTGCACACATCACTTATGTAAAAACAGAAAGGGCCAGATATCGTCTCTGTAATTCAATATATATATATATATATATATATATATATATATATATATATATATATATATATATATATATATATATATATATATATATATATATATATATATATATATATATATACATATGTGTGTGTGTGTGTGTGTGTGTGTGTATATGTGTGTGTATATGTGTGTGTGTATATATATATATATATATATATATATATATATATATGTGTGTGTATATATATATATATATATATGTGTGTGTGTGTATATATATGTGTATATATATATATATATATATATATATATATATATATATATATATATATATATATATATATATATATATATATATACACATATATATACATATTATATATATATATATATATATATATATATATATATATATATATATATATATATATATATATATATATATATATATTAGGGCTATTACAATTACATACATAATACATTATTACAATTATGGGTGCTACAATAACGCTATTGTTCATAGCAGCGATTAATCATTCAAAGTTCACTTATGTTATTCTGCGCGCTTAAACGGTTAGTTCACCGAAAAATGTATATTACGTCTCACCCTCATGTCGTTCCAAACCCATAAGACCTCCATTTTTCTTCGGAACACAGTCTAAGATATTTTAGATTTAGTCCGAGAGCTCTCAGTCCTTCCACTGAAGCTGTGTGTACGGTCTACTGTCCATGTCCAGAAAGGTAATAAAAACATCTTCATAGTAGTCCATGTGACATCAGAGGGTCAGTTACAATTTGTTGACGCATCGAAAATACATTTTGGTCCAAAAAAAAAGTCAGCATTGTCTTCTCTTACGGGTCTGTGCAAATAACACACACACACAAAAAGTTAATCATTGTGAAAATCATAAGAATGCTCTCATATTAAGTTCTCATGCTTAAAAATAAAAGGCTCTGGCCACTTGATGATGCTGCCAGTCCCAGAACACCCTAAACTATTTTGGAAAGACATAAGCAATATATCTGCAATATATCCATCCAGGGTTTTGTGCAGTCGAAATGGACCTTGTTTTCAACATTTTAAACCCTCTCTGAAATCTCAGAGGAAACCAACATAGCCCATACCAATATGTACAAAGTAGAAGTCCATGTGCTCTCTCTTTCCTTTCCTTCAATTCCTAATCATTCTTTCTATTTTTATTGTGCAACAGCTATTGATCAAGGCTCCAGTGGAACTACATCCTGACCTGCACTTTGATTAAGACTGGAGAAAGTGAATGTGTGAGAGAGAAGGAGAGAATGCACATGGAGTTTCAGAGTGAGAGGATAAGGCAAAGTTAGGGAAGCTGTCAGAAGCAGTCAGAGGGAGAAAGAAACAGCATTCTGCATCACTGGCTTGAGACGGGCTCTTTGAAGTTGCATTTGGCATGTGAGAAGATGAGAGTCATGCTGGCTTTGCATATGCACAAATGTTTGAACCAAATGCTTACATTCAGAAGATGGCTAAACAAATGGATGTGTGAGGAGATAAAGCAATGCAGAACTACAATATAGCTCTTGCTGCATGAACGAACCTGCAAAAGAAGCTCAGAATATGTGTGTGTTGGTACATATCCGTTTGGTGTAATTAATTTGTATTTATTTTTTTTCTGTCTGTGTTTACACTCAAGCATTTGAGTGACCACAAAAATCAAAGTCAGGAACAGATGAAAAAAAAAAAAAAATCAAATATACAAATGTTTTCAATAGATTCAACAAAATGCTACGACAAACCTTCGCCATAAAGTTGCTACTAAAATAAAGCTGGTAATTAGTTGGTCACTAGCTGGTTTCGAGCTGGTATCCATTAGCCTTTTCAAACAGGCCATTAGCTGGTTTCCACAAATTCTGTCTCTAAAGCAAAACATCCATGAATTTTAACCTGAGATTCCAACATTGGAAATTTAGCAAAACTCCACCTATTCACACGATTCATTGCAGTTTCTAGCTAATATTACCACAAGTGGCAGTAAAACACCCACAACTCTATATATAATATTATGCCATGTTATGACCTCAAAGGACTTTTATTATAGTGCATGAATTGTAAACTAATTAATTTTGATGTTCGCATTTCATAACCAGCTACATGGCTTTTCTGACAGAGTAAACTTGATCAGTAGCTCACCTGATACAGAACTGCAATTGCAATGCAGAGCGTATGAGTCCTGGGAAACTTGAGTCAAGATAAACTGACTCAAAACAAGCTAAAATTACACTGATCCTTTAGCAAAGGATTTTTTTTTTTTTTCGTTAACACAATCGGTTAGAGTAAGGTACAGTGTACTCTGTACATTATTTTCACCCTATGTCCACCTTAACCTCAATGTTTTTCTTCCACTCTGATCTGGATGTGTCTCTCAGGATGCTTACATTTTAGTGCTTTCACTGCAGAGCCTTTTGACACTTTTTCACCTCTGTCTCCTGTGGACCACTCATTAATACATTATTAATACACACACGCAGGCATGTTTCAATAAAAGTCCAAACCTTACAATGAGATGACATAGCCAATGTCTTCAATAAAAAAACGAAATTAATTACTCAACCACCAGAAAGTAAGACAAGGGCACTTTCTTCCAAATTAGCCACAAACTATTCAAACGTTCAAAACTCCCCCATAAATTCATTAATGCCTTCCTTTATGCAGTATCTGTGACATATTCAGAGTTGATCAGAACATTTAAAAAGCTTGGCTGATGCCATCCAGTTGCAAAAAACCCTGTTTTATCTTCCTCTTTCAGTCCGAACTCTTTAGGATTCCACTTTTATTAAGCCACACAGGGGTGAATCTATGTTCACCCAGCAGTTCAAACATCACAAAGACTTTGCAGCCTGTCAGAGCATGACGCTGATTTCCATCAGCATATCAGCTTCAAAAATGTATTTTTAGCCAAAATGGTGGGTATATATATATATATATATATATATATATATATATATATATATATATATATATATATATATATATGCTGCAAAGGAAAGAGAATCTGGAACTAAAAAAAATATATATATATTGCACAATAAGTGGGAGATTTGCAGTTGTCCTGATTTCCTCAGGATTCATTTATTTCTGAGCTAATAAGGCAGAAATGTGTTGCTACGGTAACAGCTTTGGAAAGTCCAAAGGGCTTTTCCACTTCCTGGCTCAGTCTGAAGATGAGGAAGGAACTTCCTGTTCTATCAGGGGACCAAAACACGACAGAAAAAGAACCAAAACAGGCTTTGGAAATCACAACGCAGTATCACACTAGAACTTTAGCACACATAGTGCACATTGACTTGCAGTTTGGTGGATTGTTTTATAGCATTATCACAGGCACATAAGCACCACATAAAGACTGGATAACAAGCAAGTATTTACAGTGAAAGGTAAATTGCTTTAGATTACTTCTTATCAAATGTGTATGTGTTACATTAAATAGTTAGTGAGCATGGAGCCATACTGTCAAAAACATAAAATAAATTTCTTTATATTTTTTTTCATAAAAGAGTTAATTGTACAACAGAAACAGTGATATTTTCTAACCCCGCGTAAGAAAATCTATTGAAAATAAGCCCAAAAAAGGGGCTCATTCATAGAGAGGATGGAAAAAAATACTTTTTGAAAAACTCTTGACTAACTTTATGAATGGACTTGAGGGAGAAAAATTAAATGACCATTTCTGATATGACTGCAGGCAAATCTAAGCCTCATTCAGAGGGGTCTCTAGTCCCATGTCTTTCATCTCAGGCCAACAATCAGCACTCAAATACATTCTCCCTCCTCCATGTTTACTGAAACAGCATCTGATAGTTCATGAGTAAAATAGTGATGTAATTTTTGAGTAAGATCTTTTCACATAATCAAATCCAGTTCTGAATGATTTGTTCCCAAAGCAGTCCTCAAGTTCAACTCTGATTATATATTTTTCTTCTTTAGTTGTGCTTAAGGATCATAGGAAGCTTGAACATCTTTATGATTATAGTAATTTCAAAATGTCTAAATTCCATTCTGATTATTTCAGTATTTTCTTTTAACCCAATATAATCCGGTCTGATGGGTATCACTGAAGCTTTAACCATCTGATTTTCAGTGGCATATGCTCTTTTCAGAAATGTCATCCAAAACATTACTGCTGCTTCTGTTAAAGCTACTGTAATTTGACCTTGTTGATTAGATTTTTGGAGATATGCAAAGGCCCTTTTGATCTCGGACTACAAAAACAACATGAGTGTTAAATTGATCCTTTCTATCTCAAGTTTGTGTGTGAAAATATAAGTGGTCTGGCAGTGTATATGTGTATTCCTAAAAAGTAGTTTATTTGTATAGGTCAGATAGCATATAGCTTCCACTTTCCCAAAAATCAAAATTGTTAAAATAATTATTCAAATTAAAATTCAAGGACAACAGAAATGATTTACAATTTTAGTCTGTGTTGTCGTGTGCATGTTGTTGTCAGTATGCATTTTATGGTGCATGTCTCTACACTGTTTCTACATTCAGGGAGTTCAGCTAAATTAAGCCCATCGTACCCTTATAAAGAACACACACACACACACACATACACACACACTAAGGACCTCCATATTTCAGGCTAATTGCAGCGAGGGGAAATGATTCATATTCTGCCTCAGTCTGCAAATATTCAGATGAATGGGAGATTGGGGTCCAGACAAACATGCACATGCTCAACATGCATAAAAGGGTCAACAAATTGTGTTCCCTCTTTTTTTCTATGACCCAGATATATTCATTTATTCAAAAATACATAGAAAATTCAACCCATGTCTTGCAATGACTTGAATGCACCTCTTCTATAAAGAGCAGTTTTAATTGCTGAATTAAAATTACTTTTGAAATTTGGGGAATCAGCAATGTCAGTGACAACTGTCCTGATATCATAATAAAAACAAAAATCTTTAAAACAAGGCCTTATTTATTTATATGGCGTAATCCTTTATTAAAGGTATAGGTAGTTTCAGAGAGGCTAGCAATAGCAAGCTATCTTAGAAAGCATGAGATCCCAGCCTCCCTGCAAATCGCTTTCCAAAGCCAGGCTTCCTCCAAAACACATGAACGCACTCAGGCAGACCAGAGGCTAACCAGGAAGAACGATGAGAGACGGCGTTGGTGGAGTTTAAATGCAACACTGACAGCACTAAAAAAGACAAAGAGGTTTGGATAATGGAACGGGATGGATGGATGGATGGATGCATTACATTTTTAAAAGTTTTATTTATAGTTCACAACTCTGAATGCATGTTTTTAATTATTAAAGAATGTCAGCACAAAATAAATGTCAAATTTCAAATAAATGTTCAAATTGAAAAAAAAAATAGTCTGCAATTGAACTGGGCTAATATAACTTAAAATCCCACTTATAAATGTTGCAGGTAAATACAAGTTCATAAAAACTTCAGTGGTCAATTTTCATAAACAAGGCCTGTTTAAATTTTTACATTTTCAGAACAAAAAAATAAATAAATAAATGTTTTAAATTAATGAAGTATAATGTAGAATTACAGTAAAATAATACTTCATAATCATAAGAAGGACTTACCCCATGACTTTAGGCTGATAATACCCCAGTCCTACCATTTTAACAAACTTATATCATCCAGCACATAGACATATAAATACCTAGATGCCTCATTGGCCGCTCGACCGCAAGTCAACATCACCACAATATTGGAGAGGGCAACTCTCATAACTCTCACATCAGGACAGAAGAAAACATACCTGACTCATCGATAGATTGGACACCTACAAACTGTCGCACAATAAAAAAACCGATCTCAGGGTATTATCTTTCACAGGTTAGACTCAACAGTTCTTTCTCGATGTGTTTTGGTCATTTTTAACATTGTTGACTAGTGTTAGACTATTAATAATAGTTAGCAATATCGCTAACGTCGTTAGCTGTGAAAGCAGAGACTTTATAAGAAATTACTAGTTTAAATTAATTCTTATGACGTTTTAACATATTGCGGTTTGGTGTTATGAGCACAATATGTACAGTGAGCACTTTGACTGTCAGGATTAGTGATGGAGCTAAAGCATCTCCATTACTTATTTACAAAGATTAAGTAGTAACACTTTAGAATAATGGTCCATTATTTAATGCTAGTTAATTCGTTAGCAGTAGCACATTTGTTGTGCACCCGGGGTCGATTAACGTCAGAGTTCGGTTCGTTTGAATGATGTGAACGCTGGCTTCCGTAATTGGATGCGCAGCGCACCCGCGAACCGTGCCCGAGTCCACTTAAAAATGGTGGTCTGGGGTACACTTCATGTGAACTCTGGTACAGTTCGCTGCTTATGTGAATGCAATCGTACCAAATTGCAGAAGTGAACTGCTTTTAATGACAAATTATTTTATGAAAATGTGTGTTTGTGTGTGTGTTTCACTCACTTTCCTGATGAGCGTGACTGAAGCGCTGCAAGAAGAGAGCTGTACATCTCATTTATGTTCGCCTTCAACGTTCTTTAGAGCATTTTCAGTAAATTCGTAAGACAGACGCAAGTGCCGTTATGTACCGAAGCTTTATCAACAAAACTAACAGTTCAAAAACGTAATACATAAACGTGCAGAGAGTAATGTTATGCATTTGCCGCCTTCTTCGTTGTCGTTACCAAGCAACGGGGTAAACAGCTGCTGGCTTGATGACGCAAGCGAACTGTGGTTCGGACTCAAATATTATAATATTAATGCCGCCTTCACACTGGCAGTTGAAAAAATCGTGTCCTTTGGTCATCCAGATGCGTTCAAAAAATTTAACTCTTGCAAAAGGCTACGGACGGTTCCTATCTGACAATTCCAGCGGAAGCTAGAGTTGCTATGGTACTGATAAACAAACCTGAATTCATAACTTTTAATAAAATAAATAGAGTTTATAATGATAAATTGTCATGTCATTTCTTCATTTTCATGATTTTCTAACACTATAAGGGCAGTTAATACAATTAAAATGAATAATTAAATATTGTGGCCCCGCTCAGGGCCGGATTAACCATACGGGCAACTGGGCAATTGCCCAGGGGCCCAAGACCTCTAAAGGGCCCAGGGCAGCAAGGGCACGAGCAAAATACTGTATCTGGTAATCTCCTGCTTTATATTAAACGTACTGTCAACACGGGCTTTTGCGCTGCACAGAGAGACGCTGCGCTGCCTATGACTTTGAGTGTGAGTTGAGAGCGGTTGAGAGTCAGTCTCATGCGGACTGACCAATGAAGAGAGGGCCTTAAGTTAAGACCCTCTCCTCATTGGTCAGTCCGCATGAGGTGGGTCAAATGTTACGCCGGAGCGGGTTATGTCAGGCGTTGCTACAACAGAAAAAATCTGACATGGAGAAGCCAAGTGGGAGTGCGAAGCAGAAATTAAAAAAGTAAAGGACATCAGAAACAGAGAAAAATTTAAGTATATACCTAAAATAGGTAATTTCTTCACTCGTGTTAATGTTGCCGACAGATCTGTTAAGTCAGCTTCCGTCAACGACGAGGACAACTTAGGTAGCCAGGACTTTTCTACACCGCCAGCTTACGTTTACAGCCCCGAGAGCGAAGAGCATTTCAAATTCAAACATGCACTTCGTCATTATTTAGGACTAAAAATGTGTGTTTTGCCAGATTATGTAGCATTTATTTCTGTCTTGTCTTCCTCAGAGAAATTGACAGATTTTTACATGTTTATGTAGCAAAAATGTTTAACTGGTTAATTGTGCTGTGATAGGTTGTTGTTCTATTTTAAAACAAGTTAAAATGTTTATAAGCAGATAATCGTGATACTGCATTTTATTTATTTATTTTTTCCTTGAGGTGCCAGCTTCATTAAAATGCTGTAAATTGTTGTGGAGGGATAACTGGCAGATTTTAAATTGTTTGTGTTGGACTAATAACTTGAGGGGCAATTTTACCAGATTATACAGATGCTGATGAGTTTTGTTTTGATGAGTTGAGTTTTTGTTTTGATGAGTTATGTGAGTGAATATCTTTGATAGGGGACATAGTAGTGCATTTGTAGTTCTATGAGCATTTAAATATTTGTAAATCAAAATACACCTGATGACAGTTAGAATTTGAAGTATTGAGTATATTTACTGTTTATTACAGTAATACATTCTGTATATGACCATATTATGGTGATCCTGGGGTCGTGATAATGGGGCCCTTGAATATTGTTGCCCAGGGTACAACAAAGTGTTAATCTGGCCCTGGCCCCGCCAGAGGTGGAAAGAGTACAAAAAATATTCTACTCAAGTAAAAGTACCATTACATGAATGAAATTTTAAGTACAAGTAAAAGTACCAGTCTAAAAATCTACTCAAGTAAAAGTAAAAAGTAGCTCGTTTAAAATTTACTCAGAGTAAAAATTACTTAGTTACATTTTAACAGTGGTGGGGAGGCAAAAATGGGACCAAGGGTGTCAGACTCAGTTCCTGGAGGGCCACAGACCTGCACAGTTCAGATATAACCCTAATTAAACAAACCTGATCCAGCTAATCTAATCATTTAGGTTTATTTGAAAACTACATGATATGTGTGCTGGAGCAGGGTTAGAACTAAACTCTGCAGGGCTACGGCCTTCCAGGAACTGAGTTTGACACCCCTGGGATAGGCATATTAATCTCAAACTAGTTGTTTTTAATTAAAGGAATCAGTTATTTGGAATAATAAGACATTTGGGCTGTTACCAGGCAAATCGGTATCAACAAACTCATCTTTTCAATGCAGACGAAATGCAGAAGCTGCTTCGGAAGTGGCATTCAGATGTATTTACACACTGTTTAGTGCAGGACAAGAATGCATTTACAAATCTGAAGTTACAAATGCATGAATAATGTTTTGATATACAAGACATAAAATGTTGAATACTCATTTGAAATGATAAGAAATTAATTATTAAAAAATAAAATCAAAAGATACTTTAAATGTGAAATTAAAATGGCCAGTATGTGTCAGCAAGTCACTGTTAATAAGTGAGTCACTGGGATTGAACTGAATCATTTAAACGGTTGATTCATTCAGGAACGAAAAACTGTTATGTTGCTCAGAGACGCAAAACTGTGCTTTGGTGGCTGTGTTTGGAATTATTTTTTGTTGTAAAAATAGAGCAAAAACAGGCAATATGGTATCTAAAACGCAAGTCTCTTAATTAACTTGTTTACTGACCTGTTGTAAAAAAAATTATTATATATATATATATATAATCATGATTTTTGGAGGAAAAGACATCATTCTTTGTGTGATTTTGATTTAATATATGAAATTATATAAATATGTAAATTTCTGCCCCTATATCTTCAATTTTGTGATCATTCTAAATGCGCTTTACAAGACTGAATCACACAGTGAAAGAACGCACTGTAAATGCGCGCGCACATTGTTAAAACAACAATGATATTATCGCAGACCATATATATCGCACAGTCCGCACCAGTCTTTTTGGCTAATTTGTGCAAAACCTCTTGCTAAAATGTCAAATCTTCATTTTAACCATCAATCCAACAATGCAGTTATTTAGCTTACCTCTACATGCTTGCGAAGGGTTGATGTCGAGATTTTATAAGCTGCTAGTTGGTGTCTCTAGGTAAGCACAGCTTACTCTGAATAATAGAGCATAAATATGGCCAAGGGTTCACTTCATTTCCTTCGAGTTCAACTTCAGAATATGACGGGGTTTCGTTTTCAGCGGTGTCTGCACCACTAACGCCTGTTTTGTCCGTCTGCATCTTTCTTGTTATTTTAGCGCCAGTTTGCCCTCCTGCCCATTATTTACTGCCGTAGTTTCCAGGGAGCGATTTTCTTTCTTTTTTTTTTTTTACTCAGTAATTAATGTGTTTTCAAATGTAGCGAAGTACAATACTTCAAACAAAATATACTTAAGTAAAAGTACAATTACAGATTTTAAAAATTACTTTAAAAATTAGAAGTACACAAAAAAGCTACTCAATTACAGTAACGCGAGTAAATGTAATTCGTTACTTTCCACCTCTGGGCCCCGCTCTCGGACACACTCGGTCTCTCTCACTAGAGTGCAGGGTTGTTGCAGCCGTATATACCACTATATCACATTTAGCTGACCTGACATGCACATTCAGATACAGACAATATAAATCGTTCTAATCTCTCCGCCATTTTTGTTCTACTCGCTTCCGAAGCTTTTCCGATGCTTTTCAGCGGTGTAGTACGACGTCCACTGGGGGAGTATTGCGTATTACAGAGCGGATTTCATCTGCCAGTGTGTAGGCGGCGTAACACAGTCCAGCGGGGGCAGGGGGAGGGGGGAGCAACCAAATTCGGGTTCGGACCAGGCAAGTGAACCAAGTGTGAAAGCACCCTTAATTTTCACCGGATCCATAAAGGCTTGTCAGTTACATTTGTTATGGTTTGTTGTGGTGTTTATATGAAGGCTACAGAGTGCTATCAAAATAAAAAAAGATTACTAGACTACTAGGTGTGTCACTTTTTGATTTGTATTTACTTGTTTTACTCAATTTTCTCAATGATCTTAAATTATTATTGTTTAAAGATGTATTATAATTCAGATTTTTTTCCCCTGTATTTCAAAGGGAATGAGCTGTGTTCTGACCTGAGACACAAGAAAGAAAAAAGGGAAAGAAAAATGGGGTTGAATACAGAGAAAGCAATAAAACAACTAAATTTCATTAATATATATTCAAATTACATTACATGTATATGTCAAATTTATACTAAATTAACATTAGAATTGTAAACCGAAAAAACCAACGAAATCAAGAAGTGAGACAAATGTGAGCTTTCACAATTCCTTACGAAAATTAATAATTTTCCAAACCTAACTAAATAACTGGAGGCAAAGTTATTTATTTTTTTAACTGCACGTAGATCACAAACATCTGAAATCGGTTGATAAATGTGAACGTTATCGTGTTTTTATAAAAAAATAAAACGCAGCTATCCCGTTTACTTTCATTTATTTTTAAGGATTTATTTGACGTATGGCAGCAATGGCTCAAAGCAGACAATGAGGCGTCTAAGTATTTTTATATCTATGATCCAGCAGTTTAAAGCTAACATTATGCTAACAGTATAGCTTCATATTATAAGCTCTAAAGCACAAACTTTTTTTTTTAGATTTGTCTGTAATTATTTAAACACAAGAAACATGAGTCCTTAAACATACAAAAATCACTCTGAACAGAAAAAAATATGAACATAAATTTAAACACATTTGAACATAAATTTAGTTACCCATTATTCAATGGGCCTCTCTCCATTACAGGGTGAGTAAAATCTGTAGTCGAATCACCAATTTTGTTTAAAGTTGCCTAGAAACAAGGGATGGCTCAACTTCCCCACAGGCTAAAATCACACCGCTCTCCCCTACAAACATTGATAGGCAGGTAGGATAGCCGATCTTAGCTCTCAGACTGAGGAAAATGATTACACAAACATTTTAGGTTCCCATACCTTCCACAGTTGATATAAATACATTTTTATTACTTATTGGTTACACAACATGACATTTTATCATGAAATCTACATGAATACATGGAGTATTTTTCTAAGAACATAGCAAATGCAATTAAAGTTTTCACTAGAATGTAAAAGATTTTTCTCTCTCTCTCTTTTTTATTTATTTATTTCTGATCCAAAAATATCTTCATGTCCCCTTTTACTCAACATAATTATCAACACCCCAATGTCATAGTGATTTTGGAAGCCAAACCTATTAGTTAATTTAGGCCACATTCATGCGCACACAATTTAACCAGTGTTCAACCATTAAATCCTGACTAACCCCTCAAGCACAAATTAAAACCCTTATTTTCGTCGCCTTCATCTTCATTTGTGTCACTCTCACATGCACATGCACACACACACACACACACACACACACACACACACACACACAGACACAAGTGTCTACATCTGGAATTGGGTGGAGCTCATTTCTAACAGCCCTTGAAATCCAATGAAATCCACTCAGAGCTCCCAGTGCAAATAAAACATTTAATCACATTCTTATGAAAAGCTACAGAGCATGTCAACAGCTTCCTTATTCCACCAAAGGCAACACCTCAAGTCATAAAAAAAATGTTAGCTGCCCATCCATGCCCTAAAACCTTACACTCCTCGCCCAGAAGATGTACAGTATTATGCAAATATGACTAATCCTTGAAGCCAACATCTAATTGCGACTGTTATTATTTATCCGGCCCTCCTGCCTTTGTCCTTCACCTTTAAAACACACATGGCCTTGTTAGCAAGCATCCAGATTAAGTTTCATCATGCAAACCAACAGACTCCATTTTCATTAATGCACCTCCACGTTTTCCACCCTCGTAAAGGACAGTGGGCCGTCAATCATGAGGAATATTAGATGAGAAGGGAAGAAATGGCTTTTTAATCACTTTAAGTGAAGAGGAAGGACAGGTGAGCTTTCTGAAAGCCTTCTAGAATATGCACCGCGCCATCAGTCCATATATATGATAATGAATATGTAAGATTTGAGGCCACATTGCAAGGTCTCACAAACACCAGTCATGAATACACACTCATGCTGGATGATATGCAATTATTTGATTTAAGCCTGACAGTTCTGAGAAGATGCAAGTAAATTGAGGTGATGTGCTTGAAATTCTCTCTTGGATTTCATATTGGATAAAGCTAATGATCTGGGAGTATCTGTAATGGAAAACACTTCATTTAATCACAAAGATACTTCAGAAAAAGAGCTCCCTTCCAGCGTTGGCCTCCACAATATTACCTTCTTAATTATAAATGGAGGTAGCATGCTAAAACACATAAGCCGTCAGCACATGTGTGTGCTATGCTGTATTAATTAAGAGGAGAGATGAATAAATAAACATGACAGAAGTGTCTCATTAAAAAATAACCACACACCACACTCCAGACCTCATCCCACCTTTAGCACCCCCTGTGTGTGTGTTTGCATAACAGTGTTTCATATGGAGGCCTCTATAACCTTGTGCATCCATGACTTCCACTTGAGCTCAGTCTGTTCATTTAACCTCCCCACCTCTTTCTTCCTCCTGGGTATTATAACACTACTTTTTTTTTTTTTTTTTTTTTACAGATGACAGAAAAGTGTTGCAGTCTCTACCTCAGCCTGGATGTTTGTGTACAGGTACGTGTGCATCTGTCCAAACTGGTTAGACATAGACAAAGAAATGGGGAAAGAGCACAGCAAAAAAGCTTTGGAATCATGTCAGATATATCACATTCTGTTGACACCAAACCTATAATATAAAATATATTTTTTTTATAATTATACATTTTTTTTAACTAAAAGTTATTGAGCTGGTATAGTAATTTTAATATTAAATATAAGATACGTATATATTAAAATAAATCAAAGTATATTAACACATTATCATGACAAAAATGAAATGTGGAAACCGGGATTTTCATGCACAGCCATCTCTAGGGTTCACAGAGAATGGTCCAAAAAAGAGAAAATATCTAGTGGTCAGAGGTCAGACGAGAATGGGTTAACTGGTTAGAGATTATAAAAAGGCAACAGAAACTCAAATAACCACGCGTTACACCCAAGGTTTCCAGAATACCATCTCTGAACTATGAGAAAGGCTGGAGTAATGGCTGCTTAAAATGTAGGTTTGTAATCACATTAATTAACTAAATTTTAATATACATATTAAATCAGAAAAGTTAGTTTAAATTGCAATAATTTTCACAATATTACTAGTTTTTTTTATTGTATTTTATATATATATATATACTTCTTTCATAACATGAAAAAAATCTCAGACTTCAAACATTTGTGTATGTCCCAAGTAAAATTTATGTGCATGCTGTGCAAAAAAAAAAAAAAATCCTTCAGCTGACATTCATTGATCAAATGTGTATGCAAGCTCCATGAATTTTAACCCCATCACAATGAGTTAACCAGTCACAATACATGACTGTTTGAAGAACTTGCAGACAGACAAAGAGTGCCACACGTTCTGCATTCAAAATAATTGTCTACTGTGTTGTGATAACATTACAGAGTGCTAAAGGATGCGAGTGTGTGCATAAAAGGGAAATTGTGCATGTTCATTAGCATACCTAATTGTCATGAATCTTGTGTTCAACATCCACATCAGTCTAATCAACAATAATGAGTCTCTGTCATGTAAAGTGCAGACAGCACAGAGCCAGAAGCACTTTGAAAGCAAAAAAAAGTTATCAAAATTGGCACAGTTTGTGTGTTTGGATGATTGCATTACAACAGATGGCCATTAAAAGATCTTTTAATGTGGGCAACAGGCGCTCAAAGCCTTTGAGAAAAGATAAAAATATAATTAAAACTCCCAAAATGAAAGGGGAAAAAAGACTAAAATAAAGTTCATTTCCAGACCTCTACCTCAGCAATTACAGTGTGTGTTTGCTGCCAGACGCATTGTTACATCATCTGCACAGCAGGACCATTAATACTTCTGTGTGTATTTCAGTGATGGGAATAACGGCGTTATAAATAACGGCGTTACTAACGGCATTACTTTTTCCAGTAACGAGTAATCTAATTGATTACTCTTCTCATCTTAATAACGCCGTTACCGTTACTGCCAAAAAATGCGGCGCGTTACTATAACTGATGATGAAGCTGTTTTTTTTTTCATCAGACCAACTAGATCTCTGAGCGAGAGGCAAATACTTTTTTTTTACTGTTCTTCCTTGGTTAGTGGGCAGAGCACGAGACAAGCGCATAAATGCTGACGATTGGCTGAGGTAGAGTAAAATTTCATTGTAAGCCAATCAGAGGTAGAGTTGGGCGGGTTTTCGAAAGCACGCATAGTAGTGATGGGAATTCGGCTCTTTTGACTCAGCTCACTGAAAAGAGCCGGCTCTTTGGCTCACAAACGGCTCTTTAAATGACTTTGACTATAATATTTCAATTTTTATTACATAATTATTTAATTTCTATAGGCTAAATTTGAAAAAATAGAGTTGGCTCTTCAGATATGCGAGCCAGCTCCCGAAGTTCAACTAAAAAAGCCGGCTCTTAGAGTCGGCTCATTCGCGAATCGCGAACGACTCATCAAAAGCTCATTCGCGAACGAGTCGATCCATCATCACTAACGCTCATTCGCGAACGACCCATCATCGGACAGGACAGGACACACAACGAACAACACAAGCCAGTCAGTCAACGAGAGACAGGTATGGCGACGAGCCCAAATAATCCAAAAGTAGCCTTCTCTAAATGGAAGTATATACATTACTTTTTCCTTCAAGAAATTAAAGAAACAATAAAAGGAAATATCAAAAGTTCCCAAAAATCTATCGTGTTATTTGCATTGATCCACTATATAAACATAATATCTACATACATGCCATTTGATTGGAGGCTAGTCTCACTTTGTCCCACAGCAACTTTTTTTTTTAGATGTGTGTACAATGTTTCATGTTTCTGTTAATAATGTATTGTATTAAGTGTCCATTTCATTATAATATTCAGATTTATCATAAATAATTGAACATGCACATGTATTTTAAGTTCCTTTAAAGAGGGGTAGAGGTGGGGTCACGTTTGAGCATTTAAAATTTAATTTTACTTGAAAGTAACGCAATAGTTACTTTCTTAAGTAACTAGTTACTTTAAAAATTTGTAACTGAGTTACTAATTTAGTTACTTTTTGGAAGAAGTAACTAGTAACTGTAACTAATTACTTTTTAAAAGTAACTTGCCCAACACTGGTGTATTTACACTGTAAAAAATATATATATATTTATGGATTTGCAATTAAAACATTTAATCAATGTTATTTGGCCGGGTTTTTTTTTTTTTTTTTTATTAATTGCAAAATTTACTAGCAATTTCTATGTTAAAACTGTTTCACGTTTTTTTTTTTTTTTTTACTGTTGATAAAACCAATTTAATATATATAGGCCTATAATGCAAAAACAAACACTCAGATTACAGTTTCAATAGACTACAGACACACACACGTAAAGAAACAAGATAAAGTGTCATTTTAACTCCCACACACGCGCACACACCTCAGGACTAAGCCTCTGTGTCAATACATATCCCTAGTTCATTAAACAACTACATGCGTCAGAAGAACAGTTCATTTGCAGTAAATGTCATTCTCTAGTGGCTAGTTTAATAGTCAAAACACACACACATATATACTGTGAGCTGACAAGTAGCTCAACAAGAATAAAGGAGAATCTCAAATGCCATCAGGTGCTGCTGTACAACCTCAATAAGCCAATCGACAGAGCAAGTGTGGAGGGGAGCGGGTGAGGAGAGGAAAAAGAGATTTGGAGAGGAGGAGGGGGGAGAGCATGAGAGGGTGGAGAGGATATGAAAAGGAAAGGATGTAGCCTTTGTCATAAAGCTGACAGCACACTTCATTGCAAGACAGAACTACATTATATTTTCCTCAAGTCATTATAATCTGTCTGTCTCTTCCTGCTAGCCCTCTATCGCACTCCCCTCACACGCTCTAGCCCACCTTTCCCTCCCACCACTACTCAGACAGAACATCTGTGTGTGCGAGAGAGAGGATTGAGACACACACCTGGCTAAAGTGGTTTCCTGTTGATCAGACATTAAAGTAATTAAATACAAAAAGAAGAAGAAGAATTCAAAAAAATAAAAAGCTCAAATTTATTGAGCCACCCTGGACATTTATTGAATTCTTAAAGGGTAAATTTGCCAAATTTCAAACAAAATCAAACCTAGTGCATTGTGGATGTTGAAGTACTTCACATATGCAAATGAACTCTATCAACTGACAGAAGAACAGTTTATTAGTAGTTACTAATAAACTGTAGTTAAAAACAGGAGGATTCATATTTGGGGCCAGAATATCACAGGGACTATTTTGAGAGTAAGTAACTACCTAGCAACCATCAAAAACAGCATAGTAATGCCCTGGCAATGTGCTAACAAAAAGACAGAAGACACTTAGCAACTAAATAGGTTGCTCAGTATTTTTTTTTTTTATAATATTGCATCTATTACTACTACAAGTCACATTCATTTAATATTGGCGTACATGCTTTTATTTTAAGAAATTAATTATTTTATTTAGCAAGGACTTATTAAATTGATTAAAAGTGACAGTAAACACATTTACAAGTACAATATCAATTGCATATTTATATATTATAAATCTATTTATCTAAGAATCTTGAAAAAGGTATCAGAATTTCCACAAAAATTTGAAGCAGCACAACTATTTTCATAACTGATAATAATAAGAAATGTTTCGAGCAGTAAATCACCATATTAGAATGAATTCTGAAGGACACTAAAGACTGGAGTAATGATGATGAAAATTCAGCTTTTGCCATAACACCAACGAATTACATTTTAAAATATAATAATAATAATAATAATAATAATCAAAAGTGTTTCAGTTTTTCCTCTATTTTTGATTAAATAAATCCAGCCTTGGTGACATTCTTTCAGACTTGGTTCATTTAAAAAAATGGCATTTTATGTCTACCATTCATTTTCTGATTTTATTAATACAATAATTAATTCAAAGCAGCAAGTGTTTTTCTAAAAGTAACTGGTTTCAGGCAGGTTTGTAGTCTACATTAAAGCTGTAAAAAACTGCAGACTCAGTGAACCAATATATTCAAGGGTTCGCAGTTTTCCGATTAGTCCATAGAATTTACACAACATTTCCATAGCATATAGCACACTTGAATGACCTGACTACATTACATATGATAGGCAGACAGCAAACACACCCTCAGTGTTTTGATTTTATTTAATAAAAGAAAGAAGAAAAAAAAACAGAGACAGAGAGTAGCAAATATGAATAACATGAGGTCTGACACAGCCAACAGCGTGGAACCGCGGATTCATAACACACTACAATCAGCACGTAATACTTCAGCAGTTCTTTTATATTCAGGAATTCCAGGAGAAGTTGCTGATGTAAGAATCTTAAAAAAAAAAACACCCTAAGCTTGTGCCAGGCTCCGGCCTAGTCTTTCCATTCATCAAGATCCTCTGATTCTTTCTCATCAACTAACTTCAGCAGAGACCAACCTGATCCCCAAATTGCATCAGGACTCTCTTTCAAACATGCGAGACATGAGAAGTATCAAACTTAGTCTTTTTACTTGATTCATTTGGTATCATTTGCACCTTTTTACAAAAGGTGTGTTTGAACTAAGAAACTGATGTTTCCTTCAGGCTGTAGATCAATTGAATATCAAATCGTAACATAGCTCCATGCCTTTATTTCTATTCTCTTTACTGCTTAAGCTTTAACCCCTTTTTCGCCAACTGTGTGTGTGTGTGTGTATGTTAGACTAGTTTAAGTGTTTATATAGTTAATAAAAGTTAATAAAGGTAATAAATGTGCACTGGATACTGGTACATATCCAAGTGTTTATGTGGAAAGCTCATTTAATGCATGGAGTACCTGGAGTGAACATGAAAAAAAAGAGGGAAGAGAGAGTATGTGTATGGGTCAGAATGTGTCTACATGTAGGGATCAAATGTGCCTACAAAGGTAGTAAAATCTGAAATCACCTCCATTGTGGGAGCCAGCCAATGGTCCCCATGTGGAAAACAACTTAAACACACCAAATCATGCCTTGATGAACATGTAAAAATGTAAAAAGCTTTGTAATGTTTTAGTTTAGGTTTAGAAGAGAGAAAATATTATCAAAGGGATAGTTCACCCAAAGATGAAAATTACCCCATGATTTACTCACCCTAAAGCCATCCTAGGTGTGTATGACTTTCGTCTTTCAAACAAATACAAAGTTATATTTAAAAATGTCCTGGATTTTCCAAGCTTTATAATAACAGTGAAAGGTTGACAAAACTAACTAGACTATCAGTACACATGAGCTATATCATACAGGAAAGAATGGCATCTACGCTAATATTTGTCTGTTTCTCTCTTGTTCCGAGGTCACCGTGGCCACGAGATCCAGTCTGTGTCCAGATCAGAGGGTCACTGCAGTCACCCGGATCCAGTACGTATCCAGACCAGATGGTGGATCAGCACCTAGAAAGGACCTCTACTGACCAGAAAGACAGCGGAGACCAGGACAACTAGAGCCCCAGATACAGATCCCCTGTAAAGACCTTGTCTCAGAGGAGCACCAGGACAAGACCACAGGAAACAGATGATTCTTCTGCACAATCTGACTTTGCTGCAGCCTGGAATTGAACTACTGGTTTTCGTCTGGTCAGAGGAGAACTGACCCCCCAACTGAGCCTGGTTTCTCCCAAGGTTTTTTTCTCCATTCTGTCACCGATGGAGTTTCGGTTCCTTGCCGCTGTCGCCTCTGGCTTGCTTAGTTGGGGTCACTTCATCTACAGCGATATCATTGACTTGATTGCAAATAAATGCACAGACACTTTTTAAACTGAACAGAGATGACATAACTGAGTTCAATGATTAACTGCCTTTAACTATCATTTTGCATTATTGAGACACTGTTTTCCTAATGAATGTTGTTCAGTGCTTTGACGCAATGTATTTTGTTTAAAGCACTATATAAATAAAGGTGATTGATTGATTGAAAGAAAAAATCATTTTATATTTTCACTGTTTCTCCTCAACAGCAAAGTGATTAACTGGAGATCAAATGGACATTTTGTTTAATCCTCCTGCTTCTCAGATTTTTTTTTTTCTTCCTGAGAAAAAGCTTCTAGTAACCTCACGTCTCCTCTGAAGCCTCAGAAGAGCTGTAAGCTCTGTAAGCACAGGCTGTTCTCAGATTTGCCAAGAAACCAAAGTCTGGAATCAAACGTCAAACATTTCAGTTCTTCCAAAATTATCTGAGCAATGTTATCCACTGCGATTCCAACACTACTTTTTCGTATGATAGACACATAAACAAAATAAAAAACAAAAATACTGCAAACAGAAAAATACTGCACTTAAAATTATTCAAGATTTTTCAATTGGAATATGATAAAAATTATTTGTGAATATTTGTGTTTTAATTTGAAACCGGTGACTCATACAATCTCCAAGCCATTCAACTGATTAATCAAACCTAGCCAAGCACATCCACTCGGGAATTTAACTCGGGAGTTAAAGGTTTACTACTTCAATCATGATCAAAACGTCCAAATGAATAGTAATTTCCCAATATCTTCTCCAGTCTTCCTTGAACTCATTTCCTTCTCAATTCTGATCACAACTCCTCATATCCCTGACACAATTCCTCTAAAACTATGCATCCTGTTCAACAGATCCTCACTCCAGCCAAGCAACAAACCTTTACAAATGTTGCCTAAATGTTTTTTTTTTTTTTTTAGAAATCAAAGATGATCCCCTTGTGAGATATCTTTCTTCAAATGTAAAAAACAGCAACACATTTTCATGCAGAAAATGTAAAATGTGTAACGGTTCAGGCACCAGACAGAAATAATTTACAGTTTTCCCAGATAGCTCAAAAGTCACCAGTTACATAAAATAACTCCCTAACAAATAACCAAAAAATGAAGAAAAGGACAAAAATACAAACTGTCAACATTTCAAAACTTCATTTAATAACTATTAAAAAGTTCAGAGTTCACTCCCCAAAAACAAAATATCAGGGTTGCAACATCAATCACATGAACCCAAATGACAAAGAGAAAAGAAAAAATAAACTTTGAATGCAAAGATAACACAATATATAAGTAAATCAAACAAGTAGAGTACTTTTCAATCACAAAAAAAAAATTATGCAAAAAAACAATACAGACCATGGTTATAAATCCCAAAATTGTCACAGGGAAACAGTGGCTTTCTTTCCATAAAAGCAGATTAACAACCACCATTATCCCATATCTGGCCATGTAAAGAGTGGGAAGAAAAAAAAAGTAAAAATTTAAACAAAACTTTACAGCAAAGGGGCGAAAATGTTAAATGTGTCTCCAAAACATCAAACTAATATGAGAGAGAGAGAGAGAGAGAGAGACTTAGAGAGAAAGAGAGAGAGAGAGAGTGTGTTTGTGTGTGTGTGTGCGCGCATTTAAGATTGGGAGCATAGCGAGTGTGGAATCACTGATCAGGTTTGAGCAGATCATTGGTTTTGCCAATGAATGCTTTGTGAACAACAAAGTGTAACTGATGAAAATGCGTCTGCATCAGCTGTGCCAACACACTTAAACCTGAGTAGGCTTGGGTGAAGCTTGAACATGCAAGTACAAAATACTATTTCTCCCAACTTAATGGGGCACGTCCAGTAGCAACAGACTGGAAACACACATCATGCTTCACTCGTCAAACCACACATCATCCCATCATCCCAGATTTCCTTGCAGGTGATCTGCCTCCGGAACAACTCCTCCTAGGGGCACCATTCTCACACTTTTATTCACTGATGTCATTATTAACACAGCCACATGAAAATCTAATTGTAAACACAAAAATCTGTGTTGTCATATTGACATAGGAAAGCTTAAGTTGCCTTTTCAAAGGTGATCTGAAATGTTCTTTATATTTTTTTAAGACCTGAGTAATGACAAGAACAACTCATGCATGATAAAAGTTATGTATTCTGCCACTATTATAGTTGGTGTGTTAATATTCCAATATGGGAATATCTTGTACAGAGCTTATGCTCCAATAATGTAAATCTACACTGAACAGCTGACGTTTATCTATTTACTATGATAGCTATTTCAAATATCCAATCACAGACCACAATCAGCTCCTACAAGCCAATCCTGATGCAGGAGGTGGGACTTGAACACTTGAAATAGTGGTAGGTGAGAGAATGTCCAGTGTGTCTAGACAACAGCTTGAAGATGCAACCAACTACGCGTTAAAACTTGAACAGTGAAATTTTAACACTAAGATGCTGTGAATGGATTGCATTTCTATTAATTTCAATAATTTGATAATAAAAGGGAAAAAAAGCAACACAAAACACAGCACAAAACAAAAGCAAAGCAAAGCCAAATAATCGAAGTAAAACAAAACAAAAAATAAATGTAATAAAAAAAACTGGAACTATAAAGAATGAGCATGCCTATCCAAAGTTTATCTTCGGTCCAAACCAGCACCCTGCTTCATCCTAAAACCCTGAAACACAGCTCATTGCAAATCTCAAGCCTCAGAGACTCAAGTCCCCCTGGAGATTTGAAACCACAAAACGCTCTCTTGAAGCCTCTCTCTTAAAAGGGCTTTTACATGAAAATTTAACAACTGTGAAATTAGAAAGGTTAGCAAATAATAAAAGCAATGCAAGTGGGGCACAGGCCCACTGTTGCACGTCCTGAATGTTGTAATTGAAAACGCTCCGTCCTGTCAGGAAAATAATCTTGAGTAGACGCAACAGAGGGGAAGAACTCACTTATATCATTGCAAAATGAAAACACACCAATGAAATAGATGTTTTTATTTTGAGACTGTTGTGCATCATTTGTCCTGGTTCCTGAGTGGCACATCTACCGCATGTTTCAGCTACCACTGCGAGAGATTTATTGTTCAATGTAGCAGGACTGTATTAGCATCTGGTTTGAATATGTTTCAGGCACAAATAGATTTGGAGTTCAAGTTGAGTTCATAGTGAGAAGCTTCTGATCCCAAGTCATCATGCAAGAGATTGAGGTCACAAAATGACAGAAACAAGATCGCCTAAAATCATCTCTTCCTGGCAGGGGGGATAAGATAAATAACTAATGGTTGACCGATATATCGCCAAGGCCGATATATCGGCTGATTTTTGTAAGTATTTCAAATATCAGCAGTTTTCCTGTTCAGACCACGTGTTTGAGGCGGGACCTTTATTTTGACAGAGCTGAGACCATCAGCACCTGCACACAGTGCTCACATTCTCTCTCTTCATTGTTTGCTGTCGCTGTTATTCAGTTCTGTCTAATACCAACAGATGCCTGTCTAATAATCAGATAGAACTGTTAAACAAAGAAATTAAAAGGTATACAGAGAAATATTATAATGTCTGCTTTTATATTATTAGTATAATATTATTAAACATATTATATTAATAGTGTAATACTTTCGCATTTACAAATACAGATTTATATCATTCAAACATATTCTAAAATTTAACATTTCTTAAATATTAATTAAATAAAAAAGTATATGCATATATATATATATGTGTGTGTGTGTGTGTGTGTGTGTGTGTGTGTGTGTGTGTGTGCGCGCATAAAGGCTTTATATTGGCCATCAGCCACCCTGCTCTCTAAGATATCGGTATCGACTTTGTCAGAAAAAACAATCAAATATAAGTCAACCACTATAAATAACAGCACAAAAACAATCAATTACATTATTTTTGTAGTGAAATAGGACCTGCCAGCCATCTCCACAGCTATCAGTCAGGACTAGTAGTATTATATTTATGGCCCCTTTTATTGTCAGTGTGGGCACGGGTCCATTTAGTTTATTGAATTCCAAATGAGATGCAAATCTAGACCAGAGAGCAGTCACACATGGACTGCCAATGCGTTATCTGATGTCAGCATTCTACATGCACTCAAACATTTCCTACGATGGGGGAGGAAGAAAGAGAGAGAGAGTCTGCATTGACAGATGGGTTACAAAGGAGCACCAAAACACTTCTCACCTGAATGAGACTAATGGTAAAATACAAAGAGACTTGTGGGGGTTGCGGTAAGAGGCAGGGGAAAAAAAGAGGAGGAAAGAAAGTTCAAGTAAGTGAAACAAAGAAAAAGTGCAAACTAAGGATGCAAGAAATTAAGAGCTAACACTGATTGAAAATAATCAGCAACTTTGAACTAGTAATAAAACAATATTTTGCACTGAGCACAGAGATCACATTCCTATTAATAAAAAAGAAGAATTCTTACACATTAGTAGCCTATTCTATGAGCATCAAATGCAGGCCACAAAAGAAAGGAAATCCATTGTTAAACAAATTTAGTTTAATTGTAATTAAATTAGTAACAAATGTGATAAGATGTACTAAAGGTCCGGGGTTTTAATAAAGAGTGAAAAAAAAAAATCACCTTTGAAAATCAAAACAGCACAAGTAAAGCAAGACAAAACCAAAAAATTGTAACTCGCCTTTTATAACCCTACCTGAAACACAAGTATTCAGATGAAAAAGCATGACCATTTAAATACACCATCTGAAATAAGTGTTGAGATGTAGCTGAGGCAGAAAGACAATGTAAAACAAAACACAAATCAAGTACTGACTATAAATTAAACAATAAAAGTATGTTTTGTACCTCCTTCAAAATAAAAGATTATTTAATACTTTAAAACATTTTTGCACAGTGTATATCATAGATTAGGACTTAAAAAATGTCTATTGAGGATAAGGCAAAATGTGAAATATCTGAAAAAAGAATCAAAGAAATGCTCAACAGACTACGTAATGAAAAATCTAAATACTGGTTAGCTGTAGTCCTATGGTTATAGTGCAAACCCCAAAATACAAATGGTGTATGTAGAAAGTGAGAGTGAAAACTAAAAGGGTAGAAATCCTCTTAAAGCAGACCTTACTATCACCTTCCTCTCTACCATGTCTACTTTCAAAGCACTTCTCACTGCAGTAACTGTGACCATGAAGAGAGCACTAAAACGGAAAAGACAGCTGTATTCGGCTTACCCACAGTTGTGATAATTCGTTTAGTTATTTATTACGCTTTGAAGTGTTCGTCTATCCCACTGGACGGTGCCAAGAGCCCTATCTGTAAAATGGGTTTTCGAGCCTGCTGCTCTATCTATGCATGTCACCCACATTCTGCAAGGACCTCACAGACACTCTCAACTGCTCTCGTCACACTCTACTTTCATGAGTTGCAAGTTTACTTCAGCGGGTCCTGTACATCCTGTTAGCCCCTGTTGGTAGGCATTATAACTACATCATGCAAAAAAGTATCTTTCTTCAATCAAACTCATTATTAAATTAGATTGGTGTATTATGACTTTCTAGGTACAAAAGCAGAAATTAAAGTTTTAATCTACTCTATGTAACATTTTATTTTATTTATTAGGTGTATCAGGGTGTCAGAACACAGTTACTACAGTACTTTGGTCTATTTCTATAGCTTTTATAAATTCCACCAATACCTGAATAGCAATCGTTATGTCTAATGTTAGCTATGCTAAATTTTCTTTTTTTTAAATTGACTCAAGTCAAAAAAACTAATGGCACATATGCTACTTACAAGCTCATAGGAAAAACATTTTTTCAGGTATCTTTCATTATTGCTGTTATTAATATTAGCACTGATAATCATCTGTACCCACGGACAAAGCATTGCTCAAACCAGTGGTTCCCTTTCAGTCGGTCATTCTCGATATCACGTCGGTAACCGACGAAATTGGGGATATCGCTTCAATAGACCAATCTACTTTCGAGTGTAAACTAAATGAATCAATGCATATTGGCATGCAATTATTGAATCCAGCTGCTGCTGATCACAGCGGGAGTATAATAATACGTTACCATACGTAACCAAGACGTTCCCAACCCTGGTCCTGGAGGCATCCCAATAAGGGTTGCAAACTTAATAGAATTTCTAATCGCGATTATAATTATGGATGCCACAATTATCGTTCAGAGCAGCAATTAATAGTTTAAACTCCACTTATGTTATTCTGCATGCTTAAGATGTTTTTTTTCTTTCTACATGTTATCTTGAGGGTTTTCCCCATTATTTAAATTTTAGTTTTAGTTTAACATTGTAATACCTTTCATATTTTTACACTTTTATCATTAAAAGAAGAAACCAATCCAATGTATATTTGTTTTTCAGTTAGAATGTTTTTTGAGCTTGTTTATTTTCATGTAAAAGTACGGCATGGAGTTGCATCAAACAATGGTATAAACATCATCCAATGTAAATTGTGATAATCCTAATTAATAATGGCAACTACAATTTCAAGGGAATAATCAACAATTATTATTTTTTCATAACTGTGCACATGTTCTAAACACTAAACCATGTTTGTTTGTTCATTTATTTATTTATGATAAAGTCTTCAAATTATTCAGGATATTAAAGCAAGATTCTAATGGCCCTAAAATGAAGAGCACAAATTGATCAGAACCCCTGATACCACACCAGAATCACTTTTCATTTATTCTAAAATAATGGAGAGCATTGTTTTGTCTGTTTTGTCAGCGGAAAGAAATGTATTATTTCTCTTTTGTTTTTATTTCTTTCTTTTTATTTTTTTTATACTCCAAATGTCTCAAATGGGCCATGGAACCTCAGCACCCTCCAGACTGACCCCATCTACTCCTCAGAGATCCCCAAGGGCCATGTGATTGCCATAAAGACTAAAACACTATTTTTAGCAGGGAGGCTGTTACCATGACGATGGAGTGCTTGCTGGACTCCCTGGTGGCTTGGCTGTGTCATTACAGGTGAAGAACTCAAATCCTGAGGTTGTATGCATGTGACTATGACAGAACATCCCACATCTGAATCACTGGATCACAAAATTTCACATGCCACTTCATGCTCCAGACAGACCCACTGTGACAGAACTTCTTTTATGCAGAATTTGACTATTTCTTTAGTGACCTAGAAACCAAACATTATTTGATGACAACATTTGTAGTGTTGTTCTGTTATATACACATTTTAAACACAACTGGTATCCTGCTGCTTCACTGGTTATGGTTATGTGTATTAAGTCAATACTCTTGGGGCACATTATAATACACAGACTCACACACATAGCAAATCAGGGAACTCTGTCATAAATCATGTGAACTATACTGGACTACACTAATGCAATGCATTGTATTTTAGTGTTTCAATTAGTAAACAGTTGGCTCACATGATCCTCCACTGCAAAAAAACATACAAGGTTGTTGTTGTTGTTGTTTTCCATGCTGCTCTTGAATACCCAAATACTAATTGGTAAAGTGAAGCATTTACAATAAAATAATCCAGAATAATGACTGCTAAACTGTCTACTACTCCAGGCAACTTTTTCCTACCGCACTGACAATATTTGTCTCTGTATTAATTCATTTGTTAAGTAATTGTTTAGTAAGCGATATACAGTAATGTACAAAGAGCCAGTTACTATTGTAAGGCTGATAAAACAGCCATCTTTTCATAAATTGGGATTTACTTTGTGGTGGTAACCAGCTGACTGTACACAATCATGTGAAAATGGGCATAGTGGGAATTCAGACAATATTAAATCAAATGTATTCTGGGATGACTTTGCATGAAACTACACATTAAAAATTTTAATCATAAAAAAAGTAAAGCAAAACAGATACAAATGGGTCAACAAAGTACAGTTCCAAAATACATGCACCTATAACAGAAATAAGAATTTTGAAGCAGTTTTGAGTATTTTTTAAAACATATGCCTCTAATAAGCAACTAGATTATACAGTTTGAGTTGTCATTGTTTGCAGTGTTGTAGAACAAAATGTCAAAGTATCGCTCTGTTTTGTTTAACACAGGCTGTATTATACCAATACATTGAAAACCCCAATTATAAAACCCTGAAGGAAATTCTCAATGAAACCAACTACGAATAAGTCTTCCAGGTTCTGAAGTCATACCTGCATCACTCTATTACATAATTATGACACAGTATAGAGACACATCCGTTGGTCAGCTATGATGAAAAATACCTGGATTAAACTTGGTCTGTGTTTCATTTTCGAAGATTATTGTATCAGCATACCTTCATAGCTTAATGCGGTCAGATCAGGTCCGGCACCAGGACATACGACTTGGGGAGGCTTTTATGTTTTTTAGTGGGGCCGAATGGGGCATTCTAGTGAATGCTTGAAATACATTATTTAGGTAGTACTTTACAATAATTAACACATTAATATACTTTAATACATTAACATTAACATTAACATTAACTAATCTAACCTAATTGTGAAGTGTTAAAAAAAGTTTTTAATAAAGTACATGTAAAAAAATAAAATCAATGATAGGTGGAAGATTAATTGAATTTGAAGTGGACAATGAAATAAACATCGACAGATATTTTGTCAGCTAACAAATAATCCAATAAGTAACTTCTTTCCAAACTACCTTTTTATTGGATCGTGTAATAATACTGAAGTAAAGTGTTACTCATTCTGGTGGTGTCTACTTAGTTTTGTATGTCTTGTCCATTGCTGAATTTAAGCTTTGCTTTGATGTGAAGATACAAAGCTCTCCCTACACACAGGTTACCACCTAACCAAGTTGCTTGCTAATGGCTGGTGCTGCGAATTTGTGTGTCCAAGTTTATCAACCTTGAATTTGACACAAAATTCACATAGAGAGATTATTTCAAAGCTGGAAGTCAATCAGGCAAAATCTTTCACCGTGCCAGTTCCCATTGAAATGAATGGATTTTCCAAGCAACAGTAATAGTGACAGTACCATGACTGACTGATTTATATATTGCTTTATAAATACATATACTCAACTTCATTGTTAAAATTTTTTAACTTGAAACTACAAGGTGCAATGGAAGTGATTATGCTGTGTTTATCATTAAAGAAATGTGAATTTCCTCATTCTCCTTCCTTCTGCTCTCTTCTCTAGTGGTTCTCTCCTCTCCTCTGTTCTTTCTGCTGAAGGCAGAGGGAAAATTAAAAGCCAATACCACAGCCCATTTCACCGGCCTTCTGCTATTGCAGACAGAGCCACACATCAACTCTCTCTCCCTCCCACTATTACCTGTGCTGCCTCCATTTCTCTCTCATCCATCACACTCTCCTGTACCTTGGTAAATGGTGATGTCAAATCAAGAGAGATCCTCTTTTCCTCGTCTTTCTCTTCTCCTACCCTTCACCCTCATCTCACTCTGGTTAATGGTGACGTCAAACAGAGTGGCTGCCCTATCAGACGCTCCTTCTGTATAGTCATTACTCATCGGTGCGTGTGCATCAGCAGAGCTTCTATTGACCCCAGCTTTTGTGTTTTTCCTCATCTTCTTATACTATTATGTTTTTTGGCTTAAAGAAAAGAGTTAGCTAAATAGAAACTTCTCAGATTCAGACTACATTCATTACATTCAGACTACAATATAAGGAAGTTTAGCTAAGTTCTAAGAAATGTATTTTTTGTTTTTAAAGTACAATACCATTCTTTAAAGTGCACATTAACTAGAAGTTGCTAGACTTCTAGTGGAGTTGAAGAAGCTGAAGGAAAAAAAGGAATAGCTGATGTAAGTACAGATGGTAGGGTTGAAGTAAATATGGTGCTGGGAACTTGTGCCATTCCACTTAGCCTTTGTTGCTCCTCACTTTGCTTTTCGAGACCTTGAAATCCTTTCTCCATTTCCTTTTTCAACTCCTTTACCCTTGTGGAAAATTTGTCAATTTGGCTGTCACATTGTTGGAGTTCATGGCTTGTTTGAAATGTGTACTGAATAGCTCTGATGTCCTGTTGAACTTCTGATACATTTCCAACACTAAGGTAGTTTCCACCTTTTAAAGTTCATCTTAATTTGTTTCATGGCTTTAGTCAGCTTGTCTGATTCAGATTCCTCGTGTTGATTAAAGGTGGTCAACAGAGTAAAGACTCTTATTTTTCCCCACTTTTGCTGCAAGGTCAACAATTTGACTGGATCAACATTACTGTCCAAAAACATAGACTTAACTCAATCCCTACCCCAAAACTTAAACCTACCCATAATTTATTTCTAAAATCAGTGTGAAATGATACGTAGAAGTACCTAACCCCGATCATAAGCCTAAAACAGATATTTCCTGAAAAGTTATCACTTAATTCTGATTGGTTGATTGGAATGTTGTTTCAGGATCAACAAGGATGTTGATCCAGTAACGTTGTACGCTCACCATGTGTGTCAGTATTTTGGCCACCAAAGATTTCCACAAAACAAAATACAACTTTTCACAAATGGTTAACTAATACTTTTCCCCAAAACAGTCAGATAAAAAACAATTTCAATGTAGTTCAATTTCAATCTCAAAGTAGAACAAATTCAATTATCTCAACTATGGTGACACCTTGGAGATAACACCTCTATTTATTAAATTAGCAATCGCTCAAAAATGCCCTTCAAACCCTTTTCGAGATGCAAAACACCACTGTTAATTAAGACAATTTCTTTGTTTCACCAACACAATTATACAATTTAAACACAGTTTTCTGTCAAAAATAAAGTTTACAATTATAGGATTTCAGAGACTAAGATACAATTCAAGTGTTCAATAAGTCACAAACACTTATATATAGAAATAATATATATATATATATATATATATATATATATATATATATATATATATATATATATATATATATATATATATATATATATAACTCACTGGTGATGAGTCGTCATCATAACATTGTTACTATGCTACTTGCGCTACCTCACACACACTACTATATCCTTCTACGACTTACATTATATAGTTCTTCCTCCTTCCACCCTGTGGCTTTTCCACATTGCCACACCTTGTATTTTATGTCTTATAAAAGTTACTGTTACTGATGTGTGCAATACAAGAACTGAACTGCTGCTGAATAAAATATCAGCTACATTATAGTACTGTAATTGTAACAAACCCAAAACACAACTCTAAATGACTCTATCATATTTTTCTGTTGGCCAGCAATGTTCTAATTTGATAAAAAGCGTGACATGAAACACATTTTGTCCCTTTGTTGCTGTTTTCCTTTTTTTAATCAAAAATTAATCAAGTAAATGGCTGCAGTCTGTGTGTGAGTGCATGTGTTTGTGTTTGTGTGTGTGTGAGAGAGAGGATTGAGAATCATTAAATGTTTAACAGCATTTCTACAGTCTCTTTTAAGGGTTTGGAGTGTGTCGTTCCCATTACTCATTTGCAGTCGATTATCCAGGAAACAGTGCCTTTTTAAAAATTTGGAGGCTTTTCCTCCTACAAAAGTCCAAACAAATTGTAACCAATCAGTGTTTGGTGAAAATTGCTTGGCTGCATTGAAGTACAGGGGTATCAAAGAGTCAAAAAGAATCACAGACAAGAAGTTAACACTTAGCATTCAATAATACTACAAAAGCTGTGTTTGGAGACGAAAGCAAACAATGGAAAAACTGTTCAAGAAAAAAACCTTTGATCATTATTTCAGCATGAAGAATATAGTAAGTAAACTTAACACTGAGGATTTGTGTAACATATCAATTAAGTTAAAATACACCATTTGTACATTCCCTATTTATAACCTGAAATATTAGAAACTCCGTCATTCTGTTCTTTGATTATACAAATGTAATACAAGTGAAAAGTAATCCACTGGAGAAGCATGGTATTTACCTTACCTTATCAAAATCAACATCTATGAAGTTTGCTTCCCTTTATCCCACAGAAAAGAGGTCAATACAGTATACACACATCAACATGCAGGAAAAACAAATCCTTTAGAACTCATTCTGTTTGAAGATATAATCAAAGACGTGTAATTGTGCAGTACAGCATGTGGTAATCAGCTGCTACTTTACATCCAGTGGATGGCATCACATAGGCGGCACAAACTTTAGAACTCTGTTTGTTTGTGGGATTGTGTAACCCAGTTATAAAGCGCATACATAAATGGCATTTAGAATGGTGTGGTTTTGGTAAGAATGCATTTCGACAAATTAGACCAAAGAACCAATCTATATGTACATTAACATGAGATGAAGTCCGTAATAATTTTCTAAAAAGGTGTTTTAATTATAATTGTGCAGGTCACCCCACTCAATGTATTGTGCGATGCTGCGACCCATGGTGTTTCACTTCACCTGACCTCAAAAAACTTTTAAAATAATGCATTATTTGTATACTAACACATTTTATCACATAACCAGCTCCATATATATGGCTTTTCTGATGTAGTAAACTTGCTCGCTAGAACACCTGGTACAGCGCTGCACTTGCGATATGGAAACCTCAGGTATGAGTCCCATGAAATCAGTCACAATAAAAGTGTGGTTGCTTCAGCAGTTACTGGACATTTCATTTTGGTGAAATGTACCACAGGCATATTTTTCAATTGATCTCGGGTTGGCTAATTTTCCTCCATCCTGTTTAACACAATGTCAACAACAATATTTGTTTCATCCTGAATGGTCATTTTTCTACAGTACTCTGCATATTTGCCTGCTGTGGAACAATTCATAATGTTATAACGTCTTAAAGCTGTAAACATTGTGCTGTTTACCGCTGTACACAGATTTCACTGAACGCTTTCACATTCATTGCTATTTAAGACCATAGTCAGCAGCTGGAAATGATGCAGACAAAAGCAAATTAGTGAGAGCGGTGAGACATGTGGAGATTGACAACACTAGCCACCCATTTCCAATTTCACACACTGCACACATACCATTGCCACCTATTTCAGCTCTCATCATCTCTTACACACACACTAATCTTTGCCTAGGGCTCCTGTGAAGTATTCCAAGGAGCTCTTGTTGTGCACCACAGCTTTCTCAAGTGAGTCACCTAAATCCGACAGGAAGCATCTATCATTTGTCTTACCTGCTTCTTTATGAGCGATTTACACAATGCAAACAGCTGCATCTGTCCAGATATCCCTCTGGAAAATTAAGCCTTTTTAATCCATGTAAACCCTGTGGAGATGTGCATGGATGCCCTTCGGGTGCTCTGGAAGGACACCCTGCTCTCTGGTGTTTCACTGTGACCGATAGTGAAGCAAGAGAATGCAAAGGCAATTACTTGAATCAGGTAATTAACATCTGAGCACAGAAAGAGACAAGGCAAAAGCATGAGCTGTGGACACCTACTAAACCCAGCCTAGTAAAAGTTACTCTAGAGAGTGGACGAAGTGAATGTCCTTGCATCCTAGTCCAGAGTATAAATGAGACAAAATAATACAAGTAACATGTCAAGAGTCAAAGCATAAGAGGGAGGAACAAGAAAGGAAAGGGAGGGACTACATGAGAGGGAGGAGCCTATATATGACAGGTAAGGGCTATAGAGATGATGACAGGATTTATATTTGACAAAAAGGGGCTAAACATGAAAGAGTGGAGTCTATATGAAAGGAAGGTGATATGATAAATGGGCCGTATTTGCCAACCTACAACCTGGTAAACAACTATATGGCTAAGATTTCTAGTTATCACATTCAACCTGCTGTCTCAATGACTCTGCAATGATTGGCAGAAAAATGGCAGAAAATGTAGTCCACTTAATGGTATTGAATGTGCCCGTGTAGTGTACTTCATACAAATCATAAAAGCATATTTTTGTAATTGCAAATAATGTCATATATACAATTTATTTATTTTTTAAAAAGTCCACTTAAGTTTACACAGAGTACACTTTTATGATTGTTTCCTAACAAATAAATTTAAGTTTAAATTAAATACATTTTTAAAATGTGCACTTTGTAATAATGTCAAATTAGGTTTAACTTTAAAGCCTACCGAAGCACATCAAGTACTCAAATCATGATTTTTAACTGTATTGTTCAACATTTAATATAAATTGCATTAAAAATCAAGACATTTTAATTTAATTTAAATTAACATGCAATTAATACTAAAGTGCAAATTCAGTGTAAAGCATGTTGTTTCTACAATATATACTCTTTATTAAAAGTATGGTAAAGAGTACTTATTTTTCCTCAATGTTCTACAAAAAAAAAAGTCTGTGATACAGCTAATAAAACCAACTATAGGAAACTTATAACGGTACTATAATGATATAAAGACACTAGAACTTAACCAGTAGACGCTGTAGCACACACAGACAGAGAGACAGACAGACTTGCAGTTTTACACACAAGGCCACCATAGCCCACTTAAGGCCAGACTGAGAGTTAACACAATAAGCCATAGGCTAATGGAATCTAGGCAGGCCAGAGATAAATGTTACTTCATTAGCACAAGCCTAGAGAGACTGTCAGTGCAAATCGCTGATGAAGAAATGTGGTTTCCTTCTTTTGTTTCCTTTCGTATACTCCTTCTCATACTATCTGTCATTCCTGAGCATGTGTTTAAAGCCTGGTCTTGGGATAGGTGGACAGAACGATGGAGGAATGGCAGAGAAAGTTAAACAATGTGTCTCGTTTGAGGAAAGGACATATTTGAGGAAAGGACACACACACAATGTGTGTGTGTGTGTTTTAAGGGAGGAAAACATTTAAAACTCGGGAAATGGATAGTCACTCCACGGCTCACAGACCATTTAATGATTGAAAGAGATTTGTGAGAGGTTCAAACCAGAACATTTGATTCTAGTCTGGCTAGTTGTGGCTGGACATGATTTGATTTCATGCCTTCATCCATTGGTTTTGGTCGTTTTGAAAGTGTGCATATCCACTTAGCTATGCATAACCACAGCTATAGAGGATGCCATTTTTACATTGTAAAAACATAACATAATATTTTTTGCATTTAGCCTTTTACCTCCATGGCTGCAGAGTCATGACAAAAGCATGTTTACACGCTTTTTGTCTATATGGGATTTTTAAATATATTTGATAGAGCTACGATCTATGAAAACCAGCCTGTCTGTCCATATGTCCGTTCCTCAAACGAGACATGTCATTTAACTTTCTTTTCATTCTCTGCCATTCCTCCATCGTTCTGTCCACCTATCCCAAAACCAGGCTTTAAACACATGCTCAGGAATGACATATAGTGTGTGAAGGAGTATACGAGAGGAAACACAAGAAAGATACCACATTTCTTCATTAGCGATTTGCACTGACAGTCTCTCTAGGCTTGTGCTAATGAAGTAACATTTATCTCTGGCCTGCCTAGATTCCATTAGCCTATGGCTTATTGTGTTAACTCTCAGTCTGGCCTTAAGTGGGCTATGGTGGCCTTGTGTGTAAAACTGCAAGTCTGTCTGTCTCTCTGTCTGTGTGTGCTACAGCGTCTACTGGTTCGGTGGGCAGCCATTTTTGCTGCAGCACCCGGGGAGCAGTTGGTGGTTTGGTGCGTTGCTCACAGGTCTCACCTCAGTCAAAGTATTGAAAGTGGAAGAGAGTGCTGGTCATTCAGTCCCCCCACCTTCAATCCCTGCCGGTACGAGACTCAAATCCACCCCCTTTGGGTTACAAGTCCGACTCTCTAACCATTAGGCCATGACTGCCCCATGATTTATTTCAGCAAGAGACATAATTTGCGTTATATTAAGCCATATAAGTCTTAATACCCAGGGTTCCTTTTAATCAAATTGAATAAGTTTCAATATTCAGCAATAACCATCAAACTCCTTCCATCTCAGCAATGCTTGAAGAGCAAATATTCTCAATTTGAAATTCTCAATCTCAATTTGAAATTACTTTATTTGACTGGCTGTGCAAAATTCGGTGCTAATCTACAATACAAAGACCATAAATCAGTTATTACGGTGCATTTTTTGGCCAAAAGTTATTTAAAATTAGCTGTCAGAAGGCTCCTGCAATCATGTTCAGCTGTAGAAAGACTGCCAACCATGTTGTTTGGGAAACCTTGGTTTCTGGTAAGTCATTGAGATGTAATATTGAAATGTGGTTGCCTTGACAATGTTAAAAAAAATTCCATGCATGAGAATAGATCATCGGCAGAGCAAACACACAAGATCGTCCGGTCCGCATAACACTTTGCACACTTTAATTAGTTTCTCTTCCTCTGCATGGTCTAGTTGGACCATTGTTTCCTCCCCTTCAACTCCATTCATGACCCTGTGGAAGATATTCCACTCAAGTTCGCCTCTGAATATTTACAATCTGTCTTCATAAACTGTGTTATGTGTGCATTTGTATTGGTGTATTGTGGTGCACAGTACCTGCTGCATTAGCTGACAAACAGTGGAGCAAGCTGCAACAGAAACTAACTGATGTGTCTGACACATAGTGATACAAAAACGATGTTGAGTGAAGCCAACCATGTCCCATTTCAACAAAGCATGTAAGAGGAATCAATCAGCTGGGAGTGATGCCATTACACACAAGCAGGAGAGCATTTATGCACAGACATCTCAGGACTACCTCACAGCAGATGGAACGACTGTTAGAGGTTTCTTTTTTTTTTTTTTTGACCTTGTATCCTAATTGCTTTCTGCATTCAGATTCATAATCCAGCTCTTATTACCCAACAACCCATCTGTCTTCCATTAAACTGAGAGAAGGAGACAATTGGCTATGGAAGTGTATACTGTGGGTCTAAGCATTTTGTGTGAGTCTTAAGTACATTTCGAAGCTTAGTGTAACATACATAAACACAGCAAATAAAATCTGATCTGGCAACATTTAAACAAAAAAACTTCAATGCAGACTTGTTTTGTTATACATTCAAGTGTATATGAATCTTCCCAAAATATGCAAAGATATAAACATACTTTCTACCATAAACAAACACAACTACCCATCCTTTCATTTAGTGCTTACTACATGACTGATTTAGGAACGATTGATTCTGTTTGGCTGCCAAATAGCTTTATATAATTATCATTGATGGTGGTGGTCATCAAAAATATTCAAATATTCAATTTTACATCAAAAGTCCATAAAATCTCCCATTAATTTACAAAGACACAGTAAAATCCACACTTGCATAATACTACTACTACTTATAATAATAATAATAATAATAATAGTAATAATAATAAATGTTGTTGTTTTACTATATAATAAAATAAACAAAAATTGTTTTACTGATGTCTATTTAAATCATTCCTAATTCATAAAAAAAATTATTATAAACATAAACAGTGTGTTTTACTGTATAGTAACACTACTACTACAACTATAGTAATCATTTTAAAATGTCTTTATTTGTTTAAATTTATTTATTTGTTTAATTAGTTAACTAAATTAGATGTTTTCCTCCCTGGGACTGTTGCCTGGTAAAATAATGTAGTTG
The DNA here is from genome assembly GCF_023724105.1 of Carassius gibelio. NCBI lineage: Eukaryota > Metazoa > Chordata > Actinopteri > Cypriniformes > Cyprinidae > Carassius > Carassius gibelio. The sequence continues at coordinate 10,958,856 of NC_068390.1, read as the reverse complement.
ATTTCAGTTTTTTCCATCTATCTATGAGTACTTTTAGTGCACTTAAATGTAGGTAAACCTGATTCACACACACACACACACACACACACTGTACTCTATACTGCTACTCTGAGCTAAAACCCCTGACACAGTGCCTGCAGTGGACTCACACAGCTCAGACTTAACACAATCTCTTAAATGTAATCTTACCGCCGTACATAAACTCAAGCAACTACTGCATTTTATACACACTGTCCCATTAATTTCACAAAAACACACACTGTCGTATGCCACCTACCCCCACCCACCCCCAAAGTAAAGATCCCCTACCTTCGCCCCCTAGCGCAGTCCAGCCAAGCGTGCCTCCTCTCTCAGAGTTCCTTTTCACACCTGAAGAGTCTCTTTCCTCCTCTGTCCTCGTAAAAACAAAGTGGGTATCAACGGGGCCAAGGAAGGTTAGCAGAAACCCAAGCCTTTCTTCTCTCTCTGCTGTAGTATATCTGACTATCCCAGCATCAGATAGGAATCCTCTCCTGCAGCAGTTTCAGCGACAGCAGCAGCCGACCAGCTCCGCAGCTCAATGAGGGTGACTACAGGACCACTGCAGGAACAGCAGCATCTGCCTCTCTCTCGCTCACACACGCCCATCTCTGCACACACACGCACCAGGCCACATTACTCCTGCCTTCACTCCACTCTACCTTATTCTGTCGAATAGCAGCACCACTCTTTAATTATTTATTCATTTACAGTGGTGCCTCCATTCGTTCTCATCCACCTTACCTCATTCCAGCAATATCCCTGATGCATGGGTTTAACTCCTCCTGGGACTTCCAGAAATACCATTTGTCTGGCCCAGAGACATTATTTGGTGTGAAATATGGATTAAACATGACTCAGGTGCTTTCACATGCTCTACTGCAATGTATTAATTTAGTATAAAACACGTTTGGGCTGCACTCTCATTGAATCATACGTATAGCTTCCCTTGGCCACAGGTCTGAAATGAATGGTGGCTTGAAGCGAGAATGCCATCAAACTGGACAAAACTGCTTCTGCACAATTAAAGTAAATCTATTACTGCTGTCAAGAAGAAAGTGAAAATGGAATGGAAAATGTTGATTGCAGCATTACATTTAGATCTCCTCATATTGCATCATTACTTCTTATACGTTTTACAACGTTGCGCATTATAATTACTCACACATGATTCTGTTGAGTTTATGAATGCAGTAGTCGATCAGAAGCATTCAGATGAGACATCGCTGAAATGCCCGAGTTTTGTTCAGTGCATGCTCGCTGAGTGAATTCTGCTCTGGTGAATTTATCATCATAAACAACAAAGTGCAGATGGACGTATGATGCAAGTAAGAGATTCATTTCATTCAGTGTGAGTTTTTAAGAGTGCTTAAACTCATGCTAGACTATAGTCAGTGATAATGTATTCATTCAGTATATAATTTATTCAGTAAACAAGCACAAACAGAGACCAAACTTTGCTGGATAAAGTGGACAATCAACTACAGACAACTGCAGCAAAAGACTACATTTTGAAAGTAATGTTTTTCAGTTGTTTCCTATGTGAACATGCTGCAATGGATGTCTTAAATCATTTCATAGCTTTTTGTCATTTTCAGGGTTGAAATATGTTTTAGATTGTTTCTATAGACCAATTTATTTTAATTAATAAATAAATAAAAACCGCATCTCTCATCTGAAATTCTGTAGGCACCTTTTTTTAATTGAGGACATTTTGCAATTCATTGAACTCTTGTGTGCTGTCGTCAAAGAATATGAAACTGAATTTATGAGTTGACTATTTTTGTTTTGTTTTTATAATAGTTTCTTTTTATTATATTTTTTCAAATGCATCACAATGAAAAATTCAAAATCTAATAAAAAATCTTTTGAATTTAATTCTGGCACATATTTTTGGATAGACATTTTCAAAATTAACTTTAATTGTTCACTTTAATTTATTTAAAATAGGCTAAAAATATATCTTAAATACCAAAGAGAAATCACAGGAGAGACACCGATTACAGGAATATGATTTGTATACATGAGTGAACTAATTAACTAGACTAAGCCAATATTTAGTCTTCTAGGGTTCTTAATAAAAAACTGCTGATATATTTCATGGAATTTTCATAATCATGTAAACTATTAATATTCATCACAATGAAATTTATTGATATCAGCATATCGGCCATATTTAAGAGAGAATATTCTTTGTAATATTCATATTCATATACAAATTATCTTGTTGTACATACGATTTTCAGTCCTAAAATTTCTCTCAAAGGTATCGAAGGCATTTTTTATTTTTTAAAATATTAATAATATCACAAAATCAGAAGCAAAGTCATGCAAAATTCATTAAAAAGCACAGGTAAAGCATTTAGAAAAAACTGAATCGATGCATAAAGCTAAAACATTTTGTCTAATAAGTAAGCTTCAGTGTCAAGGCAATGAATAGTGTTCAATAAATAAAATTTCGCAGCATTTATCAAACTATGTACATGATGTTTTCTATCATACTGTCTCATGTGCTGGATGACTGACATGTCTGTAACAGCCACGACAATAATAAATACAGAAATACACGCACACACACACACACACACACACACACACACATTAAAATAAACAAAATACCTCCAGCATACTCTGTATTTTTGTGGTAAGCATCAAGAAATCCATTACGCTTTCTATAATGAAAGGATTTTTATTAATATACTTTAAAAATACTGTCTTGGCAAACATCTTGCCTGGTTAAGTGTGTTTTGAGGTGACCGCTAGTACAAAATTGAAAATTACTGGATTATAAAGTGTTTAGCTAAACCAAAGAGCAGGAGGGGTTGGTGAGAACGTTATGCTCATCAAAACGTGAAAGAATCTGTGGAATCTGTGTCTTAAAGCAAGTGAGCGTAGGAAAAACGCTTCAGATGACACAACCCAGATGAAGTTCATTAGAACTATCGAGCTGGAACATTAGCCTGATTAAACGATTGCTGTTTTCAGGACTCTTAACCAAAGCAAATAAGAGAGAGGCGCGCATCTAGAACCTGCCAAAACAAATCGCTCAAGCGCCTCAGCGTTCACTGCTTCATTAGCGGAGGATGATATGCGCGTTTAACCTGAGCTCAGAAGAAGGGGTGTAGACTGGCTGCTCACGTATGCCCAGACTCAGAGGTAATTACATTTCCATTCAGCGTGGTCTTTCACAGATTCCATTTTGCTTATCAAATATGTCCAAACCCAATCTGAGATCAGATTGGGATTCATAAAAGCGTATTAATTACAGCAGGCAAGAAGAACAGACAGAGCTGGGGTAATTGACAAAGGCTTCGAAGATGTCTATGTGTCCATATTAAAATAAAAAGAAACCCCACACACATATCTCATACTGAGGACCAGAATCCAAATAAAACCATACAGACACTGTGGTGATGAATTATGGGAGATAAACGTGAACCTGTACCAGCACTTAAAGGCTAGTGATGTATGGGATGTTGTCAGGATGCCTTGTTTCTATAAAATAAAAACACAGCAGTTTCAAGTATCAGAAAGAGTAGTCAGCTAGCTTAGTCCTTGGGTAAGGATTCTAGCATTTTTTATTGTTATCTTTGTAGTTATTGTTCATGTTGTGAAATGCCTTAAAACTAGACAGACTGATGTATCATAATTGTTTGTGAGCATGTAAAGTTTTAACTTAAGGTGAGGTCACATTAGCAGAATATTGTGAGGGAAAAAATTAGCATACGTCAATGGTGTATTGCACTACATGACAGAATTCTCTTTCAAAACAAGTAGCTTGTTTAGATCATCTATTTATCACACATCCACTCCTCATTTATGAGTTTGCAAGAGTTTACCAAACTTTCATACACAGCAAAATGCAAAAATTGCATGTGCTTAGTTTCCTGGATTTGTATGCGTAAGAATGGAAATACAGTGTGAATGTGGCTTTAGTCAGTTATGTCATCGCTCAGCTATCAAGTCAAAGGAAAAGTCAGGGGTTGACAGCAGAAAAGAGTTTGTTGGTGTGGTATACCAGCTAAAGATCTGAACAAGAATTCATTATTATATGTAACTTGCGTAACTTCTTGCCACAGTCCCTCTGATAGAGACATTCTTGTCCAACACTTCTGAGCCCATTTCTCTCTTGATAAATAAGTGTAACTTCGGTCACTATTCCAGTGAACGTGAAATCTGCTGCAGTCATCAAAACTGTTAAGATACCCGGCTTGCTTCAATAACTACAGACCAATCTCTCCCTTTTAGCCAACCTTACAGAAAGAGCTGCTGCAGTCACACCTACTTTCTAATAACCTCGACAAAACTTCTGTTTTTTGTCAATTCCACAATAATCAGACAGCTTTCCTCTGAGTCATTAATGATCTTCTAATCCCTGCAGACTCCCGGGACTATAGTATTCCTATTTAGCATGATCTGAGTACAGGTTTTGGTAAAGTCGTGCTCTTTTCTCAATTCGCATCTATTTGTATCACTGGCACCTCTCTCTCCCTGTTTACTTCCTGCCTCGCTGATAGACGATTTATCATCTCTCCAGAAACACAAATCCTTCACCGTAGTCCTCACTCAAGGTGCATTAGTCCCCCTGCATTCTCCTTTTCATAATCAACACGCATCCCCCTTGTCAAATCATCTGTTTTTGTCTCGGCTATTGTCGTTATGTTGATGACATGCAGATTTATATTACTCTGAGTATATTAACTGAGATGGATGGATTTTTTTGTGAACAGTCCTGTTGAATATTACATTTGACCAATCTATCACTTTTGTCGCAGCTCCTGTTCTTCCATCTCTGCAGCATCACACATTTCTCAATTTATAATTTTTTATCCTACACCAAAAAAAAAAAAAATATTTCAAACATCAAGCCTTGTGTGTTGAGCCACTCAAAGTGTTGTGTAATCACTGTGCTTTGAGAAAACGGTAAAACATCCCAGTGTGAATGCCCATTTTACTTGACCCCAATCCTAAATCTGTCACTTTGCCAAGTGGATTTTGAATGCAATTAATCAGTGAATCAATCAATCAATCAATCAATGTTTTATGAACTGAATGATTCATTTTATCAATTTATTAAATTAAATCATGTTAATTCCGTTTAAACGACTTAAAATAATAACTTTGAATTCAATAAAAATAACTATCAATTTAATTCAAATAATTGCATTCGTAGTATATTGAAATGTGCTCTCAAAATTAGGAGTAAAGGCCCATTCACACCCAGGGCAATAACTATAACTATACATTTGTAAGAATCACTCTAATTCTATGAATATGACAGAGGCACAATATCACTGAAACAAATTTCAGAACAAAATTTTCTAAAATAATTTTTTGATTATAATACAATAAAGGGCTCATGAACTGAGAAATCAAAATTCCTTTGATCTGCTATAAAAACATCATGTATGTTTCAGGACACAAAACTTTCTCATTAGTCTAAAAACAGCTTATATTGAAGCAAATCTGCCAAAATAACAGGTTGTAGAATGTGCCACTATGACATAATAGTGTAGATAAACACCGCCTCCACACAAGATCAACACCTGCTTCTACATCACTGCCTGTTTGGCTCCGCCCACTGATTCACACACATAGTGTAAATAATGAGAGAGACGATCTCAGGTCTACAAATAAACGAGATGCTGTTCAGTGCCAAATTGAGGACAAACACAGTCTTTGGATAACATTCCCTCAGATCCCAACATCAGGAAAGAGAGGATTAGCTTTATTCTTTAAGTTCCAGACAGTGTCAATAAAAGGTTTGTCATTTGTTCACTTCATTTACAAACAAGGCACAATTCGACGTAGGACTTTCTAAAAGACTAAAATTAAAAGAAAATACTGGCTCCGACAGTCGCACCAGACAGTGGTGTGAGTAAAAGGTGTTTTTTTTTTTTGTGCTCACTATTGCTTTGTCTGTTTTTGACCTAAATCACAGTAGTGTCCATCTTTGAAGGATGTAGGCTATCAACTGTTAGCCATAGCATCATAGCAGTGGCATTTACTTTTACAATCCGCCACACCTCAAAGAAAATGAAGGCATTGTATGCTCTTCTGTGTCAGCCAAAAATGAAGCTTTTACAGGTTTGAAAAGACGTGGTTGTAAGTGATTAATGAAAAAAAAATTCATTTTGGGGTGGAGTATCCCTTTAAAGGGCACCATCATAGTGGCCTTGCTCTCTTCTGCTCTACTGACTGCTCTTACTGCTTTTTTATACTGAACGTTATATTTTATTTTACAGCATTTATTCATCTTTGTTAATATTAATTTTAGTACAACTGTTAGTCTGTTGTTCATGTTGTGAAATGTATTCGTAAATGTTGAATTGAACCAACTAAGATTAATAAATGCTGTTGAAGTTATTATTATTATTATTTTTTTATTATTTTGAAATAAAGCCTTTTTTTTTTGACAAAAATTCTGGAGAAAACAGTTCCCTTTCAATACTTCACTGTTACTGCATAGCTAGACGCTATGGGAAAAAAAAATTTTTTCTCCTGAACTGAAGCCTTATTCAATCGCGCAGTGAGACTGCACGTCCATAGGTTCGTGCAGTGTATGGAAACAAACCAATGGCTTGGCAGCATTGCTGCACAAACCTATGGCAACGAAGCCCGCCGAAGCCCATTAGAATGGGCGAGGCCTCTGGCTATATAAGCGCCTGCTTTGCCACAGGCATTCAGATTTCTTCTCCTTCAGCGACGACGAACTGTTTGCCGATGACTCGCCTCGCAACTGGAACATGACTACCAACTTTCCGCTGCAGAACATCCACTTCCCCTGCCACCATCCAGCGAGAGAGAGAGAGAGAGAGAGAGAGAGAGAGAGAGAGAGAGAGAAAGAGCTAATTTCTCAACACCGTTCTCGCTCGGCCACCAGATGGTTTCTGTTCTGTACCCGGGCCAAAAGCAAAGCGCTGTGATAACACTCAAAATAAAACACACACCCTTTCACAAAAAAGCAGTTTTCCTCTCATATCACTAACGAGCGCTATGTCCCCATGCCGCAGACAAACACTCGAGCTAATTCAACCCCTGTCCATCCGGGACCAATGGCAAGCAATTCCCGGAGTGTCAGATTGTGATCAGAGTGATCAGACAAAATGGTTCTCGGTTCTCAAGAACTTCTTGAGATTTGCCTTTGAGGGTGTGGCTTACCAGTACAGGGTCCTACCCTTTGGGCTGTCTTTGGCTCCTCGCACATTGCATGGATGTGGCCCTCTCCCCTCTCAAGGAGAAGGGAATCCATATTCTCAATTACCTCGACGACTGGCTGGTTCTGGCTCAGTCAGAGGTGGACACCTTGATTTACAGAACCCTGCTCCTCAGCTACATGGAATGCATGGGACTCTGTCAGAGTTCGCTGTCTCCCAGCCAACGGCTACCGTTTCTGGGAACAGTGCTCGACTCTGTGACAATGAGGGCAACAATGGTGAAGGAGTGTGCTGCGGCTCTACGACTCGTGTCTTCTTTCAAAATAGATGCTTCTCTCCCCCTAAAAATGTTCCAGAAGTTGCTGGGCTTTATGGCAGCAGCATTGCTGGTGCTGGACCTCAGGCCGCTTCACATGCGCCACCTCCAATCAGAGATGCAAAGTTGTGACCCCACTCTGGGAAAACCAACATTGGATACCCGACCTGTCACAGAGGCAGACGGTGGCCCCGTGGCCCATTCCTTTGAGACGAGACCTCCTCTATCAGGTGGGCAGGACGATTTGGCACCCAGACCCAAAGCTGTGGGATCTGGACATTTGGTCGCTTTGCGCCGATAAGGCGATCAGAACAGCTCTTTGTACAGTATGCTTTGTGCCATTCTTTGCCCAAGACTCAAATCTGCTCATGTGCGCTCTGTCCCTTAGGCGCTGGGGCAAATCCGAGCATGGGACGATAAAGCTAGGCCAGATATAACCTCACTGAACTTATTCTGCACCTATTTGCTATTGTCATATCTTGGTATCATATATCAAGTATGATTGCATTCCCCCCTTCTTAGCACGGCGTGATTAAACTGGGTTCCCATGGCATCTAAAAGCATACAGTGCTAAAAGCCTAAAAGGCTGCAGGACTCAGTCGTCGCTTCAGTCGAAGTAACATGAATGCCTATGTAGAAGCGGTCCCTTATATAGCCAGAGGCCCCGCCCATTTTGGCGGGCTACAGGGGGCTTCACTGCCATAGGCTCGTGCAGCACTGCTGCCGAGCCATTGGTTCGTTTCTATACACTGTATGAACCGATGGACATGCAGTTTCACTGCTTGATTGAATAAGGCTTCAGTTCAGGAGAAAAAAGGAGTGTTCCCCATAGCGTCTAGCGACGCAGTAGGCTACTCGTTGCCATATTTCAGGAAACCGTGGTTACGTTAGTAACTAAGTACATTCTTGAACAATTACAAACTTCTCTTGCTGACAATATGATCTTCGAAGATTTCAAGTCTGGTTTCAGAAAATATCACTCTACTGAGACTGCATTGTTGAATGTTTTTAATGATATACTATTAACATTTGACTCAGGCAACTATACTGTTCTTGTGCTTTTAGATCTTACTGCCACGATTGATACTGTTGATCATGCTGTCCCTAATGATTGACTGGAACACTATGCAGGTATTACAGGCAGTGCACTGGCATGGTTTAAATCTCATCTTACCAATTTAACTTTTTCAGTTAAGTTAGGAGATCGTACTTCTAGTAATGCTGTAGTAACCTGTGGGGCTCCCCAAGGATCCATTTTGGCCCCCATGTTTTTTCTTTATATACGCTTTTATTTGTAGAAAATATGGGCTGTCATGCTGATGATACACAGGTTTATCTGCCTATAAAATGGAATTCGGATGGACTGAACGCTCTCTTGGCCTGTTTGACAGATGTAAAAGCATGGTTGTCGCTAAACTTTCTGAAGGAAAAAAAACAGAAATTATTGTTTTTAAACCCTCAGATTCATTGACTGCTCCCAATCCAAACCTCATGTGTTAAGCAATATGTAAAAAAGTGGGTGTGGTATTTGATGAACATTTGAAGTTTGATTAATTCCCGCAACTGAAAAAAAAAAAAAAAACATCCAACAGACTTTTGACCTGGGATTCATAAACAGGATCATATTAGTCCAATTCTACATTCTTTACACTGGCTGCCTTTGTGTTACAGATTAGATTTTAAAATTGTACTAATTGTCTGTAAGTAAATGGTATGGCTCCATTGTGTATATCTGATGTACTGATTAAGCACCAGTGTTGGGGAAAGTAACTTTTAAAAGTAATGCATTACAATATTGTATTATTCCCTAAAAAAGTAACTAATTGTGTTACGTAGTTACTTTTCATGGAAAGTAATGCGTTACATTACTTTTGTGTTACTTTCATGTTATTTTTTAGATATGAGCAGGTCTTAATTGTTTTGAATTTAAGTAAATTCACGTCTGTACAGTAGAATGCAGGAGAAGAAGGTCTAGAAGAACACTCTACAGCAATAAAAAAAACTGTGAAGCACACTTTTTAGTTTATCTAAAGTCATTTTGCTTATTAGTATGGTTAAACTGGGTCATCAAAGGTCAGCAGCAAAGATATTAGTTAGTAAAATGAGATTAGGTAATTTTTTAGTTATTTAACATTTAATAATTGCAGAGCTGTGTCATATTCTGGGTTTGCATTTCACTGTTTTAATTCATTCTGATGAATACTAAATCAGTTTTTTGCGACTGGGATGAATTAATGCACATTCACATTTAGTCTAGAAGTACAGTAACATCATGTTCACACAATTCCTCTGTACTTACAATTTCTCCCAATATGGGGACAGGAGACTTGTCAGTCAGTAAATGGGAAAACAAATGAACTGGCATTTATCAACTGATGGACAAACAGATGTCAGAAACCAATGAGGCTGTGTGCACAATGCACTTTTAGGAAACATTTGATGACGTTGCCATTAAACTAAATGCTTGGAAACAGTTTTACAACAACCCATAGAGGCACACTGCCACTGGCTAACACATTCACATTTACACTAAAAAAAGGATATGACGCTTTTTTTTATGTCACAGACACTCAAGAGATCACAGAAATATGATGATAAAGGTTTACTTTTCATATACAGTGACAGTACATATGGCTATCATTTACATATGCACAAACCATTTCTAAAAATAAAATAAAGAACAGTGAAAAATATTCATCAGGGTCACTGTGTGCGTGTGTGTGTGTGTGTGTGTGTGTGTGTGTGTGTGTGTGTGTGTGGGTCAGAAGCACACATTTTTAGGAATGGGTCTGTCATGGCAAAGCGACAGAGGGTTTTTGGAGGTTAAATGGAGTCAGCCATTTCTGCTGATGAGGGCCAAACTGAAAGCCTGCAGCTTCCCTTAAACACGGAGCATGTGTAAGGAAAAAAAGAGAATAGCAAATACTCTCTTTTTACTAAGAGCTACAGGCAATATTTTCCTAAATTAAATTACACTGGCGCTTTCAGTAAAAGTTATGCTCTAGGAACACTGATTCTGTGAATATTTCACACAAATGTGGTCTCACTCATTTTCATTTCAAACAGATGCATCTATAGCAGGAACTTTGTTTATTCACGCTGACACATGCCTCTTATATTTGAAAACCAAGAACATTTTGAATGGAAATTCAAACAAATAATAATAACAATAATAATAAACAAGAACAATAATTTTTTTAATATAAATTAATTAAAATTAATAAATTAATTATTTACTTAATTTAGTCTGTAAAATAACTATATATAAAATACATATAGATAAATTTTATGCATTAATTTAATTACAAATAAATAGATAAGTGAAAGTGTTTTGCTTAGGTCATGTGATCAATGGGAATATCAATCGCCTGTGCAATTAGAGAGGCTAGGGAGAGGGGATGATCAGGGACAATGTATTCCTTGCTGACCAACACAATTCAATATAACAAAACTTAATACCGTCAAGAAATATCATTCTGTGTCTGTGCAATAAAGAAGGAGAACGAAGAGAAATTTTATTGTAGCGTCACAAAAGCATTAAGTTCTTGCTTTATCCTCTCAGCAGAGTTTGGTTATGACAGAGTAGCCATTTGCTTTTGTTGGTTCTTTTGTCAGGCAAAATCTTTTCATGCATGTAAGCAACCCTTATACTATTAATTTAAATTTCCCTGAGACGTGAAGGTACATCACAAATGCACACAATAAACACACACACACACATACTCCGTGTACACACAGACATCTCATCTTTGGAGGTTAAAGGCTTGCCACAGCTTCCCTTGCAAAGACAGATGGGCTTTTCAAAGATGAGACTTTCCATTCTTCATCTCTCTCTTCCTCCCATCTCTCCCTCTTTCCTCAGCCATCCCTTCATCCAAAAGGTAAATCAATATAAATTACACTCCTCTGTAATGCCGGTCTGTTCCCATCTCACATGGAAGAAGAAACATAAATTAAACTATAGGCCAGAAAAACAGAAAGATGGGGGAGAGAAACAGCTAATCAGAGAATGAGACGGAGAGCAAGACAAACACAAATACAATGCACCTGCATCCATAACCATGAAGTTCACAATTTCAAATTATATGTATCAAATAACATATAGTACTCATATCTGAACAGCTGTATAACATATATATTACTGAATCATCACATTTCACAGTTTTTTACACCATGTGTCAGCAGTAACCCAGCCTGCCTGTCTTGTCTGCTATACAACATAATATTGCAGTTCTGGTCTGTTCTGTGATGCATATTCATGTTTTTTCAACTAGGGCACTTTTGGCCCTGAGGTCTTTTAGAACAAACTCTCTTAAAAAATTATCTTTCATACTCTTACTAGGTTGTCTTTGTTATTTGTATTTGTATTTTTTTTGTCAGTTTTTTTTTTTCATTAATATTCGATAGTGTATATGAGTGCATAATTCTGTCATTTTAGTCTTTTCATTCTCTACAATTCCCTGCATAGGGTAAATTTTCACCACATCCCAAACATGTTATTGTTAAAATTATAAATTTTAGTATTAGCGTTAATAAAAATGAACCCCAGAGATGTTGAATAAAACAATGTTTGTCTGCTATACATTTCAGGAGCAAGATCACATACATTAGAAACTAGGGCAGAGTGATATGGACAAAAAAAATCAAACCTTTATTGTTTGGTTGAATTTCAGTACATGGTATATGTCTCCGTATTTTCAACATTTTGCTATTTGGATGAAAAAAAAAATATTTTTCTTTTACACCCTGCCCAATGCTGTGCTGTGAAACAATGTTCATACTAAAAGCTATTAAAACAAATATAGTAAATATAACCATGTAGACTATGGGTTAAAAGCACATTGCAGTACATTCTAACACTGCAACACTACAATCTAAAAAACACAAGGTTTGTTAAGTATAAATTTACAGTTTGGCTACTGCTTTCATTAGAATATACTTGTAAGTTTAAAATTCTACATATGGCACATTTATTGTCTAACAAGAAATATTTGAGCAAAATGTATATTTTAGCCAGAATTATTGCGATCTTATTTCTTTGTGCCATGTCTGTTTGGTGCACATGCACATGGCCGCACTCGTTCACTTAATTCATAATTTTCGTCAATTAAATTTTTTCACAACGAAACGATAACGAAATAAAACTCTTTTTTGAATGACAAAAACTATGACGTAAATCTATTGACAATTTCGTCAACAAATAAAAACGAGACGAAAATGTTAGGGAGGGTCGATTTGGGTAGAGATTCATTCAGAACGAATCTGCTGCATGGTTCAGAGGATATATTGACCTTTCTCCTGGCTATTTTAATTAAAATACCTTTTTTGTTGATCTCCTTCGTCCTTGTGCTTTTGTACCTTACCAGCCCCTAACAGAAGAACGGACCTACAACTGACATTTTTCCAGAACTTCCAAACCAGAGACCAGCCAGCCGTCATCCTGCACGGAACTTTTGCCAGAGCCCACCACAGACGGAGAGCCCGAGCCTGCCGTGACACGTGAAGCCAGCGCACATCATCGCTGCTGAGCCTCTTGTCGCCCCGGAGCCTCTCGAATCTTCTGATGAAGTGCATGAGCTGGCAACATTACCCATTCCCAAGGGAGTTTCACTCCATCCCTCTGGCTCTGTCAGGCTCCTCCTTCCCTCCGGCTCCACCTGAATCCTCAATCGCTCCGCTGCGGTCTTCCGGAGCCCCGCCTCTGTTGCCAGAGCCTTTAGCGCCGCCTTGGCCCTCCGGATCCTCCATGTAACCCTGGCTCTCCATCTGCTCGGTTCCATCCTGGGCTCCTCATCCATTGGCTCAGTCTCCACCAGTTGGCCTCCTGGTGTTGTCGGCCTCTTCTCTGGCTGGCCTCTGGAGTTCCATCTGGCACCTCCTGCTCCGGACTCCTCACTCCATCCACTCCACCCTGGCACTATGGACTATGCACCCTCTCCATTGCCTGCCTCATGCCCGCCTCCTGAACCCCCACCCTCCCTACTCCTGACTTTGTCGGTACGAGGACGTGCTGTTCCGGGAGGGGGTGAACTATTATGTTCATGATCTGTTTCGGTTTGCCTTTCTCCTGCCTTGTTTGTTTCTATGCTTTTTGATTAACTTGCTCATTACTCATTTATTCGTTAACTCCCTCCACCTGTTGTCTCCTCGTCAGCTGCCTTATTTAAAGCCTTTTGCCTTATTTAAAGTCAGCTGCCTTATTTAAAGTATTTTGTCCGTTCTCGTTGATTGTTTATTCATTGCTCTCTTGTGGATTTATTGACCTTTTTTCTCCTATATTCTAATTAAACATATACTGCCCAGCCCAATTAGTAACTAGTTCTCAGAGCAAAAATTTACATATGATGAAAAGTAGTTAAACTAGTTAAGTGTAGCAGCACACACTCTAGACACATTACTGTAACAGCAGTCTTTCCTAAAACACAACTGATTTGTCTTTTTTCAATGCATGTTACTATAGCAACACAGCCTGTCTGTCCTCCATACAAAATGTTACTACAGTGCCTGACTTTCTGTCTGCTGTACAACATTACTTCAAACGTTACTTGTTTGTCTTTTATTCAGCACATCAATGCAGCACACAAACTAATAAATCAATCTATTTTCTAAATCCATGTTAAATATCTTATTTTGAATGATTTAATCCATACATGTATTTTTTTTTTTTTTTTTATCAAAATATCCTAACATAATCTTCCGGGGAATACGTATGCTGGATTTCAGCATCATTCAGTTCGCCCATCAAGTATAGATGCTTCTGTGTCATTGTGATTTTAAAAGTAATGTTAAGTTAAAAATGTTAGCCTGAATGCACTGTAAGTTGCTTTGGATAAAAGCGTCTGCTAAATACAAAAAAAAAAAAAAAAAAAAAAAACATCATGCAAATTCCAAAAGGAACCATGTTTTGTGCTTAATGGGTATATTGCTAACTTAACATGCTAACCGCTAATAACATGTTAATATATTATATATATATATATATATATATATATATATATACATATATATAAATAACAATAGTGTGGTTAACATGTTAATAGTGGTTAGTAGGGGTGTCACGATTCTCCAAATCCTCGATTCGATTGCATTTTCGATTCTAAGGTCACGGTTCGATTCGATTCTCGATTTTTACATTTATTCTCTTTAAAGCACAGATTGTAATTTTTCAAACTAGACTTTTATGTAATATAATATCTGACATTTGTTTGCAATGTACCACATTACACTGTCAAATTTACAACTTTTATTAACAACCTAACCCTAACCCTAATGTAACAACTTATATCTTAAGTCAATTGAAAACTTAAAATAAACTGCCATCCAGTTTCTCTTTTGTAAGTGCAGTCACAAAAGATGACATTCAAGTTCATAACAAAACAAACAAAAACAATAAAAAAAGACTAAACTAACCTTCAAATATTACGATGTATCTATTTAAAAGATTAAAGATAAAACGCTTGTTAAACACTTCACTGTCATTCATTTAGAGATATATATATATATATATATGTATGTATGTACAGTATGTGTGTGTGTGTGTGCATCATTACAGTGTGTAAAATATGTGTATCTCTTATTACAAGACTGCAATCACTAGCAATCAGAAGAATTCCAGTTAATCAAGTATCTACAAAAGATCTACTCTATAAACAATGCATTAAATTACATTAAAGACAAAAATAAATTAAACAAGCAAAAGAAATGATTACTCGCATGTATCTGGTCCACTGATGAAGTCATGGTTCAAGTCAAGTGAATTATTACTCATTTTCCAACAGGCGTAGAATACTGATTTTAGGAAAAGGGGAATAACCAATGACATTTGAGATAACAACTAAAACAGCAAGCCCCGCCCCACGACTGACAAAAATAAAATTGTTCGCGCGAGCAGAGGTGAGATGATCGAGCTCGAGGATGTGGGGAATGAGCATGCGCGCGCGCGAGAGTTTGAAATGAGCTCGCGGGCTCCCGTTTCTTCGCATCCGATTCAGTTTTCCTCTCGCGGAAGCCATATAGCGCGCACGCCAGCATCAGTTGAATGCTCGGTTATTTTAGTCATTGATTTGCCGTCATACAACATGGGGGCGTGGCAGCATCGACGATTCCATTTTTTAATTCGAAGTTCGAGACTGTGACTTAATTTCAATCGATTTCGATTTAAAATCGAAATCGTGACACCCCTAGTGGTTAGCATGTTAAGTTAGCAATATACCCATTAAATATAGTTATATTTAATGGGTCACACTATGTGTAGTGTGAGGACCAAACTAAATCTCCAGGCGCTCTTTTGAGAACCAGGCTGAAAAACTTGTGCACCACTGAATATAATACATTATTTAAAAATATGTAAAAAAAAAAAAATGTTCAAAAGTTGTTGTTTTGGGGGGACAAAAGGGGCAAAAACATGACAAATTGATTTTCTGTTTAAACTATATGGTAAAATGCAGAGGAATGAGCCTTATCTTAGGTCTTTTTTGGGACTACTTAAAACTAGCATCAATCTGTAGTTTTACACAACACCTGAGGTAGCCCTGAGGTTCATAACAGCAGGGTTTAAACACACACACTGAACTGCTTTACTGATATAACGCCCCTTGATTTGTTGCATCAGATATAAAATAGAAGCCTTGGAAGTGGCAGGAACATATTATCTCTCTATGCATCTATTTGCATTTTCTTGCCATTTCAAAAACTCATGCTGGAGGAAAAGGGCTAATGGCTGAAATTATTTTTAAAATGGGGTCCAGTCTCTGTTTAAGAGGACACTATTGAAGACACAAGTCAACAACAGTGGGGATGCTGCCAGA
The DNA here is from genome assembly GCF_023724105.1 of Carassius gibelio. Lineage (NCBI taxonomy): Eukaryota > Metazoa > Chordata > Actinopteri > Cypriniformes > Cyprinidae > Carassius > Carassius gibelio. Next base: position 10,942,558 of record NC_068390.1, on the reverse strand, counting down.
CAACTGCAATGGAATTAGACTTGACCACCCTCATTCTCAACACATCAAAGGAGGGATGGGATGGGGCGCAATGGACTTTATTACACTGAATAGTCAGAGAGTGCTGTTCATTAAAGATAATTGCACTTTGATGAGGTGTGTGCACATCGGTAGTTTAAACCGACTCGCAGTTAATCGTTTAATCCCTAATTAAAACTATTTGAAAAGTTTAAATTAGATATTATAGATTTTTGTATTTAAAATAAACTCTAATTCACAAACATACACACACACATTATGTATGCATAGCTAATACACATACAAATACATATGGGAGGGAGAGAGTATTAAGTATGCCTGTCATAAATCACATATGCCATTGTTTGGTAAATATTTGCATGTGCTAATTGAGACCATTAGTATTTTCAATGGGGCACAAAGGCATTTGAGCAGAGTGCAGAGAAACTAGACAAGTAGAGAGCTACAGATCACTACCTTAATTGGCTATCGTTTATTAAACCAGGACAGTCTTTGTTTTGGCGAATACAGTGACGGGGTATGGAGAGTGTCTGTGGGCAGCTTGTATACTGATTCCCAAAGGGGAGGGATGATGTTATGACACAATAGAAAATGTGGCAACATGATGTTCACATTAGCATCAGTTTCTCCAACAGAATTCGAAGGTTTGCGAATTCAAGAGACAGTTTAACAGGGAAACTAATGTACTAAAACAAATCACTTATTAAACCTCATTCTGAATCACGTCTCTATCTCTCTTATTTTACAATGAGCCAATAGTGTGTCTACTATCGTGGTTATTGTAATAAATCATTAGCCAATTAAAATAACTCTTACCTTGGAGCTGTATCGGAGGGGTAATTATGAAATGTTCAGTAGCCCATCATGCATCATGCAATCAATATCAGTGGCCAAGAGGTAACAGACATGCTGTGAAGACAGAGAGTAACAGATAAATCTAATATCTACAAGTCAAGATCAGGAATTTATGCTTGCGCTCAGTGGCGGCTCCAGACAATTTTGATTGTGGGGGCAATGGGGGGGTCCTGGTCTTTTCAAGGGGGGTCTCATGAAAACCAACAAAAAATACAGTGGACATGGCTAATAACTGCATATTACTGCTACTAAACAACAAAAACTCCTTTGCAATGTAAACAAATGACAGGCTACATTTGTTATTCATATCCTTCACACTGCACTTTCATGTCAGGTATATTATGCATTTTTATTGACATTGATATTTTTACATTTATTTCCAGATAAAAGGCTAAAGTGGTCTTGCTGTTGTAAACACTGTTGCTATTGTAGAAAAAATATTTGCATCACATTTAAAATATAATTATATTTTAATTCATTTCTGAATTGTTTTAATTTTTATAATGATAATTCAGAGAATGAGAAAATCTGAATAAGCCTTACCAGTGTTGTGATAATTATTTTTACGTGTTAAAAATAAATAATCAATGTAATATAATAAAAGTTTAGTCAAATAACATAAAAAAGACCAGACCCCTCGATGCCTGTGAAACTTTTCTCCCTCAAACAGCACGCTAGTGTTACACTACAGGCTACACACAGCAATATAAACAACATATCTGCATGTTTTCACATCACATCGTTCTTGTAAAATAATAATAAGTAAATAAACATCAAAATCACTTCGCTGAGAATGAAACACCACTTACCAGCTGCCACGGTGTTGAAAATGTCCTTTAGCAATTAAAAAATGCGCGTGCAGCGTGAGGAATCTTCCCGGATGGATGAGGTCGTTGTCAGGTGAAAGGTCATCATGTTGGTCATTTTATTTACGGCTAAATTATTATTAATAAATTGTACTAATATTATGATTGGGCGTGGGCAGGCATTCACAAAAGTTTATGTTATTACAAAAAAAATCGAGGAAATTTTGCTTTGTCAAAAGGGCACTTAAGGGGCAAAGGAGCAGGTGTTCAAGTGAACCGGTTCTTTCGGACAATTCGATCAAATAAGCCAGTTGAAAAAAATGGTTCACCGGTTCTTTTGCGCACGATGTAATGTCGTCATTGGCGATGATTGCACTTCATTCAAGCCTTCAGTTTACCTGCGCTTATAACATTAGCACAGAATCAGTTCAGAATCAATCACCAAAAGAATCAGTTCAGTTCAGACGCTCTGTGTGTCGGTCTGCTTCACACTGAATCACACATGCGCAGTTATCATCAGCTCATCGGTTCTCGAATCGGACGCGTCCGACAGAAACGGTTCTCGGTTCAGTATACGAATAAATGTCGAAATAATTATTATTTATTATTGTTCTGCGTAGTTTGAAGGGAAACATTTTTGGATCTTTATCCCGAATATATATATTTTTTAATCAGGAAGAGGGTGGGGGGTCAAATGGGGGGTCAAGGCATTTTTTGGCAGGGTCTTGAGACCCCCCAAGACCCCCCTTGGCGCCGCCGGTGCTTGCGCGCTACATAATGTTCAAAGCAGATATTTTCTTTCCTTGTATAAATGTACCTGTATAAGTAAATGTAAAGATCTGTTAAATGTTTTTTTAAAGAAGTCTTCTGCTCTCCAAAGCTGCATTTATTGAATCAAAAAGAAATTATAATATTGTGAAATATACTAACAACTTAAAGAAAATTAAAGATAAAGACGATTTGTTTGGTTTTTTTTTATTATATATATTTTTTTTTTTTGCCATCAAGCAAATTTTTTTTTTTTTTCTGGTAGCATCTGGTTTACTCTACATCTCATTAAATTCTATGGTATCCACAAACAGTGATTGACTGTCGCACTTACATAATTTAATGACAAAGGCAGGATAGCTGATTTGGATCAAAAAAAAAATGTTGTTGTGCTGGTTGAAAGTCTCTTCACATTCCATTAGTAGCTAATCACTAAGTTAAGTGGTCTAAATGTACTTACCGTATTTTTCGGACTATAAGTCGCAACTGAGTATAAGTCGCATCAGTCCAAAAATATGTCATGATGAGGAAAAAAAAAAACATATAAGTCGCACTGGACTATAAGTTGTATTTTATTTAGAACCAAGAACCAAGAGAAAACATTACCGTCTCCAGCCGCGAGAGGGCACTCTACGATCTCAAGTGTAGACTACAGGAGCAGTGAGCAGCGTAGAGTGCCCTCTCGTGGCTGTAGACGGTAATGTTTTCTATTGGTTCATTTCTCTTAGTTCATTTCTCTCGGTTCATGTCAAATTAATTTTGATAAATAAGTCGCACCTGACTATAAGTCGCAGGACCAGCCAAACTATGAAAAAAGTGTGACTGAGAGTTCGGAAAATACGGTATATAGTCTGTGGAAGTTGTAGGACAATAAAATGTTCATAATAGGCTATCCTACCTGACTGTCAACGCACAATATGTATTTGCAAACCCCATGCACCCTGTTTTGACACACATGATATGTCATCGTTGCATTCCAGTATGCTACTGCAGATCTAGCGAGAATGGAACGATTTATTATTATAATATTATGTGCATTATACTGTAATGTTTTCTCACTGGTGAAAGAGACATGAGGTAAGCTGAGAGCTTTGCATTTAACCTCCACCAACGCCATCTTTCATCTTGTTGCTGGTTAGCCTCTGGTTTGTCTGTGCACGTTCATGCGTTTTGGAGGAGCTGTGGCTTTGAAGAGAGATAATGCAGGGAGAACATGCTTTATTTGAAAGCGATTATGGTTTCAAAGCTAGCTTGCTATTGCTGGCCTCCCTGAAACTGTCTACCCTACCTTTAAAATCAATGACGTCAAGGCTGTAATGTGATTGGTCATCAAGGCCGCACACATTATCCAAGTTCACAGTTACACTTTCCACACAAGAACCTATTATCTCCTGATAATAAAACCATCTCTGATGAATCATGTTGGGATGATTCAGCTGTTTGTCTCTCTCTCTCTCGTTGCTTGGAGCTTGATCCGCCCAGAGCTAAACGGATGTCCACTTCTCTTCAGATTACAGAGTTCCTCCCAGCAGGAATCCTGCAGCCTGGAGCTTTGATTCCAGAAGAATCCAGACACATGGGAGCAGAGGCTGACAGACAGGCCTTTCCCTCTGTGGCTGGATCAAACTGCTCAGACATGGTACTGCAGTCAACTCCAATCACTGAACAACTAAAAAAAAAGGTGATATTTGGCTACAGTACATCCTTGATCTACACACCACCGAAATACTGCTCAGGTAACATTTCAAGCTTGTTTGAGAGGATCCTGTGAAGCTTTGTCTGTCTTCCGATGTTATCATGACGTGTTTGAGTGACAGAATATGGAAGCAGGGACAGATAGTATAGGTTGTGATTTTTTCTTTACAATACTTTTCAAATGAAGTGCATTTGTCTGTACACTCCTGCGATACATGAATACATATATAACACAGAACATGAAGACAGCCTACCATAGTATAAATACTAAAATGTTAAAAGATTAAAATTTTCATTTGAAATATATACACACACACACACACACACACATACACACACACATATATATATATATATATATATATATATATATATATATATATATATATATATATATATATATATATATATATATATATATATAATAGTCAACATTTGAGGTGAATAAAAAACCTTTCATTAAAGTTGATGAAAAAGAGAAATTATTTGGTCTTAACCTCATACCATATGTCTTGCGGAAATCCAATACAGCTCACCATCCAAATAACATCATTCCTCCAGTAAAGCATGGAGGTGGTAATGTCCTGTTCTGGGTATTTCTTTGCAGCAGGGACTGGAGAAAAAGATAGAAGGAAAAATGGATGGGCAAAATACCATCAAATTACTGAGGAAAATCAGCTGCCATATTCCCATATTCCATGGGGAAGAAGGCTTACCTTCCACATAGATTTACAGCTAAGAAGATATTCTTTAAAAATACTTCACCAAAAATGGAGAAAGCAAATGATACAGCTTATTTCCTTTAATTAATTTAATACAATGTTATATAGTGCAGCAAAAAAAAAAAAAAAAAGTATCCTGGAGTATTTGCGACAACAATGTATGAGTACAACACAGAGCACCAAGTGTTCACGTTTGCAAAGCATAAAAAACTGAAATTGTGAAAATTACTTGCAAATACAAGATCAATGGACAGCAAAGCAACAGCAACCCAAAAGACTGTCACATCTCTGTCAAGTGACCTGAATTTTTCTCACACTGCCCCGGGGCCAGCAGACCATCCTTATTGCACTGATGTAGTAATTAACCCAGTTGATGTCTGCATTATAAAGCCATAACCCAACCACTTAACAAAATGCATGAAAATTCATTTTAAAATCAACATGTTCTTCTGAACTTTAAATATTCATCACTCACAGTTAATTATATTTCATAATCACCCAAAACTTTTACAATGACTCTGTAAGCAGTAAGCTGGCTTTTGCTTTGCTGTCAGCATTCACCCCATCACTTCCACACAGTGTTTTGTTGTGTATTATTATCAGGAGAAATGCACTCGCTAGATACCTTGAGATATATCCCCTCTAAAAATATGTGTTGCGCTGTGTTGTGACAGTGAAAAATGGGGCTCGCGCTATGTGTATGCCACACTACGGGTCTGTCCTGTAAACTCAACACTGAAATACAGCTGAAGCTATTCTAAACTGACACACTCTTTGTTCTAATGTCAGGAACAACATAATTTACACTGGGGGAACTATAATTCACTTAGAACTAAAAGAACAAACTCTACTATGTTTGGGTTCTAAATTCATATATACTTAATGAGAAACATGAAAAAAGGCCACAAAGAGGCTTATTTGCTGTAGTTTCACTTTAAACACTATTCCAGTGTTCTATCGCATTGCAGTTGTACATGGCAACTGATCTAATTGTACAGCTAAAATCTAAATGACAGGATCAAGGCAGCAAAAATAAGAGCATAAACTGGTAAACTGATTATTATGTGCTGACTATTGCCTGGGTGATTTCAGATGTAAGCAGTTCTTCTTTAAATGCTAGTTAACTGTTAAACAGCATGTTTTTGTATAAAAATATTCAGGGTGACAAAGTACATTTAAATTCATATTTCTCTTCTTAATTCCACACTGCCACTTATTTATGTTTTCTTTCTTTTCAACAAATCAATAACTCAGGGCAGCACAGAAGGTTTAAGGTGCAGCCTTGCTTGCTATAAATTAACCTCAGGCACCCATACTAGCCTCAGAGGAGCCAGATAACTGTAGGCTTATACTTCTATTCGGCGGGCTTTATTATTCCCATGAAAACTACTTCAGCTCATGTTAGGGTGGCTTTCAATCTCAAATATATACTATTACAGTTCTTTTCAAAAGCAGACATGGTCTAAAACAGAGAGAGAAAAAAGTAGCAATAGAAGAAAAGTAGAATTAATAATCTTAAGTCAAAACATACTTATAAAGCATGCATAGTGTTTTTATTTATGCATGCTGGCAAATAAAAGAAGTCGGGACCATAAGTATAAAAAGCTAAGTAAAGCTGAAATACAGAGTATAAAAAATGGGTAACACTTTATTTTAAGGTGTCTGTGTTACACGTTACATGTGCAAACCCGATTCCAAAAAAGTTGGGACACTGAACAAATTGTGAGTAAAAAAGGAACGGAATAATTTACAAATCTCATAAACTTATATTTTATTCACAATAGAATATAGATAAAATATCAAATGTTGAAAGTGAGACATTTTGAAATGCCGTGCCAAATATTGGCTCATTTTGGATTTCATGAGAACTACATATTCCAAAAAAGTAGAAATATTGAAATAAATATTTGATTCAATTCCGGTTTCAAGTTATTTATTACTTATTAGGTCAATTGGCAACATGATTGGGTATAAAAAGAGCCTTTCAGAGTGGCAGTGTCTCTCAGAAGTTAAGATGGGCAGAGGATCACCAATTCCCCCAATGCTGCGGCGAAAAATAGTGGAGCAATATCAGAAAAGAATTTCTAAGATAAAAATTGCAAAGAGTTTGATTTTATCATAATCTACAGTGCATAATATCATCCAAAGTTTCAGAGCATCTGGAACAATCTCTGTGCATAAGGGCCAAGGCAGGAAAACCATACTGGATGCCCGTTATCTTCAGGCCCTTAGACGGCACTGCATCACATACAGGAATGCTACTGTAATCACAACACAACATGGGCTCAGGAATACTTCCAGAAAAAATTGTCGGTAACCACAATCCACAGTGTCATTTGCCATTGCCGGCTAAAACTCTATAAGTCAAAAAAGAAGCGCAGGCAAATTCTCTGAGCCAAGGCTCACTGTGGCAAAGTGAAAACTGTTCTGTGGTCAGATTAATACAAATTTGAAGTTCTTTTCGGAAAACTGGGTCTCCATGTCATCCGGACTAAAGAGGACAAGGACAACCCAAGTTGTTGTCACCACTCAGTTCAGAAGCCTGCATCTCTGATGGTATGGGGTTGCATGAGTGTGTGTGGCATGAGCAGCTTACACATCTGGAAAGGTACCATCAACGCTGAAAGGTATATCCAAGTTCTAGAACAACATATGCTCCCATCCAGACGTCGTCTCTTTCGGGTAAGACCTTGCATTTTCCAACATGACAATGCCAGACCACATACTGCATCAATTAAAACATCATGGCTGAGTAGAAGAAGGATCTGGGTACTGAAATGGCAAGCCTGCAGTCCAGATCTTTCACCCATAGAAAAAATTTGGCGAATCATAAAGAAGAAGATGCGACAAAGAAGACCTAAGACAGTTGAGCAACTAGAAGCCTGTATTAGACAAGAATGGGACAACATTTCTATTCCTAAACTTGAGCAACTTGTCTCCTCAGTCCCCAGACGTTTGCAGACTGTTATAAAAAGAAGAGGGGATGCCACACAGTGGTAAACATGGCCTTGTTCCAAACCTTTTTGAGATGTATTGATGCCATGAAATTGAAAATCAACTTATTTTCCTCTTAAAACATTTTCTCAGTTGAAACATTTGATATGTCATCTGTATTGTATTCTGAATAAAATATTGAAATCTGAAACTTCCACATCATTGCATTCTGTTTTTATTGACAATTTGTACAGCGTCCCAACTTTTTTGGAATTGGGTTTGTACTTATTATTATAATAGCAATTAATTATGCATAATTACATGCATGTAACCCTAAGACAAACACAAATCCTAACCCTAACTATATAATAAGTAAATTTATAATAAGTACAGTTAATTAATATTACTCAGTACTTATATGTATAATTACACTGTAACAAGGACACCTTAAAATAACATGTAACCAAAGATTTATTTTAATAACAGAAATGAAAGTGTTTGTTTCTAACAACATTTTTTAAATATATTCTATTTCATTAATGTATATTAATTTATTAATTAATATGTATTATATTGATATGTTATTTATGATATGATGTTATAATAATAATAAAAAATATTATTAGCTAACATTTCACTGTTTAAGAGGCACACAGTCATCATGCTCCATGCATTTCCACACGCTATAAATATGATCACCAATTTCAATTATGACATTTAGTAGGGGAAGTCATTGCGTGGGAAAAGTGCGCTGTAAATGACTGGCCAGCACTGGCTGCTCACGGGCCGCCATAAACACAAGACAAATGTCAGGGTGTCTGCGGAGACTGCCTGAAAGCAGAACAGATACTCTGTATTCAAAGAACACACTCTCTCTGTGCTCTTCTTCACTGAATACCTAGGGGGGCAGGAAAGCAGAGAGCAAGGCTGTTTCTGAAAATCTTTGTGACATTGTACATTCTGCTTTTGTGCTACAGGCCCCGAATCTGAAGGGAAGGGAGATTAACGATTCCCTGCATGTGTTTCGGGTCTGGAGACAGAGGGTGGAAGGAAAGGAAGACGTTTAGTCAGTCTAAAATAAATATATCAGCAGTTTTAGGGCTATATACATTCAACATGAGCATCTTACTGGACTAGCAGAAGTTGGGGGAGATGAACATAGTGTGATTCAGAGCTTCAGTTGAAGGACATTCAGGACCATGGACAGCACAACACATACAACACCACATTGGGCTCTTTCTGTGCAGAAAGTGTCACTGATTATAATTTAGATTTTTAGGAAACACACCAGTGGTTTGCATCTGGTTTTGCATCACAACCCAAATTTTATAGTCATGACCAAACACAATACCTATTGGCTGGTCATAACAATCAAACCATGAAATCAAAATAAGAAGACCCAACAATAATAAAAAATATTAACATCACAGAATCTAATAACTGCCAATTTTAAAAATGCAAAACCGACAGCAAAAGTGTGATATACAGCACAAGGAACAAACACAGGACTTTACAGAGTGCAATAGTCAAGTCCCTTAAGTAAATAAATAAATTGAAATAAGTAATAGTAGTAATAGTAAGTAATAATTGCAAGTAATAATTGCAGAAAAAAATTACCCATGATTCTGTAAACCAATGCACTAAACAAATTGCACCAGGAGTTATTATTGTTTGTTTGTTTAGTTTGTTTGTTTGATTGTTTTGTTTTTGTTACATATTTGTGTTTGTACATGTTTATTTTGCAAAAATATAAAATATATCGCTTCTATAGATATAATTAGCAACTTTAAATGAAAAGTGTCTCACCAAGGTTTTAAATGTTATTGTCATTTGCAAGGCTTCACGGGATTGTAGTTATTTATTTAAAACAGTCAAGTACAGGGTTTTGTTTTCTCATTTTCAAACACTTTTTTGCTTCAAATTAAAGTTTGTAATTTGCGATCCAGCTGGCTGGTTGGGTTCATGGGTTATAACTCTTTAACTAAGACTTGAATACCCCTATGGAAAATTTTATTGTGAAAAATACAACCAATACTGCTGAACAAGATGGCAAGCACTGTTACACTTCATTCATATTTGCCAAATTAGCAATCTGGCACATCAATTTGCACCAAAATACTGTGGAGGTTAATGGGAAGCACAGCCTTTGACGTCACCAACAAGAAATACAGGAAGCAATTTCCCCCTTCTTGCATATCCTTATTTATTTGCTATCCTAACTATGCACAATTACAGTATACGATCAGAATTTTTTTTTTTGTTTGTTTTTTTTTTTTTTTTGATACCAGCTAACAGAACAGAATCATTAAATTGTTTTAAAAACATTGTCCCACACTGAGACACTTACATTCAAAATTCAATCAGGATCTTCCCTCTGATATCCACAAACCATTTCAAAACTGGTTTTCTCAGGTACATTGTCTAAATGCTTCAATCCCAGTGACAACACTGTAACCATGGCACCATGTTGCCATGTCGACTGTCAGTCGCAGTGTTTGATGGGAGGTAGGTCACGATTTCGACAAGAAAACAAAATCCTTTTATTAATTTCACAAGAAATAAGCAAAGAAAGTGTGTTTACACAATCCTGGCATGAATACACACTTCTCACAGAGCAGTGAGGCACTAATTACCCCTTCAGAGTTTAAATTAAATTCAGCTAATATCTTTGTGATCTATAGAGACAACAAGGCAGTTGTTTACTCTGTGTGTTTAAGTGTTTGTGTATATGGCTGCTGTGTTTATTCAGTGTTAATATGGTTTCTGAGAGCTCTGTGGTCTCAGCCTTAGCTGAAGGTCACTGTGGGGAAAAAACATCATGCAGTGGGGAAGCTCTTAACCTCTTGAACAATACATCTAAGAGCTCTGCCCTTTAGATTTACTCAATTACAGCGTCTACGCACGAGTGTGTTGCTGTGTAAGGAAGACGGAGCACCTCTGTCCAAAGTATGCTTTGCGTTAACAGTGTTTATAAGGCGGGATCGATGGCAGTGAGACAGTAAAAGTGAAATTGGACGAGATGCGCCTGTGTACATCCCTTTAAACCTTGACTTGCTGCTTTAAGCGATTCTTTTTGACAGCCTCACATTTATATATGTCTTACAAAGAGCAGACATGAAGACACTCATTTTAAATCCTTAGGTCGGTACAGCTGATATGACAATATGTATAATAAACAGACATCTTTTCCTCCCCTCGGTTTGCAGTCGACATCAAAAAAGGGATTTTAGCATCCCGCTCCCTCGTTAATGCAGTAACACAGATTAACCTGATCCGTCCCTTATGGACCTGAGCAGAAAGAGAGATGAAAGGAGAGGAGAGTTGGTGAGTAGCTCATCTGTCATGGTTTACGTATCTATTAGTCAAAGCATTTGTGAGCTGGCAGGGAGACCACTGTGCATGTCAGCAATGACATCAGCATGAGACGGCCACAAGGCACCTTTGATTTCATCATTAATTTGCCGAATGATCAATACAATTACACAGAAGTAGGTTGGGAACAAAGGGTATGCAGTCCTTCCTGTGAGATTAGGATCAGTGCATCTTAAATAATGGTATGTTGAAAATGATTTTCAGAAGGTAACATTGTTTGTCGTGTACGTTCATGTATGCCTTCTAAACTAATAATGCCCATAAAAGCATGCAGAAAAGAGCCTGTTATAAAGTTGGGATGGATGGATGGATGAATGGTCAGACATACAGAAAGAAATATCAGTCAGTATAAAGAATGATTGATAGATAGACAGAACTATAGCTAGGCAGATAGATGGGAGTTTTAGACGAATATCCTTCTTAGGTTACTTTTATGATTTCCTAATACTATTATCACTATAATTTCATAATGTTGCAACTGTATTCTCACCCTTTTTTATTATTTTTACTTTTTTCACCTACGCCATCACTGCATGTGGGGCTTTCATTAAACCCATTGTCTTTTAATACACAATGGTTGAGTAGTTCACTATGCTATTGTATGCTGGCTAATAAAATTACATAAGATACATAAGACTGCATATACAATCATTCTTGCACTGCACTGGGATTGCCACTTCTGTGAACAAGCAAACTCTACTGGACTCAAAAGAAGAGTGATGATCGTATTACAGTGAAGCTGTCGTGTTTACAGTGTTTATGTGTTGAGAACAACAGAAAAGTCCTATAAGAAAATATTTCAATGGGCTGTAACCCAGCCATGTCTCCAATTCATAAACATACTCCATTTCTAATCCTTTCTGTCTCTTAACCCTCTTTGTCTGGCTCTACTTGCTCTTTCTCTGTCCTGCCCTACAGCGGTCCCTTACTCCTCTGCTCACCTGAGTGCCCTCCCTATGTCCAAATTGGCACCTGTCTCCTGAGCTGCCGAACGGGCCGAGTGCACAGCAGGAGAGAGAGGCTCAATCACCTCAACATCAAGAACCCACACAGGCCCCCCTGTGGCAATGTTGACGAGCTTCAGACAGAGAGAGCAAAACACAGAGAGGGAGAGCTGGAGGCTGTGGTTTACTGTCTGTCTGGCATTGGGCATCTTTGAGAGCAGACACTGAGCCTCATCCAGCCCTTTATGTTGCTGAGCTCCAGGTGCAAGGACGATGGCTAAAGCTGGGGTTGAGCTAGACTGCTTCTCACTGTGAACCCTCAAGAGACGTCATAGGAGATGCAGCAGCTTCTTGAGTTTGTGCTCAAATACTGCAGGTTAAGAGTGTTCACAATAGATTTTAAGCATGCAAAAAAAAATTCAGGCTGCACAGTGTATATGGCAATAGAATATATCACCGTTTGTATTAATAATAAATAATCAAAATGTGCTGTCATTTTTTTTATTTTTTATTAAATAATATTTTAACTCAAACATGTTTATTTCATTGATTGTTGATCACGATAATCCATATAAACTGTTTTAAAATAAAATGAAATAAAATAATGTCACCATCTATATAGAGACTTACTCCTAGCTCAGATTAAACCGCATGATGATGTAGGCTGATGCTAACGTTAATACTGTTTTTGTTTTTTTAACAAACAAATAGCCTCTACTTCATCTCCACCATCTGACACGCTTAATGAGGAAAACTCTTAAAGTGGTTTAATGTACTAATACAGTGATATTAACAGACCAAACTCACTAAACATCCTACTAATAAAGTATACTATGTACAAAAAATCAGATGATCCCTGAATATGTATGCAATGCGTTTAATAACACGTTAAGCCTTTTCCACCCATGTGTTATTAAATGCATTGCATTCATATTCAGGGATCATCTGATTTTTTGTACATAGTATACTTTATTAGTATGACTTTTAGTGAGTTTGGTCTTTTAATATCACTGTCTTAGTACATTAAGCCACGTTAAGCGTTTTTCACGTTAAGTGTTTTAGAATGACCCCACCATCTGACAAGAAAGACTCAGGTTAAATGAGGCCCAGAGATTCTGAATTATCCCACATCTATAACAGCAACTATATAATTAATAAACTATATAACTATATAATTTCGAAAATATTGAAATAGAATAGATATTTTAAATTGTTCAAATACTTCACAATATTACTGTTAATACTGTGTTTTTGGTTAAATAAATGCACCCTTGGTGAACATGAGACTCCTTTAAAACAACTTAGAAAGGTACAGGTAGTATATATATACATCATACTAGGTAACACTCTTAGTGTTTCTTATGTTTTAATTGTTTCATTATTGTTTTACTTTTAAAATTTTGCTGTATAACAGGCTATTAAATGTCCAATTTACCCCATAGTGACAACATGCCACTCTAACAATAACAGTAGAAATAAAAAAAAAAAAAAAATTATTGTACCCACATTAAAGTGTGTCTCAATACAACTTAAAAGGATACCGTAAGAAAATTTTTATGGAGTATAATAAAACACTAATAACTAGATAGCATAACTAGTAGCAAATCTTGGACTGTCCTATACTGGTCCACACGATTAAAAAATATACATTGTTTTGGCCTCGAGTAACAACAGTCTTACAGAAAGCTTATACAGCTGATTAGAATACATACTCTAGAGATAAGCTGAAATGTAAGAGCTTACAAAGATTAAAAAAACACATGCCAAGCAAATTCCTTGCAAACGCATCCCTGGTTGGAGATCATAAGACACTCGTGCATCGTTATGAGCCAAAGAGCTGATCCAAAGTCCCTATTTCCATCATTACAGAGGCCGCTGGACACAGTGATCAGATTCATTCACAGAGATCAGACATTTAGACAATAACTGTTCAAACACCACTGTCACCCCTGTGACATCATCTTATGTCCACATGTCCCTCCAATGTCCCCCTCCTTGTTAGAATGCCACAGTGGGGTGACATTTGCCTCGTTAAGGGCCTAACGAGGCTGACACCTCATTAAAGGTTGTCTGTTAATTACCATAATAGTGCAGCGAGCAGGATGGGGGCTGAGAGGGGGAATCTTATCACATCAAATCTTAACCTTTTCAACGCACTCCCAATCTCTGCTCCCATTCACCCCACTCACACACAACAAACAGTAGACGCACACTCTCGAGGGGAATGGATCCAGCTTAAATGCCAGTGCAATGGCATCCACTGTAAGCCACTGAGATGAGCGCAGAGTTCTAGGAAGGCTTGCACACTTGGGAAATCTTCGATAATAAAATAAACACCTCTAGTCTGGGTCAAGTCACTTCAGAATCTATTTCAGAGATACAGGCAGGAGGAAACTGTTTGAAACTTCCCTGCAGGTCAAATCATCAGCTCAGAGAGCTTTAGGGAACATCTCTTGTCAAAAATTTCAAACCAATACAGCAAACATTGTTCTCAAATCTAGCAAAACATATGATGACTGCCTTGCTAACGATACTCTTTTCAGATCAGCTTCCAAGGCGCCAAAACATCATATTTGATGATCTAGAACAAATGTGTAGAACATGTTCACTTTAGACATAACCTATTTATTTAAAATAGATATGCACAATATATCTGTACCATATCAATTATGGACTGATAATAGATTTATTATTTATTGGTCAATATTGAATATTTAATTATTCAAGCAATACATTTGCTGTCATCTAACATTAATGTTACCTATAACACATTTCAAAACATATACATTTTCATATGTAACATTGTAATGTGTAAAGTTACTTTAAATGTGTGTGTGTGTGTATATATATATATATATATATATATATATATATATATATATATATATATATATATATATATATATATGTATATATATTTATGTTCAAAAGTTTACATTACAAAGTTCAGTAAGATTTTGTTGTTGTTGTTAAGAAATTAATATTTTACAATTTAAAGACAATGTTATAATGTTACAAATGATTTCTAACTTTTCTATTTATAAGAAAATTTTTGAAAATGTATCAGGGTTTCCACAAAAATATGAATTGGAACAACTGTTTTTACCATTTAAGAAGAAGAAGAAATGTTTCTTGAGCAGCAAATCAGCATAACAATTTCTGAAGGATCATGTGACACTGAAGACTGGAGTAAGGATGCTGGAAATTCAGCTTTGATCACAGGGAATTTTTTTTTTTCTAAATGTTATTTTACATTGTAATATTATTTAATAATATTACTGTCACAATATTACTGCACGTTAATGTATTTTTTATCAAATAAACAGCCTTGGTGACTATAAGGGACTTCTTTCAAAAACAGTGAAAAATCTGAACGACCCCAAACTAGGTATTTAAATATAGTAAAGATACACTTAGTGACATTTTTTTATATAATTATGTTTTGTATATATATATATATATATATATATATATATATATATATATATATATATATATATATATATATCCACTCAAATGCCATTATAATCTTATTTCAGCCTAGCATTCAAAAAATTGTCATATGAACATCAGAACACAATGTGTAATAAAAAAAATTATAATATGGAATAATGTAATTAAGAGCCTTAAAGAGTTTATCTGGGGGTAATAACCACTGTTTTTAATAATGCTCACAATCGAAATCTTTAAAACACCAGGGCTGCTCCCCCTGCTGCTGTACATTATCCAAAGAAGTGAAATGCACACTGTGTAGGCTATTATCTAAATGAAACTATTGTCTACTTTAGCCAGCATAATAAAAACAGCATTTACCAGGTTTCTAAGCTCCAAATAAAAGTAGTTACATAACAGCAACTTGTTTTTCTTTCATTCTTTTTACCCCGAGAGCAAGGCCAAATTTCTCATGCAGAAGCTAGAAGCTTTTTCTTATAAGCAAATCCACTAAAAGTGACGCTAGGGGAGAGAGAAGCTACACTGATTTCTATTTTTCTGCACATTCATGCTCCTGAAGTTGAATCAAACACACTCTGAGGGCATTCAACGTCTCATTCATCATCTCAAAAGAATTATGACAGAGAAATTCACAAGGCCACTACTAAATATGCTCCAGAATGCAGACCTGCCAACCTTGGAACCAGTGGCATAGCGAGTCAGCCCCAGGCCCATATACAAAAAAAATGTATGGGCCCCCCCAAACGTCCACCACAGTTAACTTAACCTAGTCTCTATTGTTGATTTTTCTGAAGTAAATAACTTTCCTTGGATCACACTTCACAAGCGGTTTTATTTACAGTATAAATGCTTGGAAATAGTATTTAACATTTTCAAGTCCATTCATTATTCGTAGCATGCAAGCCACCCAATAATCGCAGCTACTACAATGTGTCTATTTTTAATATATAGAATAAGTGTTTTTACGCTCTTTCATTTGTAGTGAGATAATTCGCTAGTAGTGACCTATGAATCAATGATATGAATGATGTATTCCTCTTTAATAGGCTATTTGTAGCAAGAAATAAACTAAATATTTGAAAGCATGTTAAAAATATCAGAACAATTTAATACAAATGAATGTCTCATGAAATCAATCAATTAGAATTTAAAGGGGGGGTGAAATGCTATTTCATGCATACTGAGTTTTTCTACACTGTTAAAGAGTTGGATTCCCATGCTAAACATGGACAAAGTTTAAAAAATTAAGTTGTACGTTTGAAGGAGTATTTCTGTTCCAAAAATACTCCTTCTGGTTTGTCACAAGTTTCGGAAAGTTTTTTTCGAGTATGGCTCTGTGTGACGTTAGATGAAGCGGAATTTCATTATATATGGGTGCTAAGGCACTTCTCCCGGAAGAGCGCACGCTCTATCGTAGAGAAGAGACATTCACTGATCAGAGCGAGAGCGCCGCGTAATGTCACAAAAGAAGTGTGTTTTTGGTTGCCAGGGCAAGACAACCCTGCACAGATTACCAAAAAAAAAAACAACAGCATTAAGGGACCAGTGGATGGAGTTTATTTTTACAGAGCATCAACGGAGTTGTGCAAGTGTTTTTTGTTTGTTCCCTGCATTTCGAAGATGCTTGTTTTACAAACAAGGCCCAGTTTGACGCCGGATTTGCACATCATTTATTTCTTAAGGATAATGCAGTCGCAACGAAAAAGGGTCACGATCATGTGTTGGAACCACAGGAGGTGAGTAAAACTGCTTCAAATATCTCTGTGTTGTTAACTTAGCTATGGGCGCGTAAGCACATCAAGTAAACAACATGCGATGTTGGCATCAAAAAAAAGATGACAAAGTGGAACTTAGTCATTTTCCAAAACCGCTAAGCACATATATACAGTTTCAATACATACCACATAGAGACGTCCTGCTGTAGTCGTTGCTGCTGCTGCTCTTGTTAAATTTCAGCCTCTGGATCTGATTCTGGATCATAAATATACGCTGAATCTGACTGTTAGCCATGTTTTGTTTTGGATGATGTTTTTTCCCTCACGGTAATGTCACAGCTTCCAAACGCTCTCAACGCAAAAGCCTACTCGCGCGCCTGATTCTTTAGCTCCGTGTTTTTTCCGGGAAAAATCGGTACAGACTATCTTTCTCTTATAAATATAATAAAACTAAAGACTTTTTGGAGTTATGAAGGATAAAGTACTACTCTATAGGTACTCAAGATTAACAGGATATTGAGTGAAAACGAGCATTTCACCCAGCCCCCCCCCCTTTAAGAAAACATCAATAAGTCTACATTTTATTGCTGTTTTTCATGTTAAATGTGAAGAATGACAGGTTGGATGCCTGTAACTCAACATACTGTATATAATATAATATAATATAATATAATATAATATAATATAATATAATATAATATAATATAATAAATATGTAATAATAATAATAATTCAACGGCCCAGAGTCAGTTATTCCACTTAAACTATGGTTAACACACCTCAAGACATCAGAAGACATATTTAAAGGGATTCGTCTGGTGAGTAGGATTAAGCATACTAATGCAGTTATTAATTAAGTTATAAAAAAGAGAGCGAGAGCGACAGAGACACACAAAGAGAGAAAGAGAGCGACAGAGAGCTTGTGTGAAATAGGCTATCTTACAGTACCTCTTTGCATCTCCAAACAACGCTGTCTCCTCGCTAGTGAGAAATGTCATGTGTGGCCTTTAAGTTGTGGTGAAACTTACGCAACCATGGCAAAGATGATCACAGAAACAAGTGAAGATACACAAGCATATTCAAACAAAAGCCAACATGGATAAGTTGTGTGAAACAAAGCAAAATCAACGTTCCCTTCCCACTCCTTGAGTTCTCTCCACTGCTGGAAAGCTGCTCCGATATTTTCCTGCTTCTTCCCTGATTATAACCCTTCTTTTTAATATTTTGTTTCTCTGATATTTTCCTCTTTTTTAAACTGCCATCTCTCTAAATCTACAGTCAATCTGCTAAAGTGCTAATTTGGATAAAATTGTCTGCTAAATGACTAAATGTAAATGTAATGTAATATGCGTCCTGTGCACTCAAATTGAGTGCTCTCTACTCTCTACTTAAGTAGTTCTTAAACTATTCCTTAACCTCTCTCTTAACCTTATGGGACAATTCCCGACTCGTTCGTACGCTAAGTATATCTTTTGTAAGTCACACTTTCATAAGGTTGGTCTGGACCATTCGTAAGCTCTCTCTTAACGTTGTTTGAGCTGTACAGCAGTCTTTAGAAATCAGTGCAGCGAAGCACAAGTCAAACTATGGTATGTTGAAAATGTTGTGGCTCAACAATGGTTTTATGTTCAGTGGCGGCTCCAGACAATTTTGATTGGGGGGGCAATGGGGGGGTCCTGGTCTTTTCAAGGGGGGTCTCATGAAACCAACAAAAAATACAGTGGACATGGCTAATAACTGCATATTTCTGCTACTAAACAACAAAAACACCTTTGCAATGTAAACAAATGACAGGCTATATTTGTTATTCATATCCTTCACACTGCACTTTCATGTCAGGTATATTATGCATTTTTATTGACATTGATATTTTTACATTTATTTCCAGATAGATATTATTGAGTTTACAGGCTAAAGTGGTCTTGCTGTTGTAAACACTGTTGCTATTGTAGAAAAAATATTTGCATCACATTTAAAATATAATTATATTTTAATTCATTTCTGAATTGTTTTTATTTTTATAATGATAATTCAGAGAATGAGAAAATCTGTATAAGCCTTACCAGTGTTGTGATAATTATTTTTACGTGTTAAAAATAAATAAGTACTGTAATATAATAAAAGTTTATTCAAATAACATAAAAAAGACCAGACCCCTCGATGCATGTGAAACTTTTCTCCCTCAAACAGCACGCTAGTGTTACTTCTACACTACAGCAAAGAGTATAGAAGTTACTTCTATACTCTTTGACTACAGGCTACACACTGCAATATAAACAACGTATCTGCATGTTCTCACATCACATCGTTCTTGTAAAATAAACACCAAAGTAAATAAACACCAAAATCATTTCGCTGAGAATGAAACACCACTTACCAGATGCCACGATTTTGAAAATATCCTCTAGCAATTAAAAAATGCGCGTGCAGCATGAGGTATCTTCCTGGTTCGATGAGGTCGTAGTCAGGTGAACGGTCATCATGTTGGTCATTTTATTTACGGCTAAATTATTATTAATAAATTGTACTAATATGATGATTGGGCGTGGGCAGGCATTTACAAAAGTTTATGTTATTACAAAAAAAAATGAGGAAATTTTGCTTTGACAAAAGGGCACTTAAGGGGCAAAGGAGCAGGTGCTCAAGTGAACCGGTTCTTTCGGACAATTCGATCAAATAAACCAGCTGAAAAAAAAAATGGTTCACCGGTTCTTTTGCGCTCGATGTAATGCCGTCATTGGCGATGATTGCCCTTCATTCAAGCCTTTGGTTTACCCCCGCTTATAACATTAGCACAGAATCAGTTCAGAATCAATCACCAAAAGAATCAGTTCAGTTCAGATGCGCTCTGTGTCAGTCTGCTTCACGCTGAATCACGCATGCGCAGTATCATCAGCTCATCGGTTCTCGAATCGGACGCGTCCGACAGAAACGGTTCTCGGTTCAGTGTATGAATAAATGTCGAAATAATTATTATTTATTATTGTTCTGCGTAGTTTGAAGAGAAACATTTTTGGGTCTTTATCCCGAATATATATATTTTTTTATCAGGAAGAGGCTGGGGGGTCAAATGGGGGGTCAAGGCATTTTTTGGCAGGGTCTTGAGACCCCCCAAGACCCCCCCTGGCGCCGCCGGTGTTTATGTTATTTTTTAAGACTCATAATAAATTATGTTTGCAATGGATACAGGCCTATTTATGAAGTTGACTTTATGTGGTATCAGAACCAATATGGTGGTAATTAGCCTAGGCTTTTTCGTAATGTAATTAAAGCGAATTGGCAATCAATTTTTTGATAATTAAAATCTGGCAAACAATTTGGCTCTAAATGGCTAAGATCTAAAAATGGGTAATCATGGTTGTGTCCAATAAGCGACCAACTATAGCAGCGATTCAACGTGTCCTTGTATTGAATCAAAGATGGAGCCAGACGTGGAGCCATTTAGTCCATGTCAATTTTTTTATTCGGTAAAACTTAAGCCCTTCTGACATTTTGCCTGACGTGGCTATATTAAAAAAAATTTGCCTCCCAAGACAACTCATTATGGAGCTGCTGGACCTTCTCGGGATAAGGAGGGTGGATGATTAGCGAGGGATACCCGGTTCGTCTATTAGTCACAACATATCGTGTGAACATATTACTGACCATTTGATCATCTAATTTATAGTCTATATTCTACTGATAACTTAAACTATGTTAAAATAAATGTTACTATAATAATTTGAGGAATGTTTCATTTGCATAGAACGTGTTGTCTTTCTTAACGCTGTATTTCACCTTCGCGTGAAGGGGAAAATCGATTCATGAGCAATCGATGCCAACTAATTCAGCACCATTACTTTGGACAGCGCTCTTGTTCCTAAGGGACACTTCGGGGAACACACTTAGAAACATAAACAACTTTGGTAAGATATATCTTTCGAGGTCTTCTTAGCACGCTAAGAGTGAGGGTTATCGAAACCGGGCCCTAGTGTTTTCTGAGTCAGTGTCACAAAGATGTATTTGATAATCCTGACTCAAAATCTCCTTATTGGACACGCCTTTAGAGAGAAATGCCTCTTTACGGATTACATTATGAATTACTTTTTATTTATTTATTATTATTTCATTTTAATGTAGTTATTTAAAGCATTTTAGATATGTTTTCATGTATATGAGGCAAGTATTTGCTGAGTTTCTGCTCAAGCCAGAGATGCAAAATGTGCATCCTATTTGTTTTATGTTTTTGTTCTATTTGTCCTAGTAGTTGTTTTTTTTACGTTGTGTTGATAGTGCGAGTGCACACAAGACCCTTTGCCATTTCAAATGATGTATACTCCTACCTTTATGAGCAAAAATTACAGTATATTTTTGTTGTTGTTGTTTTTTTTATCCATTTTTTGAGAAGAAGGCTAAATTTATCAAACATACTGTAGGCTCATCGCACTTCCTGCCGTTGGGTGCTTGGTCATTTGGTCATTCCTTTTATAAACAAAAAACTTGAATTTAACAAACATGGAATGTTCCAAACATTTTTCTAAATTAACTTAATAAAGAAATGAAAATAAATGTGACGAGTTTGCCATTAAAAACAAAACTTAAATATTGTAATGACTGCAACATGAGCTGTGTATATGGAAAAGAGAGAGAGAAAAGACGGGATTCAGTTGGACTCGGGACGAGAATTTTGATAAGCTGTCAGACAAGGTCTGACAAAAGTTCCCCAGGTCTCCGCGACCCTCACCGCACACCCCCCCCCCCCCCCCCCAAACTGCCTGGCCCCATATGTGCCTGCATACCCTGCATTATAAAGCATATTATGTGACCCATGATAAACAAGATAAATACAAACTCTTCTTTTTTTGCAGTTGCTTGATTTGAGTGCTGCACGTGGACAGAGGTGTAACCAGGTTTTTGCATAGTTTAGAGTGACAAATCATACTTGCGTACTTTGAGGTCTGCTACGCAAAATGCGTACAGGTTGGCAGGTCTGTGAATGGTGTTGTACAGCATTCCTGAGAACGACAACAGCTATGGGTTCATCCTTCATTTTGTAACACAATGATCTAAGAATATTTTCATATGAAGCGAATGTAAAAAATGAGATTGTGAATTGTGAGAGGATAGCGAGTGATGGTGAGAGAGGGAGAAAGGGAGTGATTGAGTGCATGGGGAAGCGTTGCAGCAGTTTGATCCATGTGGATGTCAGGGGGTGCTGAGGCAGCAGAAAGCAAACATATTTACAGATCAGTCAGTGCTAATGTACTCCATACCATTGAACCACTGCCACTATAGCAACAGAGCAGTCACCACAGAGAACTCCTTTAACAACAGGCCATTTCCCACAGTGCACCAGCAGATTAAATTAACATTGCCAGTAAGGTACACATGCAATCAAAATGCATGCAAGCACAGACTTCAGTAGACATATTTATACTAAACACTACAGCAGTTGGAGCCATGGCCTGGTGGTCAGCACACACATGTCAATGTAATGAGCTGAAGTGCTCTTGCAGGCAACATGAGCCATTTCCTGGTCTCATCCCCCTTTTCATTACCTGTCCTCATTTCACACACAAAGCAAAGTAAACACATCAAATGATTTTAGTCACATAAAGACAAATAGAAAACATAATAAAAAACGGCAAACAATATATTTTTTAATTAAACAAAGTAAACTGGTGTTCTTTAAATAAATAAATGTTTATATAGTCAGACACTTTTCTCCAAAAGTTCGATAATGATACAACAAAATTATAAATTTTAAATAAATAATCAGTTTTTCCAATGTCAAATAAATTATAGAAATACACATTTCTGTGCTTTAAAGGGGGGGTAAAATGCTTGTTTTCACTCAATATCCTGTTAAACTTGAGTACCTATAGAGTAGTACTGCATCCTTCATAACTCCAAAAAGTCTTTAGTTTTATTATATTCATACGAGAAAGATAGTCTGTACCGATTTTTCCCGGAAAAACATGACCGGCTGGCGGTGTGGCGTGTGGGCGGAGCTAAAGAATCACGAGCACCAGTAGGCTTTTGCGTTGAGAGCGTTTGGAAGTTGTGACATTACCGTGAGGGAAAAACCATCATCCAAAACAAACCATGGCTTACAGTCAGATTCAGCCATTTATTTATGATCCAGAATCAGATCCCGAGGCTGAAACTGAACGAGAGCAGCAGCAGCAAGGACTCGCTCCGAGCGGGGCTCCAACCCGGGTCTCCGATGGGAGGCGGACGCACTAACAAGGAGGCAGAGATATTTGAAGCAGTTTTACTCACCGCCCGCGGTTCCAACACACGATCGTGACCCTTTTTCGTTGGGATTGCATCATCCTTAAGAAATAAACGATACGCAAATCCGGCATCAAACTGGGCCTTGTTTGTAAAACAAGCATCTTTGAAATGCAGGGAACAAACACAAACACTTGCACAACTCCGTTGATGCTCTGTAAAAATAAACTCCATCCACTGGTCCCTTAATGCTGTTTTTTTTTTTTTGGTAATCTGTGCAGGGTTGTCTTGCCCTGGCAACCAAAAACACACTCCTTTTGTGACATTTCGCGACGCTCTCGCTCTGATCAGTGAAGTCTGTTGTGCTCTCAGTGCTCTGCTATAAGGGAGCGCGCGCTCTTCCGGCAGAAGTGCCCTAGGACCCATATAAGGAAATTACGCTCCATCTAACGTCACACAGAGCCATACTCGAAAAAAACTTTCCGAAACTTGTGACAAACCGGAAGGAGTATTTTGGGAACAGAAATACTCCTTCAAATGTACAACTTAATTTTTGAAACTTTGTCCATGTTTAGCATGGGAATCCAACTCTTTAACAGTGTAAAAAAAACTCAGTATGCATGAAATAGAATTTCACCCCCCTTTTAAGTAAAGCAAGCCCGCTAACATTAAATACGTGTGAATCCTCAGGAGTTCGTACTAAATTTTTTATTTACTCATTAACCCACTTAACACTGTTACTAAAATTTGGTGTCTAAATGATGTTCAAAACCTTTCTTTGTTTTTGCTATTTTTTTAAAACTCTATATTAAATAAAAATTATATGACGAATATGAAGAAAAATGCAATAAACAACATGCTTGCTAAATAATGAAATAATCAATATGCTACTTACTTTTCTAAAATCAATTTAAATTGTATTAAAACGTATTTTAAAAAGCATATAACCAACATATGCTTTATTTTAGAGAAAAGACTACCACTACCACTTCTGAAAGTGACATAGTTACATGAAACAAATCGGACATTGTTAAAGCCTGATGCTATGGATTGTTGCTAAGATTCAGGAACGAAGGTTGATTCATATGTGATTGAAGATTTTTCTGCCGAGCATAGCTGCAAATTGTCGTGCTTCGCTTTAAGGTGACTGTAAATATCTGTAGTGTTTTTCCCCTTAGCGTTGCCACTCAAGATTTACATGTTTTACATTATGACTTCAGTATGCATGTGGTCATATCTTTGAGGGACAGTCATGCCCACAAATATACATATGTAATATATAAATGTATACAAATATACATTTTTGTGAATTTTTCAAATAAAACATCAAAAGGATTAACAATGCAGATTAATCTTCACAGCCTTATTTAATCATATTTGCCAAGGGTGCCAATATTTGTGGGCATGACTGTATTTATTCGTTTTGGCACTAAATCATTGGCAGCAGCTGCAGGTGCTTTCGACTGGCTCATCTTATCAGGATGAGTTTCCCAAAAGCAACTATGGTCGCAAGTTCCATCGTTACCTATTGAGTTCAATGGAACTTCATCCGCAACGAACTAAACTTTTGACCATATATACAATATTTGACCATAATATGCACATTTGTGATATTTTGAACATTTTGATATATTGTGCAGCCCTAAAAAAAAAAAAAAAAAATTCAGTTACAAATAAAAAATTTATTGAATCTTTGACATGAATGGAATTTATTCTAAAATAAGTTAAAATGCGTTTTGCGAGCACACAAAATTTGGGGCACATACAGACATCATTACATAATGGGACACAAAAGTGTATAAAAAAAATTGTTATAAAGCCTAAACTGCACTTTCTGTTGCAAAATACAGTGCTGGATGAATAAGAACGACAGTACTATCCAGAAAGATCTGCAATAATGTGCACTATTAAAGACAATAGGGTCATTCCGTGTCAACTCAACCAGAGCTCACAAAATTACTCTGTAATGTATGAATGCTTTGACACGTAGAGCCTGCTTAGACCCTGATGTCCATTCCTCGGTTCACAAGCATCTTCAAGAACAATATGATTCAAAAGTGTTAATCACTGCAGGAGTGTTCCTGTGTTTGATCTGAACTCATCTTGTGTCTGAATGAATCTTCTGTTCAATGGGCATCACTGACATGTAGTGAACATCTACTCAACAACATTTGTTTTCTATTCAGCTCAGGGTCCTTACAGTAGCCATGAGCAGAAATTTAGCATTGCAGGTTTTTAATCATGTGCGCTCTCACTGACTTAAAGATACAAAACTGCTTCCTAAAAGACCTTAATAAGCCCATTTATTCCAAACATCTCAGTACTGTGTTCCTTCGACCTGAAACGTGAGATTTTCTCCCCATGGGCAGCCATGTTTAAGGATAGTTAAACTGTTTCTGACCAAACTGTCGCTCTCACTTCCATCGTGACGCTGCCTGCAGACATGCAGCCTGATCCTGAGCGGCAGTCTTCATCCTTTATCTGTTGATTTCACCTCTTGGCTCATCTGTTTCCCTGAACTCCAGCTCCTGCTGCTGTGCTATTTATCTCCTGTTCCCTCTTGGCCTGAAATAAAAACAGTTTCTAAAAGATCACAAGCTACAGCATTTAAATGTTTTGCCGAATAAGAAAGTGGTCGACATATATTCCTATGTGATAGGGCTTGTTAATGCACATGGGGAAGGGGATGATTCTGCTTCCCTGGGATGAACTCAAATGTAGTTAATCTGATTTATTAATTCTGGATGGGTGTGTGAATGAATACTCTAGACTTTTCACACCCAAAAATTTATACTTTTTAACACAAGAACTATGATTACTTTGCAAAATTCGTAATAAGTTTGATAAACAAGAAAAACTGTTTTTATGGGAGACCAGTTATAAAATTATCTTTTAATAAATATTTCATTGCATGTACAACAGATGTCTATTCTCTCTCATCTCTTCCATTTTTTTTTTTCTGACATTAACTCTGTTAGAGATGTAACTGCTTGGCAGTTATGCAACTGTAGATGTTTGTGACAACATTATATAAATGGCCTTGAAAGCAAAAATCACACATAAAAAGCACTTTATTTGGTACAGGTGGCCTGACATAACTGTGCCTACACGTACAGCAGTGTGCAAGTACACACAAAGCATACAATTTATACCTGACTAAATCACAAACTAGCAAGAACATTAAATAAAAATAACATAAGAAACAACTGGAAGAAAAAGCTAAAAATAAGTCTGGATTTTTATATTTTCTTGGGAATATGTGTGTGTATTTATATTTATCTTTGTGCCCCCAAATTTTAAAACCCAGAGTCAGATGCACTCCTCTTAAACTCTGCAGACCCGGTACCGGGTCCGAAAATAGCATGCCACATGTTTGTGTCTCATTTGCATATCCTTCCTTATATGGCATTTGCCCAAAAATGGGTTCATTTGAAAGCTTAGAGTGTTTTCTTTACAAAGAATACCATTAATTGGGGTTTTATGATACATAAAGTAGTCAAATTAAGCTAAGAAATATATCCCCCCCCCCCCCCCATAAATTTCCATCTAACGATTGCGAATACGTTTTCGTAAGAATGTGTATTTAAAATATTTTTCACAAAACAGTCAAGTCATATATCACAAGAAAGCTCTCATTCTCAGGAATCTGATGATGTAGATCATTTTATTGTGTGACAATCACAGATCGAATGATCTTCAACAGAATCGCTATGTAAAATTTCTCACCTTATTATTTATACATTTTGCACCGCTTCAGTCAGCCGCAAACAGCCACACATACCTATATACTCGATATAATCTTTTAGATTAGAATCTCTTCTTTCAAACAAGACCATTTTTACGTTTCTGCGTGCTTCCATTGCTGAGATATAAAGCGTTCTGTACAAGTGCGCAATAGAGGTCCAAAGCCCTGTGAGCGCTGACCAGACCTCTAACTCATATGATGCGCACTAAAGCCTTTCTCCTGTTATACACATCTGATCTCTTTGTGAAGCGCTATTAGTCCTAATAGCTGTCACTCAAAAGCCGTCTGAACCAGTCAGAGGTGCGAATAGCCGCAACATGGGGGTCACTTACTGCCCCGTCCTGTTTCCGTCCGGTGACGTCACAGAACCGCTGGCTGAAGGGAAATTGAGTGTTTGGCTGCTTCTAAACAAAGACCACGCGAGGGGGAAACTACACGCGGAAGAATCTCCGGATTAACAATGAATAATATTCATAATACAAGTTATGGAGGACCACCGTCGCCGTGGAGAGGTCAGGACGCGCATCTGGTAAGCGTATACGCGTGATACTTGCTTTTATACATTTCATTCTTTATTTTGAAGCCTCGAAGCTCCGCTAGCCATAAGCTTATCTGTTTATTTTCATAATTTTCATATTTGACCGCATTTCAGTGAATATACAGTAAACAGTACAGTATACTGGGTGGATGAACATAAATTAGTTTGTTGACGCTCCGAAGTTCGCGTTGAAGCTTCGGGGACGCGGATTTATCGCTGGTTTTGAATAATAACAAACAGACACGCTATAAATATGAAATATCATACATGCTTGAGACAGGCAAGGTCTCTCAATCTCTACACGATGCAGAATAGACATAAATGAAATGATATTAAGCTGGAGACTGTGGATTCTATTTAAGACTGTGACAGACCAGATATTTTAATAATTCTATGCATGTCGCTATTGCGCAATATTATTTATTCTATTTGAAAGACTGTTCAGAAAACACACACACAAAAAAGCACATTGTATTGAGATGGTTCATCATATGTGAAACAACATAAATAATACTATTTGTCACAAACAGCAGCTTTTTATGTAACTTCTGAGTGTTTTCTGTAAAATAATATACAGATATCACATTATTCCATACTGCAAGTGTGCAAAAGATGACTTCATACTTATTTAGACTAAAATTTTGTACAAAAATGGTATTATTCCTTCCTTCAGTTGGAATAGAATAACTTTTGCATAGATTAAGATAGAAAGAAATTTCTTTTTTCCTCTATTAGCTGACATGTGCTAGAAAAACATGAAATTGGTCTAAAGTTACTAGGCCCTTCATTGCCTGAGCTATACTATTTCAAACTTCAGTTTACACAAATAAAATAAAAAAGCGCCTTGTTTTTTTCCCTATTTATTATAACACAGACAGCATATATTGTCATTTTTATCAATTTCAACAGTGTTTTATGTAATTTCAAAGGGTTTCCTTTAAAATGATACCAAACTTTGTCATCTCACACTTTTGAATGTGAATAGGGAAGCATTCAAAATTAGGAAGGAAAATGAAAAACGGAAATCCCCAAAATAGCATTTGTGCTTAATTGTTCAGTGTTTTCAGCCATGTAAAAGTTTATTTTAGGTTTCAGACATTCAATAGACATTTCAATTAACTACTAGCAAAAAAAAGACCCCAGTCTCTATTTACTCCATTTTACTCAAAAATACATAATACTGAGTTTGCAACTTTATATGGTTATCTTAGACTTTTAATATATAAATAAACTTATTTTAACTGCTATAATTAATAGATCCAAACATATAAGCATTATATTTGTTTTATTGTTTAAATTTGATAGTTTTGGTTAATTTTCCTACTAAAATGAGTGGACAAAGTGATATAATTATGCTTTTGTGGATGGAATGGGTGCCATGTCATATTTTCCAGCTTGGACACCAGAACCACCAGATGTTTTAGTCTCCCACCTCCAATTCCTTATTTAACTCATGGTTTATTCCGAGTGCCTTGAGAAACAACATCCGGAGTCTACGATCTGTCACTCCCACACTCCCATTCCTTTCTTGACCTCTCTCTTTTCTGATTGAACAGATGATTCTGCCAAGCAGATGTCTGTGTCACTAACTCATCTCTTGCAGCAATAATTCTTTTTTTTTCCAGGTAAAGCTAGTTTTGGCTCTGTAGCTAATGCAAGACTCTTTAGGCCACCCAGTGGGGCTGCTTATTTCTAACCCATGCACAGCACATTTCTAGCAGCACACTGTCAAAGCACACTAACCCTGCCCCGCTAGGCCAGAGTTATCCTCTGTTCAAGGGCACAGAGAGCCAGCTCTCACAAGTACACACGTATTTTCATAAACAGAGTTGTTGTTTTTTAAATCTTAGTCCACATGAAAATGCAAACATGCTATGAAGCACTGTCAAGAGCATGTCAAGTCAACAGGTGTCGATATAATCTCAACCGTAAAGCCATGTTGGCCAATCAGAAACCTGAAAAAGTTTCCAGTAGGTGTAGATAACAGCGCATGGTTTGACATCACAAGCCAAAAACTCTGGTTTCACTGTCTACATGATAACACTGCAAACTGAGTTTTTGAAAATCTTCACTCTGGCAGGGGTTTTCAAAAATGATTTGTTTCAGTGACCTGGTGCGGCATTTCCATGTGGACAAACGGCCAAACCACGCAAAAAAAAAAAAAAAAAGCTGCAGGTTTAAAAATAACCACGTTCGTGTGGACAGGGCCTTAATATCTTGTCATAAGAATCATTTCTGGGCATGAATCAAGCTGCACGCAAGCACAGAAATTAATTAAATTAAATGTTTATCAAATACAGTTTGAAATGAATTCATATAGTCATCACTCAGATCAGAAAGTCTTTGCTCATTCTGGAAAAAGAAATAAACTCATTAGGAAAGATTGATGATGCTATTATGACCAATTCCACTGCATTTCAGAGAAAGAGTATGGAACAATCTCTCTGAAAACTAATCGACTAAAACAGGTGGCATAAAGTTTTTTTTTATCAGCTGTAAAAAAAAAAAAAAAAAAAAAAAAGTTTTTCTGAAAGGGGCAGCTGTGACCTTTAAATGATAATAGGGTTGGCAAATATGACAATGTGCTGTGGATACCCACTCACTCTTTAAATAATCATTTTCCCAATCTATTTCCTTAAAAAAAAAAAAAAAAAAAATACATATATTGGGGGGAGGGGGGCAGGTGAAGAAAATAATTTTAAAGCCATGAAACAAAAACCAATCAGTAAAATAAGTCACATTATACTAGAAATATGAAGCAAAACGTGAACTAAAATTACATGAAACATTACACAAATTACAGAAATAAATCAAAAACTGTCTTTACAATATAAAATGTAGCATTTCCACCGCAAGAATAATTTACCTTTTAAAACATATTACAAAAGAAAAGTGTTATTTTAAATTGTAATGGCCTTTATTTCACAATACTGTAATTTTTAATGGATATCTTTTTAAAAAACGTATAAATCTTACAATCCCCAAATTAGTGTAGTGTAGTCAATGTTTATACATAAATGCATTGCATTGTATTGAAATGTATTGACAAATATTGAAAGTGTAGAGAGATTTTATTACATCATTCACAGGGGGATTTTTCTCTTTACAATTTAAGGAGTATTGTACTTTATCGCATGGTTTTTGGAAAATGAATTTACATTGGCTGATATTTATGTGAGTGTATGTCTGTCATGAGCTGTGCTTGACCAACCAATGTGTGAAGTGTGAAACCTTGAAATCTTCAGTCATTAACTTTTAAACAGGTAAAAATAAACTATGAAAAAATATTACATGTGTCTGCTCCCAATGGCATCGTGCGCATAAACAGAAGAGATCTTGATTACATGGTCTTCTTGTCTGTAGCCCTGCAGAGGACCACACTCCTGAACCCATCCCAGGTCACTTTCTGCTGAGATTGAGCAATAAATCTCACATACACTAACAGGGGAGATATGAATCTTTCTGATCCCTCTCCAACAGGTCAGTTTATAATGAGAAGTTTATGAGAGTACTCCTCCACAGATGGAGAGAGACACGGAGGGAGCAAGGGGAAGATGGGTGGAAACACATAGATGTGCTCACGCATGCCTGGCGAGACAACAGGCAAGTTTAGAGCCAAAATGGCTGCATTCATTATTCATAGAGCCTGGAGAACAGGGCTTTGCAATATTTATCTGTGATACTGACTTGACTGTGAGTGACTGCCAGCCAGTCACAAAATGAGATGAGATCACAAACTCTCAGCTGAGACAGCTTGTTTCCCAAAGGCCAGATTCAATTAAAGCAACAAGACACATGCAAACACACATTCATGTTTTTAACAAACACATTTCACACAGGTTTACACACACAAAGAGTTACAAATTTCACATGAGACCTATGAATGCCCACAATGCATGAAAATGCAGTCATGCACACGATCTGCAGAGTTGCACTGAAGATCTGGATGATGACCAATCAGACACACACCTCACCAGTGTCTTTTTTCATCTGTTTCTTAAGATTTAATCAAATATGCTACTAAATAAACAAACTTTGTTTCCAACTCCAGTCTGAGTCAGATTCCCCAACACAGTGGCAGTGCCATTAGTTTTTATGAATTTAAGTTTTTGCCATGATTATAATAACTGTATTATTTCCAGCTATTATTTCAGATTTTCTTGTAAAGAAAACTTATGATGAAAAGGGGTGAAATTGATAATAAATGTAAAATTACATGAAAGGCTATTAAAGTTCTCTAAATTTAAGTATATTTAAAGTTATTATAAAAAATTTACTTAAATTTGTTATTCAAATTAATTTAAAAAGATACTAGAAAATGTACTATCCTCATAATTACATTCCTTTTTAGAGAAAAGTTAAAAATGGTATCTGTGAGGAATTCCAGTCAGGATTTAGACCGTATCATAGTACTGAGACTGCTCTAGAGTTACAAATGACCTGCTCTTATCATCTGGTCATGTTTGTATCTCTATATTAGTGCTATTGGATCTTAGTGCTGCATTCAACACTATTGACCACAACATTTCTTTGAATAAACTAGAAAACTTTGCTGGCATTAATGGAAGTGCATTAGCATGGTTCATATCATACTTATATGACCACCATAAATTTGTAGCAATGGATGAAGAGGTATCATATCGATCACAAGTGCAGTATGGAGTGCCTCAAGGCTCAGTACTAGGGCCATTACTCTTCATGCTTTACATGTTACCCTTGGGAGATATCATTATAAAACATGTTGTTAGCTTTCAATGTTATGCTAATGATACTCAGCTCTATATTTCTTCACGGCCTAACGAAACCTACCAATTTGAAAAACTAGAAGAATGCATAGTCGAGCCAAAAACTGGATGACAAGTAATTTCTTACTGCTAAATTCTGAAGAATCAGAGGTGTTAATTATAGGACCTAAAAACTCTGCATGTAATAACCTAGAACACTGTCTAAGACTTGATGGCTGCTCTGTCAATTCTTCATCATCAGTTAAGAATCTAGGTATGCTATTTGATTGCAATCTTTCCTTAAAAAAAGCCACGTTTTTAGCATTTGTAAAACTGCATTTTCCATCTAAAAAATATATCTAAATTATGACCTATGCTCTCAATGACAAATGCAGAAATGTTAATCCATGCGTTTATGACCTCAAGGTTAGATTATTGTAGTGCTTTATCGGGTGGTTTTTCTGCACACTTAATAAACAAAGTCTAGCTGGTTCAAAATACAGCAGCAAGAGTTCTTACTAGAACCAGGAAGTATGACCATATTAGCCCGGTCCTGTCAACACTGCACTGGCTCCCTATCAAACATCGTATAGATTTTAAAATATTGCTTATTACTTATAAAGCCCTGAATGGTTTAGCACCTCAGTATTTGAATGAACTCTTGTTACATTATAGTCCTCCACGCCCACTGTGTTCTGAAAACTCTGGCAATTTGAAAATACCTAGAACATCAAAATCAACTGCGGGAGGCAAATCCTCTGTCAATTTAAATCTAGATTATAGACCCTTCTCTTTAACCTGGTTTACAGATAACACACTAACACATTTCTAATATTCAAATCATTTAAAGGATTTTTAGGCTACATTAATTAGGTCAACCGTAACCTGGAACACTTCCCATAACACCCAATGTACTTACTACATCATTAGAAGAATGGCATCTATGCTAATATTAGTCTGTTTCTCTCATATTCCGAGGTCACCGTAGCCACCAGATCCAGTCTGTATCTGAAAAATTATTGTTTACTATTGTCATTCTGCATTATTGAGACTCTGTTTTCCTAATTAATGCTGTATAGTTGCTTTGACACAATCTGTGTTGTTAAAATCGCTATATAAATAAAGGTGACTTGACTTGAGCCCTAAGGATTTTTCTCTCTAACACGGCAATGCCACATTATGCAGTGAAAACAGTTGCTCTTAGATATTTCTTAATCTAATGAAATGAAATGAAAATATAATGAATGTCAGGATTTATGGTCAAATCTAAGGTACTCAAAGCCTAAAATCAAGTGTTTGCTCAGATGAGGAAAGATGTGGCCTGGGGACCTGAGCAGTTCTCTGTTAAATTCTCTCGTACAATCTTACTGCAAGCAATACTCAGACTTAGATGCCAAAATACCGTCTCAAAAATAATGAATAATGTCGCTCCACTCCACTCATACTAGTACAAAATCACTGATGCAAATATATCAGACACTGAGCATTGTTACTTCAAATTTCCACATATAGCCTACCTCTCTCTTTCAGAAAAGAGCAGGTGAAGGCATGCAAAATAAAGAGAAGAAAAGAGTTACAAAGAGAGCTGAGATGCACTTTACTCCACTGTTTTTTGGATGGGAGCTAGATATCGATGAGCTATGCAACAGCATACTTCACTATAGGTCCCTACAAACACACACAATTTACCAAAGACAATGTGTGATACGCTCAACAGGACTACACTAGTACACCAGTAAAGCTTTTCTACATTTTATTAGGAGCACTAAGCAAATTAAATTACAGATTTAAGCACTTCTCTGGTGAAAACCATACATCTCTGAGTACTCAATGCTGTTTTTTTACATAGTTTTTTAGATTGAACTGGGGCAGTGACATGGTTTCGACAGCAAGCCTAAATGAGCATACGTAGAAGAGAGAGGGGAAACTTGTATAGCTCACTGTACGAGAGGCTTTTCAAATTTTCATATTCCCACGTTTGTCTTCTACAGATTGAAGTTGTTTATACGCCCCTGAATGTAGCCTAGCCTACTACTTAACCCTAACCTAACCCTAACATAACCTAACCCTAACTCTCTACTACTTTACTCTGGAACTTTGGAACTGACACAGTCCGCTGTTAACAAAGCAGATTCCATTTCTTCTATTACTCATTCTGGTCTCAACCTCATGGCCCTAACTGAGAGGTGGAGATATAAGCACTACTTCAAATTCATTGTGGTAAAAGGCAAGAACGTGCATGTAATGTGTACATGTAATGTGTGACACGCATCTACAAAGCTAGTGGCCAAAAACACTTTTCTTACAAAGATAATACTTGAAATGCAGGATAAAACTCTTGCTGTCTGTTGACGTGCAGTAAATATAGAAAGTTATGTACCTGTCTGTTCTACTCATTTCAACTGACTTGTGAAAACTGCAAAAAAAAAAAAAGTAAAAATTCTCTGACATGTAGCAACTTTTTTTTTTTTTATACAGTAACGCAAATAGTTACTTTCCCTGGTAATTATTTATTTATTATATTATTATATTATTTATTATATTAATTATTTATTTATTATAGACTAATTCAGTTACTAACTCAGTTACTTTTTGGAACAAGTAGTGAGTAACTATAACTAATTACTAAGTAACGTTCCCAACACTGCTCTCCACTAATTTCACTTGTTCCCACACCCCTCGCACAACTGGGAGGGGTGGAGGTACTGGTCTCCTTATCTCAAAAGAATGGAAATGTGATCTTCAACTATCTATTACAGGTAACAGTTCTTTGAATCACATACAATTGCTATAACCCACCCTGTTAAAATCCACTTTGTTGTCGTTTATCATCCCCCAATCCAACTTGGAAACTTCTTGGAGGAGTTAGATGTGTTACTTTTACACTTTCCTGAGGATGGTACTCCTCTGTTACTGCTTGGTGACTTCAATATCCACCTAGATAAACCCCAGGCTGCTGATTTCCACATTCTGCTTGCCTCATCTCATCTCAAGCGAGAATTTACTACAGCGACTCACAAATTAGGCAAACAACTGGACCTCATCTACATGCGCTGTTGCTCTATGTACAACACTTTAGTCACTCCACTGCACACTTCAGACCACTTTTCTCATAACTTCTAACCTCACACTTACTCCTGAATCAGCATCCACTCCACCGCAGGTCACCTTTTGACGGAACCTACACTCACTCTCTCCCTCTCGCCTATTCTCTATGGTTTCATCCTCACTTCCTTCACTCTCTCAGTTTCAGCTCTGGACTCAGTGCTACTGACACTCTTTGCTCCACTCTAACCTGTTGCCTGGACAACTTTTGCCCACTTGTTTCTTGTACAGAACAACTTCCTGGACAGCAACCAATCTGGCTTCACAAGTGGCCACTCAACTGAGACTGCCCTGCTTTCGGATACTGAAGCCCTGCGACTGGCAAGAGCAGCTTCCGAATCCTATGTACTCATCTTGCTGGATCTGTCTGCTGCTTTTGACACAGTTAAATCACCAGATTCTACTGTCCACCCTCAGAAAGATGGGCATCACTGGAACCACACTCCTGTGGTTAAAGTCCTACCTCTCAGATAGATTGTTGTCTTCAGTGAGCCAAAAAAAACTCACGTCACTCCTCTCCTCATCAGGTTACACTGGCTACCAGTAGCTGCTCGCATAAAATTCAAGGTACTGATGCTTGCCTACAAGATATCCCACTGGCACGGCACCAATATACCTAAACTCACTAGTTCAAACTTATGCACCCTCCAGAAGCTTGTATTCTGCAAGTGAATTATGCCATCCCAAAGAGGTTCAAAATCACTCTCACTGACCTTTTCCTGGACTGTGCCCAGCTCGTGGAATGACCTCCCAATCTCAATTCAAACAGCTGAGTCTTTACTCATTTTCAAAAAGACATCTAAAGACAACTAATACTAGCACTTACCTTTTCTTTTCTATCCTATTCTTCTTCTGTGCTAGACTAGACTAGACTTGTCATGGCACTTGTTTACTGTTGTTGTCCTCTGGTTGGTCTGATTGCTTCTATTGTTCTCATTTGTAAGTCACATTGGATAAAAGCGTCTGCTAAATGATTAAATGTAAATGTAAATGTAAATCCTTAAACTAGATTAAAATCAAGTAGGCTAGAAAGAGTGATGTTGTTACACGTGTTGAGTTGAAACACCAAATAAAACACTGACTTTTTGAATATTTTGTGGAGCATATTTAATCAAATATACTTAATAAGGATTACTATGGCATCCTCAATCACATTTTAAACATTTTTATATAAAACAGTCAACTTTGGAACCATTTTCTTTTGGCGCACAAGAATTGGGCCTGTTTGTTTGTTTGTTTGTTTACATTCATTTAAATTTAGTGCTTATGTTGTCAAGAACAATTGTTTAAACTATATTGTTTACAAACTGTCATTAGAAACATTTAGGCTTTGATCATTTATCAACAAGATATTCCGGTGTCAGTAGTTTATTAATCTTATCAAACAAACACTAAATCAAAAAGGAGAAGCACATACCTAAAAATGCATTCATGGGTTGTGGCTTTGGTGAAGATTGCAGGGAGGATGGGACATTTGCTTTCAGTGCTATCAGGCTAAGTTAGCATTTTCCAAGATCTCCTGTTGGACCTTTAACATTTCTTCATAATGACTAACTTCATTATGTCGATTAACAAGCATTCACTGTTAAACACTCTTTGGTGTGTTGTGTTCCATTCACATTCACCACCAGGGGGTGCTTTTGAGCAGTTAAGACCAACAAAGAAGAAAGGTAGTATGACATGGATAACCATTAATATTAACCATTAATCATTTAATATAGTATGTTATTTCATGTTAGTTAAGTCTTCTTCAGGGTGAATCAGGGTAAGGATGAGTCCTAATTAAAAAGAAAGCCTAAAATAATCTTAAGTAAATCTTTTCATCTTTATGCCAGAAGATCCCAAAACATATCTATATTAATATATATATATATATATATATATATATATATATATATATATATATATATATATATATATATATAATACAAGAAAGACAGATACATAGAATGTAAGACCGTTATTTTGGGCTGGTGCAAAGACACTGTTGTCATTGCTTTTGTTCATAATACTGCACAAGATGTATTAAAGAACAGAGCCTCAGGCAGTTCAATTAAAACTTTAATGGCCTTTCAGTGTGTGCGGATGGGTGTTGTCAAGCTCTGAGATGAAAAAGCTCTATAAAAGTGACTTTAAAGGTACAGGTTGTAGGACCTGCCACTAGAGGGCGCACTACCATAACAATAACTATCGTGTGGTTTGATGACGCTAAGAAGGAGCGTGGAATGATGGGATTTGTTGTCTTCTACCCAACCGCTGATGGCCATCAATCAAACGATATGAAAACTATTACCACTTGTTCAACAAATATATACACTCGTGTACAGTCAAACATTCACTACAAAGATGCGATCAGACTATGGATCAGACGCATCCTCGCGCGGGTCTAGAGATGCGATGCCCCGTATTTGATGCCTATAATGGTAATCTTGTTGATCATTATAATAGCATACATTTTCTGTAAAGATACGAATCAAAACAACTCACCTGTCGAGTAAAACACAAGTGAGATCGGCATCTCTTTCTAGTTGAAGTTTGTCGTGAAGCTCTCTCCATCTAGAAAATGCAACACCGATATTGTCCACGACACTGTTGTCATGTGGTTTCTACGTCAGTAAAGACGATAACAAAGGGTAACTAACGTCATTGACAGGCGACAGCACTGCCACGTGTCACTGTTTAGAATGGGAATTAACTCATGATTTACAAGTAGTTGAAAATATTAGAGATATTGTTAGTAATCAGCTGGACAAAATATATAACTCTAGCCTAGTGGTTTTTGGTTATTTTACTGCAAATATGTTACAAATTGTACATTTAAAACTATTATGAAACATACTCTAAGAATATGTCATGTTAATTTTAAAAAGGAGAGACTCCCAAATGACTGAAGTCACTCATAAAGTATATGGTGTAATTGCACTGACATATTGTCAAAGCAAACAGCTCTTCATGTTTCACTTGTCTCCAGTTTCACATCTCTGTCCTGCCTGAAGTTCAAGTAATGCCACTGATCAATATTCTTCTCTCTGCCCTTCACTTTTACAAATGTGCCCTCTTTTGTTTGTGATCAATATTCTTTAGATTCTAGTACATGGAATTAAAGATTTAGTCCTTAAATTCAATCACACCAGAACTTTTTCGCTACTTATTTCAACACTATTTCATGAAGCTTTAAAACCTTTACAAATCTCTCTCTCTCTCTCTCTCTCTCTCTCTCTCTCTCTCTCTCTCTCTCTCTCTCTCTCTCTCTCTCTCTCTCTCTCTATATATATATATATATATATATATATATATATATATATATATATATATATATATATATATATATATATATAAACAAGTCATATAGAACTATAAGAAAGGGTCAAAGGTTATAACCCATGGGGCTTTGGATGGTTAAGATGGCTTTTAACTATCTGTCCAATGTAGTGGACACCTTCCGAAGGTTAAAAGAAGTGCCAGTGTTTACATTAAGGCACAAGGGTTTTGGCACGTGGCTACAGAGATGGATGGAGGTACTGATGGATAAATGAATGGATGGATATATCACTTTATTCCAGCATGACTATGACAGAGTGACTATGAAGCCCTGACCCTCAAGGAAGCAGTTAACACCCGTGTCTCCAGTCGCCATGGTGTCACAGCGGGAATGGGTAGCCATGGCAACGCAGATGAAACATGCCTTCAGACTCCGCCTCGCATCAGCGGGCATCATTAATTACAGGGCCGACGAGAGTCGTTACAAATATGTAAATACAGTAAGTGTCACTCTGTGCAGAATATTAATGTGCGTGTAGAGACACAGGGAGAGAAAGACACCGGACAGCTTGGGAAATATGTAGATTCAGTGTCCGTCCCCTTAAGAACCTATGTGAGTATCTCGTCTCCCTAATAGCTTCAGGGGTCCCTCCGCCCCCTCTGTTCACTCTCTCTTTCTCTCTCACACAGACCTGCTCTGATGATCAATATATAATGATTAATAGTGGGGGTTGTTTTGACCTGCCTCTAATTCATCTCTGACAGACAGTCAGTGTAATGAGAGTCTGGATATAGCATCCGCCACGTGTCCGACCAGACGATCCCCCCTTTCTTTCCCCACGGCTACCTTAACCAACTGCCCCACTTTCACCGAGCAGCTGTGTGTGTGCGCATTAAAATGGAGGTGTGGAGGTACTGTACATGTACACATGGAAACAAAAGAAAGAGAATGGCATCCCTAGGTACAAAGAGAAAAAGAAAGAAAGACACCGAGGCAGAGACTGACCTAATTTCAAAGTCTGAAGTATGTTCCCTGTTATGCTACAATAACTCCAGAACCACAAAGAATCGGGATGATGTTTCCTATAGTGATGGCTCTGTCTATTCGCCATCATTTGAGTCCTTTTTAAATTGGTCTATAGGCAATTTTGAATAGATCTTACTTTTAATACCTATTAAGACTTTTTAAAATGTTTTTGAAGTCTCTTTCTCACCAAGGGCACATTTGTTTGATAAAAAAAATAAAGTAATATTGCGAAAATATTATTACAGTTTTCCTGTGATCATTCTAATATGCTGATATCCGCATTTGTGTAAACAACATTATACTTGTGTTTTTAAGGATTCTTTGATAAATAGAAAGTTCAAAAGAACATAGTTTGCTTAAAAAAAGAAATAATTTGTAACCTTATATAATGTCTTTATTGTCATATTTTATCGATTTAACCCTCTAGGGTCGACAGAGGCGCTATCACTTGCATTTTTTTCCTTATAACAGCGAAGAGAACTTAAAATGCTCATTTTTAATTGTACATATAATTGTAATACATAATTTGAATCTGTGAAGGGTCTTTTATTGGTGTACACTAACAATATAAAAAACATTGTGCTTTTGTAAAATATTCTTTCTTTAATAACTCACATATTCTTTCTTTATTCTATATTATTTATTTATTCGTCACAACTATTCTCAACAAACAACAAAACTCTCCAAAACCTGTGTTTTATGTCCCATTAGCTTTCATCTCTCCCTCCTTGGGGTTCTTTCAATTCTTTGCTCTGTCTCAAATTTGCTCTGCTTGATAGGTTGACCTTTACGTGCCTCTTGAGTTTGAATAGATTTGACTTGAAGTCTATGAGCTGCCGTCATGGAAGTGTTCAAACAGACACTGAGACAGATAAACATGCAGAAAGCTGAACCAGGGAAGCTGGGCACAAGTGTGTGAGGATCCATAAAACACGGACACAGGAAGAAGTGCGTGTATCACAAATAAATCTGTGCCTCATCCCTCGGTGTATGAGCCCTGACTGCCGTCTCTGCACTGAAAGCAACTTTAGCCATTCTTTAGACGGCTCACAGACTCATAAGCACAACGTTTCCAATCTGCTCTGCTTCTTAGGGAAGTAAATCATCTTCAAAGGAAGCGTGTCTCTTTCTGAGCATATATGTCTGTGTATGATGATCAACTCATCAGTAAAACTAGGGCAGCTTTCAGATTTTCTGCAAACGCAATTGTTATGCTATTCAGCTACACAAACAAATGAACGAGGGAAGAGTGAGAGGAAAAGGTGCAGTGTTGGCTCCTGTTCTGGAAATTACACTGGTAAAATGCAAATTAATGTTGCAGTGGCTCTCGTGGTACTTAAACCAAGTCCAAAGACATTTTTTCTTTTATCTTTATCAGTATCATCACGAGTCAAGGTTTTCAAACGTTTTGATGCTAAAGATGCCCATGATCCCCTTGTGAGTGACCCCTAGCCAAAAACACAGCTATTTTTTATTATTTTTTGTTTTTTGTTTTGTTTTTGCTAAATCCATTTAGACTGTATAAAGAATAAGTACAATTAAATAATTATCTTCTATATTGGGATTACACAAAAAAACATTAAAATATTATCTGGAGGATATTAAGTTGTCTTTTTTTCTAACCATTTTTTTAATTTAAATGAAAAATCTTGAATAAAATAAATAGTATAAAAATTAAAATAAAATGTATTTGTATTTTTCACAATAATAAATTATTATGAATTTTATTAAATATTGTTTCAAAGCACTTTTACCATAATATTGCCCTATATAATAATTATTGTACTAAAAAGTAGTGCAATTAAAAATCTAACTTTTTTTTTTACTTACTTTCAACTGTAAATGTACAGGTAAATGTATATACAAATATAGCTATATTTAACATGATAACATCACCTTTTGAATTTTGACCAGTATAATGCAACAAATATTAATATGAAGACATGACGATTATCATGCACTTCAAACTTCTCACCCTTTTGAGGAAAGACTATCATTACTTTTCTAGGACTTAAGAGAAAACACCTGAGTCATATCTAGGGACCAAAATCTAGCTGTTTACAGTATTTTTCGAATTTAAAGTCATCAGAATAAAAAAAAAAAATCAATCATTCAATCAATATATAAATAAATGTAGTACCAATCTCTGCTGGTCGGCATTCACTTTGAAATTTACTGTCACCCACTTCTCTCTCTCTATCTAGCGCACTCTCTCTCACACACACACACACACACACACACCTGTAGCCGACTATAATAGGGATCTTTGTCAGACATGTCCGATCTTGAGTCCTTGTGTATGTGTCATGAACTGAGACTTCTGGTGGAGAGTATGAGCAGAGAGTCACTGTGTTTTTATTTCGTCTCTTTCTCTCCCCTCTCTCACACAATGTGGCATGGCCCGTCCCTGAGAGCGGGAATAATGAGTGTCATTACAAAGAGCAGACAGGCAAGATGTCCACAAGGATTTTACCAACCAGCCCGCACTCAGTCAATTATTCAACCCTGCTCTACTGAGAGCAGCAGAGAGAGCACTGTGCTACTTACACCACATCTAAGTAGGCCAAAGAGACGGGGGAAAAGTACAACTGCTCACGCACGAAAGGCCGAAACACTTCTGACAGAGTTATGGCTTACATATGAAACTTTTCTCCTACAGTCCTCATGCCACTCTTGGATGCAAGATGAAATGACAGCACTGGACAGAAAGCTTTCTACATGCGAATCACTGCAGTTGACTATCAATGTTTATAAACCAACAAACCTCTCACCAAAAAAAAAGCTGTTAATTAGTGCTACCCAGCTTTTTCAGGGCGAGGACCTTATGGTTAGCTGAGAGATGAAGCAGTTGCATATTTAGTTTGCAGTGTTCACAACAAAAAAGCAACTCTGCAAACGAAGTAAATATAGAAATAATTGTTTTTTTATTATTATTATAACAATCTTTTTTCTTTTTTTTTTTTTTACACAAGAAAATGTATAGTAGGTAAAACTAGTTGGTGAGGCTGGCTGATCATTCCATTTAGAAACCGCATCTCATGTCAATCTGAAATACAACATAACGTAAGCTGGTGAATTGCGATATTAGTCTTTTATTTAGGTAAAATCTGTTTGGCATTAAAAATCAAACACTACACTACAGTCTAACTGGAACGTGACAGAACTGGATCGCTGATAAGTATACAACACTCCTAAAGCTTTAGCTCGATACAGACACACTTCCACCAAGCCGTTGTCCCTTATCACAACTGGTCTACAAGACAATTTCCTTTGTGTGCATCCTGAGTCTCAGTGATTCGCATTAGAATAGCAGTTAAAATAAAATGATGGACAGTAAGTTAATTTATATGAGGTGTGCTTTACAGCATTTGTGAAATTATCTTCTAGAATATTTCAGAGCCTTGTGATGAGTCTATCTCATTACATGCCAACTCTGAGACATTACAAAATCACACAATGTCATGATGAAGCCACCTGTCAGAAACTAATACGTTTTTTTTTTTTTCCTGAACAGAAACAATTCGGCATGAAAAACAAGAAATAAATTAGAACTGTAAACAGGGGTGCTTTTTTAATCGAAATTCCTCAAGCCATAATATTGTTTTCTCCGCAGCAAAAAAAAAGAACATTTATCAGTCCAAAAAGTACACAAGCTTCAGTCTGGATCCATCCTCTAATGAAGATTTAAGATGACCCAACGCCTCCGAGTACCTCAGATGACGCCAACCCTGAGCTGGCATACAAATTTTCCTTACATTACTGTAAGTTTGATCACAACATATAATCACTGCTGCTAATCGTGATCACCATTTCTGTTTGAATATATGTCATTAACTAACTGAATGATTTGTACTCTTCTGGAACTGTACATTTCTGCCATAAGGATGTCACCTTGACACCACCGAAAAACTACTCCTAATTGTGATGTAGAAACTTTCATCTTCTGTGAAGCTGCTTTGCAATGATGTGTATCTTGAATAGCACTAGCCTATACAAATAAGCATGAATTGAAATGAATTGAATTCACTGCAGGGGATTCATTTTTGAGCAAGTGATACAATGACGTAACAAACACCTCTACAAGGCTTTCTACAAACAGGTCACTTATTTTATTATTTAAAAATATGCAAATAAGATGCAGTGATATCTTAATAGAACAAAACAATTTCAAAATAATATTTTCACACGTTTAGGGGGTTTCATCTTTAAGGGTCTGTGGCATCAAAGTGTATGTAAACTCCTGTTTTAACATTCACATTAATTGAACTTACCAAATGCAGACACGTGAATGTGCGATTTCTCACAATTTCCAAAAATACAATTTAATTTATTTTTGGAAGTGCATTCAATATCCATTCGGCCCAAAAATCTGTGGACCCTCGGTCTGAACGGGCATGGCGCTTCTGTTTGCGTGCAACAGAGAGAAAGAACATGACAAAGATGAAAAAAGAGCAGAGTTGAGATTTAATTTGGTTCTGTAAAAACTGCAGCGCTAACCAAAGCAATCTGCAGGAGTTATTAAGCCACTGTTATTAAAAGTTGTGGAGTCCCGGTAAGAATCTCACAATGAGACTCAACGGGACATAAAAAGGCTTGGGCCTCGACTGCTCTGTGGTCATGGATTAACACTGGGAGGAAAAAAAG
This sequence comes from Carassius gibelio, assembly GCF_023724105.1. Lineage (NCBI taxonomy): Eukaryota > Metazoa > Chordata > Actinopteri > Cypriniformes > Cyprinidae > Carassius > Carassius gibelio. The sequence continues at coordinate 10,898,019 of NC_068390.1, read as the reverse complement.
CAAATATAGAGACAGAAAGAGAAAGCAGGGCAGAGATACTGGAGGAAAGAGAAAGAGAAAAACGAAAGAGGATAAATCCCAGAACTGGTGCATCTAGCTGTGGGTTCTGTGAGGATGTCAGATAAGTCCAGTTGTGGGGTTTCACACTAATTCCTAATAGTGTGAACAGCAGGCCACTGAAGCAGGGACAATCCAATAAGATAAATGCTGAATATAGAGTATGCACTAAATCCCATTTGTGCTATTCAAACTAGCAGCCTTATCGAGGAGCCGTGACATCCATTCATCTAACCACGGCTTCCTGTAATTCCCAACTTTGGAGTGGCTTTATATACAGATATATGTATATAGATATGCTGAGGGAATTAGATGTGGTCTTACTATAGAATATAAATATTATACACACACTGTCCAGAATTAACAAGCCAAGCAAAGGCAAGTAAAAATTGGTTTCGGTGGGTGGATAAAAGAGCTATTTGCTAGTTGGCTGAGAACTTTATTAGGAACTGCAACATAATGCATGTTTCAAATCGAATGGTAAAAAATGATATTTAAAGGGATAGTTCAACCAAAAATAAAAGGCATCCAAGATATACAGCAGGTGACTTTGTTTCTTCAGTAGAACACAAGGTGAGATTTTTAACTCAAAACGTGGCAGTATGTTTTGCATGATGCAACATGTTTTGTATGTTTACACAACAATTATGTACTAAAAATGTAATTTTTGAAAAGTTTTGCATAGCTAACAATGTTGTCAATATGATCCACATTTACACGGATTTGCGAAAACAACTAAAAATGCTGGATTATGCATGCCCAGTAGCTGGCAATGTCACGTTGTAAAGAATATAGCCTAACCATGTAATACGCATGAACATGATGTCAGTGTTTTCACAAATCAAGAGTCTGGAAATATACCAGCGACATCAGCAACCTACGACGACCTGATCGGCTGAGAAAAAGAATAGTAGTTGATGACAGACAAATCATAAAAGCTGTGAAAACGAACCCTAAAATACATGTCTGTAAAATCATTAACAACCTCCAGAAAGCTGGGGTGATGCTCTGTCAATCTACAGTCCGCAGGAGAATTTGACACAGAATTACAGAAGCTACACTGCAAGATGCAAACCTCTGATCAGCACCAAAAATAGAAAGATAAGATTCTTCAAAGACTAACCTTTATCTAAGTGATTGGAAAGCAAAAGTGTGGAGAAAAAAGGGAACTGTAAATGATCCTAAACATACAACCTCATCTGCAAAGCTTGGTGGAGGTGGTGTCATGGCATGGGCATGCATGGTTGTCTCTAGAACAGGACCTCTTCATTTTAACAATGAGTTAATGTATGATGGCAGTAGCAGAATGAATTTGGAAGGGTACAAAATCATCTTGGCTACCAGTATTCAAGAAGATGCCACCAAACACATTAGAAAGCATATTATATTAGACCAGGGCAATGACCCAAAACACCCTGCCAGTTCAGTTGAGGACTTTATCAGGGTAAAGAAATGTAAAGGCTTAGATTGCCCAAATCAATCTCCAGATTTATATCCAAATGAACATTAATTTCACCAGCTGAAGAGGAGACTACAGACAGAAACTTCCCAAATCAAGCAACAGTTGGAATTGGCTGCATTAAAGGCTAGGGAAGAGCATTTCAAAGCATAAGACCAAGTGTCTGGTGATGTCTATGGGTTGCAGACTCACTGCTCTGATTGCATGCAAGGGATCTGTAACTAAATATTAGCTTTTAATCTTTTACAACAGCCGTAATAATAGTGGGACGAACTCTAAAAGTGCTGTCTTTTTATTTGGTAAAACATGTATGTGTCGAAAGTAGAGTTGGGTACCGAATGCAGATTCCTGTGCCACTTAAATGCCTGAGTTTTTGATTTAGGACAAATATTTACCAACCAACAAATATTTAGTAACCAGCAAATATTTGTTCTAGTTCTCCGAAATCTATACATCTGTCTGTGATTACATGAAGAAACTGAGACAAACTCAGTCCAGCAGGTCATATCTCCAAGACGCTTGAAGAAACTTTCCTGCAAAGCTACCTGACATAAAATGTGTACCTGGACAAAACCCTTTTTTAAATGCAAAGGTTGGTCACACCAAATATTGATTTGATTTAGTTAATAGAATTTAATTGATGAATAAAATCCATTTAATGACAATATTTTTGAAAGCATCCTTACTTCTTCTGGATTTAGTTTGTCTCAGTTTCATCTGTTTCTTCATGTAATCACAGACAGATTTGATGATGGTGAGATCAGATCTTTGTGTGGAGCACCGGCTGTAGTCAGACGGCTTGTGCATTTAAAAATCTCACTAGATTATTATTTAAATTAATGGCAAAATAAATGATGATTTGTCTAACTAGCTAATCAAACTTGGCCTCAACCATCTGGACCACCTCAGACCATCTAATAACACCAATAAGAAGATAAATATTTCAGCAGGTCTAGCATTAAAACAGTATTATCTGTTTAAATGAAATGCAACAGTATTAATGAAGCTTCCATAAAATGGTAGACATATAACTATTGTGTCTAGATTCACAAACATTATTCTTCCTCTCAATGCAGTGCGGAATTACCCAGCATCCTCCTGTTTAATTAACCTGACCATAATAAAGAACAACACATGAGCTGCCCTCACAAAACATTCACTGCTCTGAATAACACTTACCATACCTCATCGGGGAAAAAAAGAGTTAATAAACCAATAAAGTAAATAGAGAGGGAGAATATAGGAAACACAAGGTCTCTTAACAAAATAAATCCCTCAAAACATTTGCAGAGAGATTTGCAGTCTGTTTATTGATCAGATAAAAGCAGAGACATGCAGAGGAGAATGACTACAGTAGATCATCTCCAATGTGGTTTTGACTGACCTAAACAGTGGACCACTGCGAAGGAGTGAAGGAGTGAATAAAGCTAGAAATGAAGAGAAGGATAGCTGATTTTCTCTTTGTCTTTTGTTAAACTACCTCAGATAAAGTGCACAAGCATCCTGAGCTGCATGACTGCAATCTAGTCCTCTTCCAGAGGTTTGTTTAGATCTTAAAAAGCAGACATTTTGTGGAGGACATGTATTTATCTGCGCTAGTAAAATGGCAAATAATAATAAAATGCCACGTAAAAGCCTGCCTCAGAGCAGGAAAAAAAGTTACTGTGAGATAAAGTATAAAATAATAATAATAATAATAATAATAATAATAATAATAATAATAATAATAATAATAATAATAAAACGACTGTACTAATGTTTGTGTGTTTGTTTTTATTGTCATGGTCACATCTTGTTTTTAGTCAAGCCAAGGTTGTTTGGATTGTATTTGTTCATGGTTGGAATAAGCTGCACTTGGGTTCATTTCAACTCGCCTCAGTGGATCCTTCCAGAAAGCTACACCCTCAACTATGAACCCAGCAGTTGCCTCGCTATGTTTGCTCCAGGGAAATCACCCCATTGAGGATTATGTTCAGGACTTTTGTGAACTCAGTAACGTGGTGCATTTTAATAATGTGGTGCTCCAAGACAATTTTCAAGTGGGTTTGAATGAAACTATTCGTTCCAGGCTACCTGAAGGCAAAATAAACTGGTCTCTGGAGCAATATATTAGTCAGGCCCTTCTTTTGTGTGGCTCATCATACACTGTGTGTTTTGTGGACGAAGCACACCACAATCTTGCAGTACCCGCCACACCAGAATACAATCATGTCATGGCTACCACATCAGAGTGTTTCAATTCATTTCAGAGTGCTCAATAGACCAGGCCTGTTACTGCTCCATGGTCCAGGCCCACCTATGTTCTGCAGTCCACCTCTTCTCCATGGTCAAGGTATTCCACTGCTCCATAGACCAGACTTGTTGTGGCTCCATGTTCCAGGCCCACCACAATTCCACAACGCAGGTCCACCATTCACAATGACCCTCTGCTCCATGATCTAGACCTGCCTTTGCTCCACTGTGCAGGCCATGATCCAGGTCCTATTCCTCTTCACGGGGCTGGCCCTCCAAACCAAAGTTGTTTGGATTATATTTGTTCATGTTTGGAATAAACTGCACTTGGGTTCACTTCAGTTCCCCTCATTGGATCCTTGCTTGATAGAGATCTGAAGAGAAAATATATGTTAAATGTTTGAAATTCTGTTTTCCTCCATCTCACCATCCCCATATATATCGACAAGGCCTCCTCCCCCCTTGCAGGGCTGTAATAGTTTATCCCACTGGCATCACTCTAAGTTCAGCCCAGGTTACTGACCCCTGCTCCTCTCTGACTCGCGGTTAATGAAAAACAATTGTCCCTCCATGATGGACCCTGGATGAGCCTGAGGCAGACAATCAGGCAGAATCAATGTGTCGAGGAGCCCACTCATTACACCCCTTCACTCCCAACACACAGACACAGCACTTTCAGAGGACAGGGGCAAACTATTTGGAGAAGGGGTTGTCTAGAAGGGTTATTTGAAGGAAACGACTAAGGAAAGAAAAGCTGGTGGGGAATGATACTGAAATTTTTTGTCTCAAGATGTGTGACCTGTCACATACAGTAGCTGGATCTTATATGGATGTTGTGTAGATCTCTGCATATTGCAGATAGTAAACATATAAAAGATTACATGTGTCTGTGTATATAAGCAGACTGATGAAGCAGGTGTGCCAGCACTGCAGGAAGTGACCTAGAAAAACTTGGGATGAATTCTATAGTATCACATGTGTGTGTGTGTGTGTGTGTGTGTGTGTGTGTGTGTGTGTGTGTGTGTGTGTGTGAGAGAGAGAGATGGGGGGGGGTCTGATCTGATGACCTCGGGGTGCTGACTAGGACATCATTCAGCTCACACACCCCACTGTGAACCGCCACAGAGCCAGCAATCTGAGTCAGCTTCTCTCTGACACCACACACTGCTTTATGTTCTCTCTCTGCTTCTGCACATTTCAAGTCTGAACATCCACAAAACCTACTTTTATGTACTTTGGCTCTTCTTTCTTTAAGGGACAGTTCAAGCTAAAATATTTTTTTTTTTCTTCGGAAGATCAGATTTTTTTTTTTTTTCACTTTTCTATATGGGGTTGTCATACGGAGGCTTATTTCTGCCATGGGATAAATAGGCCATAATGTGACTTTTATCTGACACTTTTTTTCTTGCCATTCAAAATATAAACACAGAACTTCAAGATGTTAACTTGCATTTGCAAGAAACTAAGTCTGGAGATAAAAATGTATCTTTTTTTATTATTATTATTCCATGACAAAACAAAAAGTCAGAATTTCGAGATGTAAACTTAAGAATTAAAACATGTAAACTCACAATTATGAGAAAGAAAGTTAAATAAAGTCTTACCTTACCTTTTCTTTTCATACTTTCTATACTTCCATACTACCAAGCTCTATAATGACAAACATTGGCAAAAAGTGGTAACATTATAGTATTTATTATAGTACACATTAACATTTTTTTTGTTCTATTTAAATATTTCTTTTTTTTTTTTTTTTTTTTTATTAGAAAAATTTTAGTATTTCAGCTTAAACTTAGACTTCACAATAAGCTTCCATTTGTTTACATCAGTTAACTGCATAAATTAACATGGAATAACACTGAAAAACACTTCTAAAGCATGTAATAATCTTAACGTTCATTTCAACATTTACTAATACATTATTAAAATCAAAAGCTGTCTCTTAATATCTTTTAATGGACCTGAGCTAACATGAACTAACAATGAACAGTTATGTTTTTATTAACTAATGTTTAGAAAAATAAATATATACTGTAACAAATGTACTGCTCATTGTTAGTTAATGTTAACATAACACCAACATTAACTAATGGAACTTCATTATCATGCGTTATTTATTTCAGCTAGTGGCCGAAGCAACATTTCTATTTTTTTTTTTTCTAAAAGTCTTTGTAAATTTATGGCTTATTTCTTTATTTAGTTTGTTTGTTTGTTGGTTGAACTGTATCTGTAAATCATACATGGCAGTTTAATAAAAATGAATGATGACTAATTTTTTTTGTGCTAAAATGTTCCATACATAAGCATGCACACATGAACAAGTGCACATAAACAGCACAGGGATCTGCATTTATAGCTTTTGAAGTTTACTTTTCTTCTTAACGTCAGGCTCATTCTCAGCCGTTTTCTGAGGTTTTACTGACATTTCATTTGAGGAGTGGGTGGAGGACAGTGAGAGAGAAAGCGAGAGCTCCTAACAGCACTTATCATTGCTTTGTCCTTCACATCACAAACACATGTGCATAATGGATACTATGGCAACGGGACCAGGTATTGCAAAACAGCAAAGCACGGAAAAGCACACACATCTGCAGCATATACATCCACGCACATCACTGCAAAATGCATTTCAGACAGAGATAGTAAGATGGTCCTATCAGCGAAGAATGAAAGGGAATCAAGCTGAATCTGACACCAGTGCAAACAGATCTAGATCTTTGAATGGTAATGGTAAAATCTGTGCTTTAGGAAATGTAAAGAAATATGATAAGAGAAGGTAAAGATACCCGTCATTCAAATGCATCCCAAACATAACAGCTTCTGACAGTGTTTCTTAGTTCTTAGTAGCAATCAATTGATTCCTCGATATTTTGCATACGGAATGCCAGCGTCAAAGGATTCCCTTGTGAAAGGGAAATGATTTTGAATTTGCACTTGTAGTGTACTTCACATCTTAAAACCATATTTTGTTAAAACTTACTTGCTCTTAAAGTGAAAGTGACATGACCCATCCAAAGTGCACACACACAGCAGTGAACACACACAGGGCAGTGGGCAGCCATAATGCTGCAGCACCCGGGAGCAGTTTGGGGTTCAGTACCTTGCTCAAGGGCTCCTGGGTCATGGTTTTACCATCCCGAGACTTGAACCCACAACCTTAGGGTTAGGAGTCAAGCGCTCTAACCACTAGGCCATGACTTCCCCAAATCTTAGAGAGATTTGACATTACTGCTCGCTGTAGTTGGCTTTGAACTGTGAAGGCTTTGAATTGTATTGTCTCCATCAGAATGTGTTCGGAAACAAAAGCGTGAGAATTCAGGAGGTTTGATTTGATGTCAATAATGCCAGATGCCATTGTTTCTGGTGTTTCGTAACAAAACATGAAGTGAATGTTCACAAAACAGTGCAAATGAGAACCCTAGCGCAGGATTTTCACTAAGCAACCACTTAAAGTGGGTTTGACAGCAAAGAGAGAGTTAAAGGTTACATAATAGGGTGAACTATCCCTTTAAATGCGTGCCCTTCATTTGAGAAATATAAATATCAACACATTAAAACATGCCATAAGCCACTAACAGTTCCTGAGACAGCAGTTTCCTCTCTCATCACTCGCACACAGATTTCTGATTGCTCTGGGAACTAATTGATCCACTAGCGTAGCTTGCTAGGTGCTATTTTAGAACCTAATGATATCAATAAACAACTGATTTCGGATTGATCTGAAAAAAAAATAATCAATAATTTGTTAAACGAGCTGTTTTCTAAGCTCCAGGGTGATCAGGAAGGAATTAGGCACCCTGCTAAGTGTTTGTTTATATGGCTGGCCCAGTTCTTTGTGCTGTGTGTGTTTGTAGCGCGTGGTACATAAACACAGAGCGGGGATTTGTGAAGCAGTCGACCACTGGAAGGGAAGTCTCCTGCTCTCATTGTGGATTAATGAGCAAAGCTTTACACTGCAATTAAATATGAAATGAATGCAGAGGTGTACATTTCCTCTCCTGTGGTCAGTGCCAAAGAGAAATCCCAAAATGTATGGCTTTGCTCTTAAAGGTGCAGTGTGTGAATTTTGCAAATTGCAATCAACAGCTCACCCCTTCCCTTTAGAGAAGCTACGGTGGCCACCACAGGTGAAGATGACGTCGGTAAAGACAGAAGAGAGATAATTTCTTTACAAAGGTAAATTAAGGAATTATATTTACTTAATTATTCAATAAATTGACGTTATTGCGAATATTAATGTACTTGTTCTTCGCTGTGTCAGTGTTTTATGAACAACAAAGTGACGAAACATGCTCTGTAGAGCAGTTTGTCCGTTTAGGGCTACTGTAGAAACGTGGTGGTGATTTCCATGAAAGGAGACCTGCGGTGTATGTAGATAGAAATAGCTCTGTCTAAGATCATAAAAACATAACGGTTCATTAAGTAAGGTCTTTATACACATCTGGAACATAGTTATGTATATTATATTGCATTTCTGTCATTTGAAATTTGTAAATGTTACACATTGCAAGTGAAAAAAATGTGAAAAAGAATAAAATTTTATCAGACCGAAACATGACATCGCTGACATCTGCGCTGCAAAGTCGGTCAACCGAGTGAGGACGGGATTTGACATGACCGCACGCTGTGGTTGATCTACAAGGCTTTGAATTGTAATGTCACCATTAGAATATGTGTTCAGAAACAACAAAAGCGCGAGCGTTCGGGAGGTTAATGTGAAATTATTCAAATGTATTCATATGTAAATCCCTCGTCCCGGTGCCATTGACGGTAAGGAGTTTGGTGCCCCTTGAGCCCCCCGAATGCAGTCACACTTTATCGGCCTTTATTTCTTCAGTTCAGGGACATTTTCAAGTGTGGAACAGAAGAAGGGAGGGCGAAATAAGCAAAGTGAGCAAATGAAAGCAGGAGGTGATTACTGAGCCCTGAATGGAGGCATGACTGGAGAATGATTATTATTCGATACAGAGCGAGCAGACAGCACTTTGATGAAGTGAGTGGGTATAAAATCCATACGCAGAGAGTGTTTCAGAGAGAAACTGCCCCATAGAGAGAGAGAGTAAAATGATCTGAAAAGATAAAAGGAATGATCTAGAATGAGGTTCGCCTCACTATGTTTCTCACATTTGAAGACTTATGATCTGATCTGACAAATTGTATTTCCTGTTGTATTTTATGTGCAATTGACCAAAACTGTTGTTTTTAACAGATTTTAAGGTATAAGGTCAAATGAGCAGAATTATGAGAGCAAAACTGTTGGACCACCACATTTTAAAGTCACATAAGCACTGTTTATTCATATTAAACATTTAAGATAAATGTTTTCATACTTAAGGTGTACACAATCTCCGTGCGCAAACAAAAATCATTTTTATACTTATATTTTAATTCTCTGGCTATTTAGGACTTCGGTATGGAGTTAAAGGTTAGGATGATATCTTTTTCGGTAGTATTATATCACATTGTGAGTGTATATTAGCACCTTTTGTTGTTTTCTCGTGGTATCTGATAGAGCGTTTGGACACGGGAGCGGTGAAAAGTGACGTCAGACTTAACAAGCGGATAATGCTGAGACGTGGCTTGATCGATTCATTTGAATGAATGACTCATTGTGTGTGTGTGTGTGTGTAAGCGTGATACCATAGAGTCCCCCACATAACAAATCCCAATTTAACCCCTAGCCATATAGAAGAAATAATAAGAAAGCGGATGACTATGTCCTAATTTTGGTCCATTCACGTACAAAAGAAAGACTGTGAATTGCAAATGCATTTTTAAAAGATTTTGGTCAATTTACTTGGAAGAGAATAACTGTAAATTGTAAATTCATATATGTTGTGACATGGGTAGCATTTTAATAGCCTCCAAGCTAACAGAGATAGACTAAAATCCAGATTTGTGTACATATTTTGTCAACTTATAGCATTTCAATTGACTATTGACCAAAACTGAGATTTGTATGTAAGGGGGTAAACATTTTTGCAATAATGGACCAAAAGGTTGATATCACCACTTACATTCATTTACCTAGAATAGAAAGTCTGGAAATTGTGCACATTTTGCAAACTTTTAGGTATACATTAACATATCAATGGACTCAAAGCTAACAGACATCGACTAAAATACGTTTGGATTTCACTAGATTGCAATAATAATAAAGCAAAACAAAATAAAGCATATTTTGCCAACTTTTAAGAATGCACAAGCTTGCTAACAGACATGAATAAAAGTTGGATTGGGGGCCTTTAACATGTCATATAAGATAAATAATGAAAAAGCGTGCTATGTGAAGAGTATTTGGTGCTCCGGCTCCGCTGTCTGTTCTCAGTGTGATGGCCGTAGGAGAAATGAGGTGTACTGGGCTGTAAGCATGCACCAGTGACCTGTGTCTGTCTGTGACGGTCAGTGTTTGCGTGTGTTCTCAGATGCCCTTCATAACACTGCCCTGTAGGACCAGTACGCTCTGAAGTTTGCTGCATCGCATCACTGCTCTGCTGAACACAGATGGAAAGTCACACAAACAGAAAATAAAAGAAAATAGACTGTCCGGCGGTGTTCCACTTCATATTTGACCTCTCCTGCCTCATCTTTTGCTTACCAACATCACTCCAGTTTTAAAGGAACAGCCTTTGAAATAAGATTTAGATTTGTAACCGTATTTTGGGGATGGTTGACATGGTTTCTTTTTTTTGATCTGATACCATTTCATAGCCATTTAACATTAAATATCGTTCTTAACAGTACAAAGGCCTGTAAATCGCAGTGCTTGGTGAATTAACTTTAAAATTCAGTCTTTAAAAACATTTTAACCTGACAAATGTAGATAAATTCAACTTTTATAGTAGATATCTTAAAAAAAAAAAAAGATTGTGGCTGTCAGTATTTGATATGGTTTATTCTTGACTTAATCCAGTGACCCTGCACAAGAAAACCCCTTCAGAGCATATAAACCTGTAATCAGAGCCAGTAAAATATCAGACAGAGCAGTACAAAAGAAAGTAAATGCAGCATATTTCCCTGCAGTTCTCTTCCTGCGTTTGTTTCGAGGGTTCAAGCACTCGTCCGACATCCCGTTGAGCTTGCATTTAAATTGAACTGAGGCTGCTGGGTTTAGGTCGCAAAACCATGGCAACAGCTGCCGAATTTAAAGAGACACACTTTTTAACCACACCTTCAAAGGAGTCTAGAAGATGTTTTTTTACTAAGTGGGTCAGAATTCTGCCCCAGAGGCCATGGTGAGACATTTGCTTATACAGGTATCACCAACAGACGCTGCTGCACCAAAACTAGCTGAGCAGATGCTTTACATGTTGTTTTACCACTGAAGGACACTTTAGCACATTTGTTAATAATGTAAAATGAAGCAAAGCAAAGACAAAGAAAGTCAAAGGGACTCAAACAGGATAAAGATTGTTAAAAACAAGAGATAATGACTGTCAAAACAGCAGCAAAACTACAGATGTGTCCTACTTATGAGCAGAAAGTAGCATACTCAAATATCAGAGAACTGAAGTGGGCCTGGAGGGAGGCACAGTTGTAGATAATTATGTCAACCACACGAGTCGTGGATTGCTGTTTCGGACCGCGTTTTGATCAAAACATGTTTTCTGCTTTCATTTCCACAGATGGTGGCTTGAACCTCCAGACTAACAGCAGTTGTGTGGAGTGGTGCTGTAGTGTTTTCCCAAAACGGTGGAAGCTGGAAGATTCTAGGTTTCTAGCTGGTCCAAACTGGATCAGATGGTTAACCACCCGGAACCAGGCTAAGATAACTTTAGAGGTATCTTTACAAATAAGGTATCTTAGTTGGGTCAAGGGTCCTGACTCCTGATGGAGAAACCTGTTTTACGTTCAAGCTGTCTTATGTATAGTACATTAGCAGTTGTTTGTTAGAGGTTAACCAAACTGAGGGTTCCTCATGGATGGTCTACTAACAAGATGAGGTAGTAGACTATTTTGGTCCAGGGTTCTGTTGGAAGAGCCAAGTAACCAGTTTAAGGTGGCCAAGCTGTGGTGGTCAAAAAGATCCAGATTGACCAATATTGTCTACTAATTTAATCAGGTCCCCAGAATATTTTTGGGATACCTGATCCACACCTACACCACACTTGCTCACCATTTCTCCTAGTAAACTCATAAACTCCTTGTGTGGCCTCAGTGGTTCTTCTTCTGTGAAGATGCACTATAACCAGCCCAAAGTCCAAACATATACAGAGTCATAAACATCAACACCAACTTGACATCTTTCAGTGAGGTCTTCCTCAGTCGGTATGGAAATGGCTGGTGGGTGGATGAAAGGACAAATACAGCCATTTGCTCCAAAATCCACCCAGTAAGAGCAAGTGCATCACTCTTCTCTTTCTCTGCGGTGCATTTCTCCTCCTCGTTAGAGATCTAGAGTGCATCGTCACATTTGTCTGACAGACAGAAACATGTTGCACTTTACAGGCACATCACTCTATAAAAAGTGGCCTCTAGGGAAGGAAGCGCCAGCAGCAGATTGGCTGGCTTTATCTCTACTAGCTTGGATGTTTTATGCTCTTCCTTTGAAAGTAAGCACAAATTAAATAGTTTGAATCCTACCTGTAAAATCAGATAAAGATTAATGAAAATTATAGCACATAAACAGGGGGTAATTTACTGAGAATGGAAAGCCCCCACTGATAATGGCCTTTATTTGCATGCATGGACTAGGTTGTTTTGTGGCCTATTCACTAAAAATAATCACGTAAATCGGATACATTATGAAATTCATAATGGCAGGGGTCTCTAACCCTAATCCTGGAGAGTTGTAGTCCTACAGATCTCAGCTCCAAACCTATCCAAGATTTTCAGGTTTACTTGATAATCTGAAATCTGTTGAAACTGAAGTCTGCAGGATGGTAGCTCTCCAGGAGCGGGGTTGGAGATCCCTGCATTATGAAAATGAAATGGTTATGCAACTTATTGCTGTGCAATTATATAATAATGTATAATTAAACCAAGTACCAGTCACTTGGTTTAATTATACGTTTACAAACACTATGTAGGGTGATGTAACATCTACCATTGCTTGGTGAAATCAACTAAATATGTATCTGAATGACTGGGAGTTTTGTAAAATGATGAAATAATTCCTCATGCAGATTTCACACAAAATCCAGTTATTTTAATACTGCATAACTGGAGGTTTCACATGAGGGTTAAAAGACTCCTACACACAAGATTCCCTCATGTTCAGAAGTTGCAAATTTTCCACATTGACCAATTAATAGCTGCTTGGTTTAAGAGACTTCTGTGCGAGTGATGCTTCATGCATCACTACACTACTGACAATGGAGAATAGACATTTTCTGTATGCAAAATATCCCAGCTAATGTGATCGTGCTTTTAAAGAAAATGCTGGAGACACAAGACTGGAAGAATCATTTATCTTGTGCATAATTACAGTCATATTCTTTACATTCATACTATTCATTCAGAGTGCATTTAAAATAAACTCAACACTTGTCAAGAACACAAGCACTGGGCTCATTTAGCGTCAGCTGGCCATTGATATATCCTCTTAATAATGCAGTGTGTCCAAAGCTCCACACAGCATCAAACACAGGGACATTAGCTGCTATGCAGCAGAGTTACATTACATCCTGGAACCTATAGGGGACATTAAAGCAGAGGCAGATGTTTGATGAATAATGTACTGTACACCATAACGCATTCAGCTTCACAGGGGTCTTATGCTAATAACATCATTAAAACCAATCAAAAGCCCATTTATAATTGCTCCATTATTAACATGACTGCACTGCCGTGGATGCTTGGAGGAGCATAAACTTGAGCATCACACACAAATGATCTACATACTCCCACTTAAATCATCTCACAGACTAACTGACATGGGTATCAAAGAGACAGCTAATCAAGTGGATCAAAAAAGTGCCTGGTTCTATCCACGACCCTCTTAGGCCTTGTTCAGAGCTACTGCACTGGAAAAAGAGAAGTGAAAAGGAAAGCTTGAATTTATCCCTGTCAGTCATGTTTCATCAAGTCTCATTTACTAAGCAGAGTGGATGTGGCCAGCACTCCCCCCCGCTGCGGCTGAGACCCTTGAGTCAGGACAGGAGGGGATTGAGGGAATGGCAACATGACTCCAGCTCTCTCCTTCTCATTCTTTTCCTCTTGTGCAATCTGTTCTTGTTTTTTGGCATTGTCCAGAAGCAATTTAACAGCTTGGTGGAAAACGACGCGGGGGTCAGCTTTAGGGAGGGCAGGACAGTCACAGCTTGCACGGAGCTCCAAAGCCTATAACACAGAAAATGACACTAATTAATGAAGATGGTTTTAAGCTAACGTACAAACCTTCCAACTCTTCATCTCTACCCAAGTGACACTGCTTTTTAAGGATTGATGGATAGATGTATGGATGGATGGAAATAGTGATATGAAATCTGGATAGAGGGATGGATGGATGGACTGAAGCTATTCAAAAGATGGATGCATAGAAATAGTGATATGAAACCTGAATGGATTGGAAAAAATATTATAAATAAATAAATCTCAAATGTTTACATTTCTTTGCCAGCATGCTAGCAGCTTTCTACACTCTGTGTTGTCTGACTAATCCAACCGGTAAAATAAAACGGTTATGGTATGTTGTCGATAGGGTTGTGACGGTGAGGAAATTTTCCCACCGGTTAATCGATGTGTGACAACAACCATAATACTGTTGGTGCAGAAGGCGTTCACCTTTTCTTTCCTTTGCTTTTAAATAGCTTGTTAAATCTGCATGCACATTTTACTTTCACTTTCAAATAGCGGCAATTCGGCATGAAGCAATTGTTTGTTTCAAGTTCGTTTGAATTTTCCATCTTTTCCTTTGTTTTTAAATAGCTTAAAAGCACCATGAGCATTTTACTTTCACTGTCAAATTATGTTATAGGGCAGGTTATGCCTAATATAAAATAACAAATAACTTACATAAAGTTTAAATATTTATAGAAAACTGGGAATAGGCTAAGTATGCATGTATAATATGTAGCCGAATAAATAAGAAACGCAGAACATTTATTAGCAAAACATACAAGAAAGCGTGGAGGCATGGCATACACCTTGGTGTAAAAAAAAAAAAGAAAAAAGACATTTAAATAAAATCACACAAAGATTTGAATTAAGTAAAAATCTGCAAACAATGTGGAACCAATTAAACAAGAAATTAATGTTTAAAAAAAAAAAAAAATAAAAAAAAAAAATAAAGTCAACAGGCTTTTCAAAATCCAAAATATTGCCAAACAGGTGATTTGCATTTAGTTTTTAAAACTAAATCATTTGCCATCATCCGTCTCACCTCACTCTTCTTGTCAGTCAGTCTCTCCTCACTGGAGAAATTAAATCTGATCTGTGATGCGACTATTGTCCGGCACACTGAATTGAGCAGCTTGGAGCACTTGTCAGGATAGAAGGAAAAATGGATGGGCAAAATACTGTCAAATTCTTGAGGAAAATCAGCTGTCCACTGCCAGAAAGTAGTCAATGGGAAGAAGGTTTACCTCCCAACATGACTGACTCAAAGCACACAGAAAAACTGAGCACACAGTGGCTGAAGGAGAAAAAAGTGAATGTCCTTGCATGGCCTCATCAGAGCCCTGATTTAAACCCCATCTGTGGAATGACTTGTCGACTACTGTCCATAAACACTCACCATCAAATTAAACTGAACTTGAGCAGTTCTCCAAAGAAGAGTGAGGAAATATTGCAAAGTCTAGATCAGTGGTCAGCAACAGGCGAGCCAAAAGCTTATTTTGATAGCGCCTGGTTCTGAAATAGATCTGTGATGACAGCAACAGTAACTCACAATCAGTTCGTCTTTACTGCGTTTGCCTTCAAAATAAAAGTACGAGTGTTTTTGCAGCAATGTTTTATTTTGAGATGAATTGAAAACTGAAAAGTTCTGAAAGACATTCAAAAGAGTCTGTGGATCGCTAGACACATCTCTAAAATAGCCGTCATGAAATGTGTGGCATGAAAAAAACTCACAGTGAACCTTTAAAACGTAAAAGTAGGCTACGTCAAAATTATTACAGTAAGTTAGGCTCCACTGTGTAACAAGTAAATTAAAATGATACACGTTTATTATTCAAAATATAGAGAGAGTAAAGAAAACGAAGTTGATTAAGAGCATGACTCAAACATGCCATTACTGGGCTTATTCAAGTGCTCTTTTACTTTTTATTTTAGTTATTTTGATCCATTAAACATCTCCCACATATGTGTGTTTAAACAAATCAATTAATTTCTTAAATTATCCTTTGACAAAAAATATTTTGGCCCAATGCTAAACTTACTTGCCAACCCCTTGTCTAGATATTCAAAATTAATAGAGACAAGAGACAAATCCCAACAGACTAAAAGCTGTAATTAAAGCAAAAGGTGGTTCACCAAAATTCTGACACAAGTGGGTGATCCTTTATCCATTCAGTCAATCTGTTGGAGTAGTTATTGAATGGAAGGATTGATGGATGAATGACCAGGATATCTTCTACATTAAAGACATCCAGACTCGTTACAAAGACCGATGTGACAAAAACACGGCCCCTACTGCGTTTTGTCTGTGACCTCTGAACTATGACCTCCATTAGGGGGTGATGGAGAAACATCCCTCATAACACTGGATCAATAATGCACTTTAAAACACGAACAACCAGCACAAACACAAAGGACACTTAATGTCAAATAGTTTCTAGTCAAATTATTATTCTGCCCTGGGGAAAACATATTAGACTGAGCTGCTAAATACTCACTCAAACCAGGAAGACGGGCAATTTTAAGCAACACTGCAATGTTTGAAAATCAGGCCATTAGGGAAAGTCTACAAAACAAATTAAACTTGTTGAAAGAGTGACTGCAACAAAGATTATTGAGAACAATTACACAAGAGGGACACGGCAGTTGCATGCTTACCATCAACGAGAATCAGAACACTTTTAAAAAGCATTCTTCAAAACTAAGAAGTATTGATTTTACAAATAGAAAACAAAACCGTTCTGTCTGTATATATAGTTTACTTGGAACTACTAAGTTATATGAAACCCTACAAGCAGGTATTCACCCAACTGACACACATAAAACACCACGATTTCATCCGTGTCAACATGCCACTGGAAATCTGAACTTCGTCAGACAAGCCACTCTCAAACAGACACTCTTACACAAAGGTGACCACTACCAAATCCACTTGTATTCCTGAATAAGGAAGATAGAGGGGAGTCCACACACACTCCACTATGGTAATTCTCAATAGCAGGCACACGGACGACGAGTCTCCATTGGCTCAGGTTAAAAGGGTGAGAACAGAGATGGAGGGTGCTTTAGGGTAACTTTTCCAGAGCGGTAATAGCCTCCACTCAACAGAATTCACATGCATTATAGTTGATGGACAATTGGAGTCCTGGCCATCTGCTCTTTCTGTGTTTGAAGTGAGCAAGTACACAAGCAGCAGGACTGTTAAGAGTTCAAGCTCAAGGTTAAGTAAGGCCCCTGCATGCCACTTAAATACATTCATGCATACTTCCACCGCAGCTTAGCATCGTATATTAAACCGCCATTTTGTAGAGCTATGGTGTGTGACGGAGAGAGAGCATGTTTCTTGTAGATGGCTGTCCATAGTGCTCTACAGTTCACTTTAAAAACAGTAAGTTAACGTGAGCTCTTTGTTTAAAGCAAGCGGTCAAGAGTTGTCCCCTGCTGGTAGATACAGTAACTACACCATCTGCCTTTCTCTGCTGATGGCTGTAGCTTAAAAGTGTGAAAAATGATTTATAATTTCCCATCTGCTTCCTAACATCACAAGATACTTCCATAAACATTACACTTACACACATCCAGCACAGGAACATGTACCAACATCACTTTTTTTTTTTTTTTATATTCAGAACATAAGCATTACTACTAAGAACTTAATATTATTCTGTAACAATAAAAACATTATTTACAAAACACTTTTTATCAATATTATTATTATTATTATCATTATTATTATAATTATTATCAATATTATTATTATTTTTAGCAATAATAATATACTTCTGTTCAAATGACTGAAAGAAAATAATATCTGAAAGACCTTATTTTTATTTTGAAAGAAAATACAAATTATTACTTTTCTTCAGCAAGAATAGAATAAATTGATAAAATTTATATTCTACAAAGCAAACTATTAAAAAATTATAAGTTTTCCAAAATAATAAGCAGCAACACTATTTTCAGCATTGATAATAACAATAAATGTTACTTGAGCATCAAATCAGCATATAAAGATTGATTTCTGAAGGATCATGTGACACCGAGGACTGGAGTCATGATGCTAAAAATTCAGCTTTGATCACAGGAATATATATATATATATATATATATATATATATATATATATATATATATATATATATATATATATTCACAATATAACAATATTTTACATAAGTTTTTACCGTATTTTTGATCTAATAAATGCAGCTTTGGTGAGTATATATATATATATTTTTTTTTTTTTAGTCTTACCAACTCCAAATGGTAATGTATTTACTTTGCCAAAATATTTCCATAAATGTTTTGTGTTCATTTTTCTTTCTCATATGAGAATGGAAAGATTTCGCATTCTATGCATTTTCCACAATGCATCCATGTCACCAGACACAAGTGCTGATCTGTATATGTTAAGCAAATGAAGCTAGTCTTGGGCCGGCAGCAGAGCAGTAACAACAGCAGGATCACATTGTGCTTTCACACCAACAGAGAGGCTCTTAGCAGAAAATCAACTCATTATTTCCTTCAGGAAATGGCCTTAACTTGTAAAATGATTACCTTGAGTGCTCCACTGAGATTTAATGCATACAAATAATTATGAAATCTCATTTCCAGGAGGGATGGGTCATATTTATATCCAAATTGTGAATAATTTATGCCGGGCAAGTGGATAGCAAACTAGTGCAGGTGACACCTGGACTATAAACACTTTCTTGTTCAGGGGTCTTGCTGCTATTTTATGAGAGGAAATCAAGGGGGGATTTTAATGCGAGTTTGATTCATACTCCACAAATCCCTGTCATGCATTTCATGCAGTGCACTCTATATCGTGATGTGCTGCATAAATGGCTCACATGGTGAATTATTTAGCCTCGGCCCCTAATGAAGGCTTTATTCTGTGGTTGCGAGTACTGATCTAAGGATTCCACCATTTGCATGTTGAGTTTTCTGACATCTCTGCGATTCATGGATCCTCCAGGCCTTGTCATGGCTCTTGAGTTTTCTTCTCCCCTCCAGCAGAAGAGCATTTATCTGTTCATTTCCACTATGAACGTGTTCTGAGGCATGTGTGTAGAGGGTTGAGTTTGCTCCAGAGCAGAGGGGTCTCCAGACGTCTTGTTAGCTTTGGTGCGGTCTGGATTTCAGACGTGTCTGCGAGGCCTGCGGTGTGTTTCTGATGGATACTTTTTAAATCAAGAGAACAGTGTACCCAGAACATATACCTCAATTTAAATACAGAAAACAGCTCTCCCATGAAGAGCTAAACAGTGCTCATGCTGAAGGTGATTATCAGGTTTAATACAAACTTATAAAGTTCATTAAGGTTGAGTGCTACAATCATTAAAGACATACCAAAACACTGACATTCGGAAATTAATCTTCATTCTTATTTCTTTTCTTTTTGTCATTAGAGTAGAAATGCAAAACAGAAGCTTTTTCACTAGTGGTCTCAGACTTTTAGACCCCAGTGAAAGTCAAATTATTTTTACACAGTCAAATGCTGTTCATTAAGGAGAACTAGGAGCACTATTAAAAAATGAAATTAATAAATAAATAAATATATATATATATATTTTCAAAATGTTTTGAATTGTCAAATATACATTTAAAAAATTTTTTTTTTTAAATATAAGATAAAAATACCAACAATAACTGTACATTAGTAAGTCCATTTTAAATTAAATTTTATATTATTATTAAAATAAATTATTATAAAAAATATCAGTTTATTATCAGTTTTATGTTAAATTTTAATAGATTTTAAATATTTATTAAATAATCTTTAATATTGAGTATTTAAAATAAACTATTTGGAAATGTATTTATTTACATGTAATTTTGTTGTTGTTGTAGTTGTTGTTATTTCATGATTATTATTTCATTTTATTTTTAAGCAATACTTTTAGTCCTACATGTCTTTTTTCTTTTTTTTTTTTTTTTTTAAAGAAAACTGAAAATTACGAGGAAGGACAGAAAAAAGTGCTATTGGGAATGCAAATGAGAAATGATGCATTGGCACCAAAGCTTAGAACGGTTAAAAACAAGTATGCTAGGCCACGGCTTTGATTGTTCTTTCTTTTAGATCAGTTCCTTAACCATCTGAAAATGTTGTTACCACCTCTGCCATCAATTTAATGCTATACACCACTGTACATGTTACGGTTTGTATTTGTGTGATAAGATTTCACTCATCTAACATTGATGGTGTGTAATGCATGTATTTGCTTTCGCGTGCTTTACCTCAGGGACGAGGCGGTCCAACTGTCTGACACGGTTTTGGTGGGAAGGGTGTGTGGACAGCCACTCGGGGATGGTGGGTTCACCTCTCAACTGATCATAGATCTCCATCTGCTGCCAAAACACTGGGCCTGCCCTCACGTCAGCACACGCCTGACAGAAACACACAGCAATCTCAGTAAATACACATACACAGACGGTTGATAAAGCTGTGTCACCATCAAAGGAAGCAAACAAGGAGATGACACACACACACACACACACACACACACACGAGCGCTCGAAGCTCTGGACACGTCATCAGCCCGAGCTGAGAGCAGGCTGGATCATGAACAGCATGACTCATGACTAGTCTAGCAAGCCTCGCACCGTTACCGCAGCACGTGCCAGTGTCCTTCACCCAGCCGGCTGTGGCAGGCCGGATCTGAGCCCGTTTACGAGCAGCAGGCGGCCCGTTATTACTACTAGAAGAGGTAGAAGGGAATCAACGGTTTCTCCATAATGATGCCAAGCATGAGATCAGGAGACATGCTGTCAGGAAGAGCACTACACCATGAATCAGAGAAATGGCTTCCTTCATGCAGTTTGTAAAGAAACAGTGCCATCTAGAGGTCATGTAGGATACCGCTTTCACACTTTTAATTTATCCTAGTAATAAGAAGTTACTAATTATTACTAATACAACTTTTATTTAGAGTGGCATATAGGTGAAGTGTGTAATTCCTAAGTATGCCATGCCTTTAAAAGTGAACTTGCTTGTAATTGTAGTCAAGTATATATGGAAGCCCCATAGAGGTCATGGATTATTATTATTATTATTCTTTCATGTGTTCTCGTAATCTCCACAATTGTTTTCTCATGATGTCTGACACATCATCTGACAGCAGCACTAACTGACTTACCAAATTAAATAATAACATAACTATTTTGACAACAAGCTGTCCTATATATATATATATATATATATATATATATATATATATATATATATATATATATATATATATATATATATATATATATATATATATATATATATATATATATATATATATATATATATATATATATATATATACACACAGCCTATCCTACATAACGAGAAAAATAAAAATAAAAATCATATTTTTATTTTAAATGGATAAGGGAGATAAAGTGGGTTGCATCCAATGTGCTCTAAAAGATTTTAGAATAATTATGAATTCTCTGTTTTTAGACCATTTAAACGTTAATTACACAAATTAAAGGTTTAGCACCCCTGAAAAAAAAAATCTAAGTATTGTATTGTAAAATAATGTATTGTATCACATTTATATCCAAATGCTAATTAATTTACATAATCTACATGAAACGAAACCCAAATCCCAAACCCTAGCTATAACAGTTTTTGTTAACTGAAACTAAAACTATTAAAAAAAATTCAGTAATTTAAACAATGCTGAAATAAAATATTAATAAACACTAGTTAAAACTAATAATGAATAGAATATAAACAATACTAAAATAACACTGAGCTATAAACGGCTTAAATCATCTTCATTTAGTCCGATTTCCTGATCAGAAAATGCTGTTTTTGTCAAGTTTGAGGATTTTTTTATCAAGACCGACACAGACGGTTTTCAGAAAATGATTGATAATTCAGTTATGGGGTGTAAAACATGCTCAATGCCGAACGTCTACTCGCAGCTATTCTTCTGCGACACAGCACTAAGCTGCTTATCCATGGATTGTAATTTATTAAATATATGAGCTACTTACACTGTGAAACTTGTCTTATAGTGCGTTTTAGGTGGACATTCAATTCGTGTTCCCTTGGATTAATAATAATAATAATAATAATAATATCTGCAGTACCTTTGCAGCCAGCTTCAGGCCGACCTGGTCCGCCTCTGCCTCCAGCTTACGACTGAAGGGCCGGTCAAATAAGAACTACAACACAGAGAGGAGACAGAGAAAATGAGAGAGAAAATCTGCAGTTAAATGAGCTTTTCTGACAGAGCACACAGAAGACGGACTGAATAAAGTGACCCATATATGGAGAACAAAATGACTAGGAGATAAAAAGCCCATCCATTAAAATGTAATTTATTTTGAAAGTAACAGGGCAAAGATGATAAAAAACAAGGAAAGAAAGGGATGGAAATATCCACATTGAAAGGAGAGCAAGAGAGTACACAGTATCTAGAAGAAAAACACCATAAAAAAACAAAGTACAATTAAATTGAAAGTGGGCCTTTGTTTCGCACAGCACAGTGATTCAGAAAATGCTAATTCAATATCCATTTAGAGAACAAATAAATGTAGCTGAATTTTAACCAACCTCAAATTGAAGTCCTCAGAAACCCAAATAAGATCTCCTCTGAGATACTGTTATTGTTTTACAATGCTGGCGAGAGAGTACTTGAGAAGGTTTGTTTCAGCTCGAGCAGAGGAGTTTAATTGGTAACGTTTAAAGGGTCTTTTAGGGATTTCAGAATCAATATTTAAGGAGTGTTTGCATCATTAATGGACAAACCCAACCTAAACTCACTCCCTTAAATGTCTTATACTTAATTCTGAACAAACTAATATATATATATATATATATATATAAAACATGAGACTCTTATCGGGCGATAAAAAAAATAATCGCCATTTATCGATTCTCAAAGTTGGGTTGGGAGCTGGATCCGAGCTATGATGACTTTCACCTTGATGTTTTAGCACGGATGTATATCTAGCCAAATTGCACTGTAGGGGGCGAGAACAAGTCTTCGAACCTGTGTGTATGCCTACTGTGAAATTACCACATAAAATGTGACGTGTTAACATGGATGCAGCTGAAGCTGCCGGGTTGTGTCAGGGAATGTTTTTATTTTATTTATTTATTTATTTATCTCGCCAACCTCGCCAAGACGCACACCTGTTTCACACATAATCCGTCTATGGTACGTATGCAGTCCGTGTGCGTTACATATGTGGTGCAGAAGCAGCACGGACTCATACTCATTGTGCTTTCACACAGGACGCGTTTGCAGTCCGCTACTCGGTACGTGAACCATCGCTGCACTGCTGCAGACCGCTCCTGGAACGCACTGACGGACCGCAACCGCGTGAACGCTAGAATCCGTTAACATGGGTGTGTAAAAAAAATATGAAACGCGTACGCACTGCAGACGGATTATGTGGGAATTCGTTTACAGCTTTCTCAAGCACTTTGTGATGCACCACCTAGCTTGAGAAACCTGTTCTAAAAAAACTTACTTTTAGTCATTATTTTATTTGGGTAGCACACATATTCTGAATGCCTTTAGCAGAATTCAAATGAGCCATTTTAATCTAGATTAATCTAGATTAATTTCAAGACTACAGTGAGATTAATCTAGATTAATTTCAAGACTACAGTGAGATTAATCTAGATTAAAAAAAATAATCTATGACCACCACTAATATATATATATATATATATATATATATATATATATATATATATATATATATATACAGAGAGAGAGAGAGAGAGAGAGAGAAATAACTTATAATAAATTCATACTTTAACTTGTTATAATAAATTCATACTTTTATTCAGCAAGGATGCATCAAATTGATCAGAAGTGTCAGTAAAGATGTTTAAAATGTAAAAAAAAAAATCATATTTCATATGAATCCTGCACTTTTGACATTTCTTTAAAAAAATGTCCTCATATATTCTAAATAAATAAATATATCTATCTGTCTGTCTATCTATTCACCTACACACACACAAAATATACAAATGTCATATTATTAAATTATAATATTTGCAAGTATTTACATAAAATACATAATCCATTAAATGTTATATTTGTTTTATATATTTTATGTAAACATATATTTACATTGGTTCGGGACTAGCGAGATAAAGGGCCGGAAACAGTGGAAACGTGTTGAAAGAAGGCAGATTATGAATCAGTTGAAAAAAAGAGAAAGAGAGAGATCGTAAGGTCCTCCGTCACCTGCACTAGTTTGCTCTGTATCCAGTGTCCCAGCACTGCAAAGCTGTCCCGAGGACAGATCGCCCAGATCGCCGTTAACAGGATCAGAGACAACAGCTCCACCACGTGAGACAAACTGGCCTGCTCTGCCTGAGAAAGAGAGAGAAATTCACTATGGGCTTCTGCTTTTGGTGATATTGTCGTTTGTCTACTTTGCTACTGTAATTTGTTTGTAATTCTGTGTTGAGAACCTTTTTTTTTTTCACTCTTGCTAAGCAGCCCATTCGTTAAAAGCATGCCCAATTAGGAACAATGCAGAAAAACAAACACGCGTTTAATAAAGAGAGACATGATGAATCACACTGAATCATAATTATGATACACACTGTATTGAAAGAAGGGCAACAGATATTCCAAAACACGTGTCCATGAGTGGCCGGCTAAATGCCGCAAAGCAGATTTGTTGGGTAATTATGCCAGCTTCATGGTCATAAAGTCGCATACGATAATAAAAGGTGTTGAATTCTGAGATTATGTATTTCTAGTGATATGTGTAATGAGGAAAAATTAAAAAAAAAAAATTAAATAATTTTTTTACATAGTAATACAGAGTAAAAAAAACCTGCAGAAATTAAAAATAAATACATAATGTGAAGAAACGATAACATTTATTTATTTTTTATTTCTGCTGTCAACTAATTTTGGTTTGGTCATCACACAAAGCTATCGCATTCAAAAGACTTCAATAGCTAAAGAAAAAAAAAACAGCAAACAAATCATAAGTGAGACTTTGAAGTATTGTCTTTCGACAGCCACGGTTCACTGTCTACTTCAGTGTGGAAAAGAGCTGCTTGGACATTTTGTGAAACATCTTCTTTTGGGTTTCACATATACACTACCATTAATAAGATTTGGTGTTTTTGAATGTCCCTGAAGCTCACCAAGGCTGTTGATCAAAAATACAGTAAAACAGTCAAATTTAGAAATATATTTTATTTTAAATCCTAATTTTCTGTGATGACAAAGCTGAATTTTCAGCAGCATCACTCCAGATTTAGTGTCACATGATCCTTCACCTTTCAGTCTAATAGGCTGAATATGTAAAATAAATGAATCAATAATGTGTCAAATATAATATTGTTTTTCATTTTTCCTGTTTGAAATCTGTTCCAGTGTCTGCCACTAGCTTGTGCAGCTTTGAAATAACAAAGGAAACTCTCATAAGCCTAACAGCATGTTGCTTGGCTTTAAAGGGACTTTTTAATGCCACCGAAAAATGTACTAAATCATTTTATTTTTTCCCAGCATTATATTAGTCCTAATATCAGTGTAAGCTCCTTCACGCTAACCAGAGCCACAAGCATGGCATGATGCAACAGCTCCGAAACTAAAACATCCTTTAAACCGATCTCTTAACCGCACCGAGTGCCTCTGAGACAGGACGCCTCCTTCTCTTCATTTAAACCAAGAGAAGAGATGAAAGTAAAACATGACACACGCAAAAGAGAGATAAAGCGAGCACTTGAATCTAATGAAGGGTCTTTTACTCTCTGAAAAACGTTGAGAGACACTGCAAATGAAGTACAAATTTAGTTTGATCCAAACTATAAAGGCCAGAGGCAGTGTTAGGACCCTAGAACCACCTGACAGTGGGTGCAGACATCAGATTATACGTTTACATTTAAATCAAAATGCCCCCAAGGGAGAGATTACTTTGAGAAATTAACACTAACAATAACACTTCTTGGTTACTTTACTTTCAGCATAATTCATGATTGGGCTAAAATAGATTTTTATGAAATGACAAAAATAATGTCCATTGGGGCGTTTCTGTGCAGAGGTTTGACAGTGTGGGCGGGACTTACTGCATGACCAATCAGAGCGTGAGCCATCTCATGTCCCAGTATGAAGACCAGCTGATGGATGTCTGCTACAGCCTCCAGCATTCCTGTGAAGATGAAGACATTCCCATCCTGACACACACACACACACACAATCATTCCAGCTGTTAAATCAGAATAATTTCCTAGTAATCAGTCTCAAGATTTTCTTTAATCATCTGCAGTGAATTAAGAACACTTCTCTCTCTGTATGAAATGCTCAGACACGTAGCTCATAAGAAAAATGTCCAAAACTGTCTGGGAAATTTCACAAACAGGAAATTCAAGAATGAGGGTTAGATTACAAAGTATCTTTATATTTTAATTAGGACTGTTAGTTAATTCAAATGTTTAATTTAACCAATTAGCCCACGTGATGTTGTTCAAATTAATTGTAAATTAAATTTGGCCGTGAAAAAATACCCATAAAAGATCATTTTTAAGCCATTATTGTGTTAAATGAGAAAAGTATCAAGTAGAGATTACAAAAAGTAGCTTTAGAAATAAATATTTTTTTTAATTCAACATAAAATGTATTACACATAAATGTTTAAGCTAAAATGGCCTTACATAAACCAAGGATTATAAAAGATTTTTTTAAATAAAACAAATATTTTGTTTATACAGAGAAAGTCATTAGAAACAAATCAGTTTGGTTCCCAAAAGTCTTCAAATTACCTTCTTTTATGTTCCACCCAAAAAGTCCTAAGGGTGAGTAAATGATGACTGTATGTCCCTGTAATCATCTTTACCTCCATTACAATCGTCATCCATCTAAACTTTACTGGTGAGATCCTGGTCTGCTTTATTCACCTCATTCAGACTAGCCCTGACTTCATATTTCTTATTAACAGAGGGATGTTTGTTCCCAACAATCGCTGCAGAAATTAATGTTATGCATGATGACGAAATTCAAATTCTGAGTAAATATAGTGTTACTTTCCCTCAAAATGCTGTATCAGTGCTTCATATTGTATTTTTTTTTTTTTTTTTTTGTATGTAAATAATGCTTAACATAGTATATGTTGGATAATGAAGAAGAAAGTCTTCTTAAATGCATGCAAACTAAAATTGGCGAAACAAAAGAAGTGAATAAAACCAATGAATAGATTTGGATTATTATTAGATTAGGCCTTTGGTTGTTACAAGATATGACTCACAGGCAAAACAAATGCATTGATTGTGGGGCCGTCCACCACATGGACTGTCCAGGGGACAGAGGAAATCTCAGCAACATCCTGGTTTCTCTCGGCCAGAACCCGAACCACTTGCTCCACCACCTGATGCCTGGGATCTGACGGAGCGATCAGAGAATCCTTGAACTCCTCCATGTACTGAGAGAGAGAATGAGGGGGAAAGAGGAGCGACAATCCATTAAATAAAATGATTTGTGAAAATAAATGCTACATTTAATTTTGATAATATCCCATAGCACAGGAAAACCAAATTCAGACTAATCATTTTCAGGCACTGGAGCTTGGCTTGCAACTGGATGCAACCAAGAAAATAAGCGTAAATAGACTAAACAAGTTGTGTGGACATGAGCAACTGCACGACTGAGTTCGCACCGCTTCCCCCGTGACCCGAGCCAGTTCCATGAAGTTCTCCCTGCTGAACAGCAGCAGTCGGGTCCTGCCTGTAACTGGAGATTCATCCAGGTGAGTGAGTAAACAGATGGAGACGAAGAACAGCAGTCCTGTCCCTGCTCCCACCAGGTGCCAACGTCGACGCCACGTCCATTCACGAAACAGCTGCTTTTTATTGGGCGGCAGGGCTAACCACCATTTTCTGATGCTCCTAGAGACAAAGAGAGAGATACATGTGAAATAAGAATTTTTTGCATTAAACTTTAGCTCCCCATCACAGAAAACCAAGAACTTCGGTGCCACACGCACCCCATTTACTAACCACAGTAATAAAAAGTACATGTGGACAGTATAAGCCAAGCATTTTTTTTTTTTTTTTGAATGAACAAAAACCCTCACCTGCCCAGTATGATGGCCGTGAGCTTCTGTAGGGGCTTCAGTAGCATCCATATCAAGGGCGCAGGTAAAGCTCTCAGTCTGCCTGAGGTGTGAAACTCGCGCGTGGGCTGAATGATCCGCGGCACCCGTTCAGCTGCAGGTCTGAACGCAGTTATACAGGTGTTAAGTCTTGATCTTGATCTCAGACAGAGAGAAGCAGCAGCAGTGACAGATGAGTTTGTCCTCGTGAGATCAGAGGCACAGAGTGATGCACGGCGGAGACACAGTCTCTGTCCACAGCATCTGATCGCTGAAGGGAAGCGGTTTGAGGCTCTTATGATGGACAGTATATCAAGTTTGACCAGACGAATACAAATCTGCTCCATTGTCAAAATAAAACACACTAGACATTCAACTTCATTCCCTCGTTTGCGTAATAAATATAGTGATAAACTAAATCACAGCTTTAAGGTTATATGGTCACATTATGCATTTTTAAATCCACGTACTAACTTAATGTCACAAGTCAATGAAAGTCTACATGTACCAGGTGTGATGATCGAGGGCATTACACTTATTAGACTTTAACCAGATCGCGATTGCTTTCAGTGTTGTTAGACTTGCATTGCTATGACTTCTTAATTATACACGCTAATTATTTATAAAAGTTTATCTGTCTGTTTTGAGAAGTTCTTCATTGTAAAGTTGCCCTCCAAACTCTCTTCCGCGAGATTCACTGCGACAGTTAAATCTCTCCCCCTGCGAACAGCAACACTTCACAATGGTTCCGTCCGTCAGACACAATCATTCATATTTTAACACCACACGATACCTTTTATTGATTTATTTTACTTACCTTGCATGGTTTTCTGGTCATTTTTACCCGCTTTTAGTAGACAATACACAATTACTAACGATATTTTTCACTCTGCAATTTAGTAAGACTTATGGTATGGTATTCAAATCTTGAATTCTAGTGTAAAACCCAACTGCGTCGGTGTTTATATGCCAATGATATTATGAAATGCTAAAGTGAATTATGGTACAGCTTTATGTGAAAATTCTTTAACATTTCGTTTTTACTCAAATTGTGTGAATCTTTCTCATAATCAGTGGCGGTTCTAGACTACAGTAATTAGGGTCCAAGCAGGGGCCACTTGTGCTTTCAGGGGGCACACTTTTAAAATGAATCTTACCCATCATCCAGTATTATTTGTTCTGTCTATTTTTACCATTTCTTATATCGCTGCCATATCTAGAAGTAAGGTATAACGATTTCAACTGAAATGAACTTTTCATCATGTTTAATTTCGCAAATAAGTTTGTACTGTAATGTCATGGGCATCATGCACTTATTTATTTTTTTTTTGGGGGGGGGGGGGGTCACGCTTGTCATGTGACACACATCAGTCACTGTAACTTATATAGGCTTGATATAGGCTATAAATGTATTTTTTCCCTCTTTATTCGAAATATTCCCAAACTATTTCATGAATTATCTCGATTCTCAGATATGCAAGTGAATGCGTTTTGCACCTTTATAGATTGTTAGTTGATCATAATGGGCAGAGTAGCCCAATACTGTAATCTGCGAATAAAAACCCGTATTTTACTGAAGTACCAGATATGTCATGCCATAAAATATTTTAATATGACTGACTTTGCATTTACAGTGAATTTAATAAAAACGTTGTAAGTTACTTGTTATAATACGTTCATTGTATAGAAAGAGATCAAATAACATTTTTCAAAGATTATCATTGACTTCAGTCTAACCAGAGTTCATGCACTCTCAGAAACTTCCATTATAACCACAGAAGCTGTTTACACTGTGCACTACCCCTGTTCATAATACTTTTATTTATAAACTAGGGGTAATACAGTTCTCCACCCATAATTCGGCATGCACTTGCACCATGGTTCAACTTCAAGCTGCAGTCCGTAAGTTTTGCCTCTTTGTCGCCACCTCTGTTTGAAAACCTGCAATTGCAGCTGTTTGTGGAACGATCTTCCTTTTGTGTGTTGTGCGCCGGCTCAGCTTCAGTATGGATGGATCTAATGTTTTGAGGAGTTTGTGTGGCAGGCACTCAGTCACCGCACCGGTGTGGATATTTAACGTTAACATACTTTGCAATCACAGATTCTAGCCTACATCTTGGAATATATAAACATAGCACATAGCGTGACTCTGAAACCGTCATACAAACAGAACCATGAGGACATTTCTTGAACACTGTGATCAAACTGAATTACAAAATGTCATCACACTACAAAAAACGAGGAATGTTTTTTTATAAATATAAAAATCTACATGGAGGTTATGTTACAGCTATGATGATACATTTGTTTTCTGGAGTAGCAGATTTCTGTGTGTCAAGTTTTTCCATTGAGGTAATAGATTTATTGCTATTATTTACACAGTTTCTGTACTGATAGCCTGTGTAACAGGTACATCCTCGTCTTCATTACAGCTTTTAACGTGGCTGACAGGTCTTGTAGTGTACAGTTCATCTGGGCTGTCAGACTCATAGGTGGCCTGGCTGCTGTTGATTGGCTCTGAGGAGATGAATGACAGTAACGGAGGCTGCGTAACTGTTTCCTGAACACGAGAGGAGGAAGAGCCAGTCTTGGGGAGAAAGTGTGTGTTAAACAAGGTTTCGATCTGTACCAGAAAAGTCTCTATGTCAGTGTCTGAGACCTGCTCCAAAATCTTCTGAATTGATGTAAGCATCTACGGACAGACAGACAAAAGAAATCATTTTGAATTATATTTAAAAATAATAATTGTATAATTTTAATTACTGAGCAGAACTCATTCAACTAACACGTACCAATAAATGCATATAAATATTGATTTATTCACTGTGAAATCAATTATTATTGGTGCTCAATCATTAATAATGATTTTTTTTGCTTCATATTTTTTGTGGAAATTCATTTCAGAATTCTCTGATGTAGAGAAAGTTTAAAATAGCAGCATTTGTTTGAAAAAATATATATTTTGTAACATTATAAAGGTATTTATAGTAACCTTTTGGTCATTTTATTTGTCCTTGTCGAATAACAGTATTTATAAAAGAAACATTATGTTTTTAATGGTACTTTTGAATGGTAATATATTATGGTTTCTACAAAACATATAGCAGTAAATCAGTATATTAGAATGATCTCTAAGGATCCTGTGACACTGAAGACTGGAGTAATGATGCTGAAAATTCAGCTTTTCATCAACAGAATCCATTACTTTTTTTTTTTTCTTTTTTTTTTTGTTATTCTAAATTGAAATAATATTTCCCAATATTACTGTTTTCATTGTATTTTTGATTAAATAAATGCAGTCTTGGTAAGCAATGTTTTCTTTCAAAATGTTTTAGGTAAGCATGTTTTCTTTCAAAAACATAAAACAATCTTACTAAACTTTTGACCAGTTATACGTTTTAAATTAACTATTCAGTTTGACAATGATGCAATGATGATAATCTTGGATATTTGAGAGAATCTAAATAATTCAAATAAACTGTAACACTGTGAACTGGATTAGAAATGGCTCAGCAGACAGCGTAAAATCTCAAAATACATCTGCTGTGGGTGCGATGTGAAGTCTAGATGAGATTTATTACCTTTTCCAGGCAAGTCAGAGAAGAATCTCTGCGGAAGAGCCTGTCCATTGGTACACTCCTGAAGAAGAATAAAATATAATCACATGAGAGGTAAGCAAGCTATAAATATATATTTTACAATTTTCTATCTAAATATATATTGTTGCAGTTTATTCCTGTGATGGCCAAGCTGAATTTTCAGCATTCATTGTCACATGTTCCTTCAGAAATCTTTCTAAAATGCTGATTTGCTGATGATTTCTTACTATTATCAGTGTTGGAAACATTTGTGCTGTGTAATATGTTTGTGGCAAATGTCCTACTTTCTTTTTCCCAGGATTATTTGATTAATAAAAAGCCGAAAAGGACGGCATTTCCTTGAAATAGCAATTTTTGCTACATTATAAATACCTTTACTGTCACTTGTCACTTTATTGATGCTTGAAATAAATGTTAAACTACTATTACTACAAATACTAATACACAATGTTAGAAATACATTACATTCAAATACTCTGAATGTCAAATATAATTTATTTTATATTACTAAAATATTATTTGAGGCTATCTTAAGAAAATGTGAATTATGTGCAGCATTATGTATCTTGATATTCCTATTTTCTATGAGTCCTAGCTTCCCTGTTCCAGCCGAAGACGAGGTTGCCCACACATAAAGCACGCAGCTCACCCATGAGACAGCCTGTACTTGAACACTACCCATTCTGCTCTTCTCATCACTTCTGACCAATCAGGATGCTCAGATGAGTACTGGATGTTAAACCGGTATGGAAACCCTAAAACACAAACAACACAAACTGATATGAATTCAGCTCCAGCTGTTGTTGGGCTCATTTTATGATCTACACCTATTCTTTAACAATCATGACTCTAGCACTTGCTACAAAGACCATTAAACATTTAGAGAACACAGATAACCAAGTATAAGACTTACTCTGAGGTCCAGAGGGTCCGGTCTCCTCCTGTATCAGCAGACAGGTGGTCTGAGACAGGGGAGATGGGTTACTCGAGTTATACGGGCTGACAATCATCCCGATGAACGGAGCACCTCCTCGAGAGAAATAACTCTGCCATAAAAACAGACAGAGAGGACGTGACACATAAGCAAAGACACCGTCCTAGTCCAACAACAACATAATACAGTGATGCGTTACCTGGTATTTGGCCTGAGTGTCAATGTCTCTGAGAGAGGGGTTGGGGTCGAAGGCCGGATGAGAGTGGTACCAACCAACCACACTGTGACCTTTGACCCCGAGCAGCTCCGAGGCCTGAGTCTGAGAGACGGGGTCCATCTCACACTGCAGACCTGTGCTCAGGCTGTTGCATGGTTCTGCTGCACAGATCTGCACAAACATCAGCAAAATAACAAACTAAGCATCCTGCGGTTATTCTCACAGTATTCTTCAACTAACCAGACTTAACTGACCTTTAACACCTTCTCGTCCTCTTCATATGTTCCTCCTAAAAGGCCAATTACCTCTCCCATGGACACATGAGCATGCTGGGAAAGGATTTGACTATTAGTACAACATCATAATACTGAGAAATTAATTTAAAAAAAAAGCCAAAAAAAATTAAAAACATACCTAAGCTTAACTAAATCTGAAAACCAGCTCTACATGATACTCACTATGTCCATGATGATAAGAGCCTCAGCACAAACGATCACTCTGAACGGCTCCTGAGACAAGAACACATAGAGATTTATTTCTATCCAACAAAATTAATGACAGTGTTATTTTATTATCACAGAGATACTATTATAGTTTATTACAGTTTAAGGGTTTTAAAAATATATATCTATGTAGTTTATACATTTTTATTTAGTACATCAAGTTAAAGCTAAAAATGAGAAATTGCCAACTATCTGAAAATAAATAAATAAGTTATATATTATATATATATATATATATATATATATATATATATATATATATATATATATATATATATATATCATTTATTTAGTGTTTCAATGATTCAGAAAATTCCTAATTATGGAATTTGAGTGACAGATGGCACACCTTATATGACTTTTGCTCTGAATTATGATCTGGAGAAATCAATGCAAGTTGCCTCAAGCCAGTTTTAATCTCTAACCACTGACAAAGTTGTCAAGTGTATGATGACTAGTGTTTTAAAATCTGTAGTCCAGTTTTAAGGGCGAGGGGGCATGATTAATTGTGTTTATTATTATTTTTTAAATCATAATTTTAGAATTCATTGTACTTAAGATAAAATGATAAACCATGTTTTTATACATTTAAAGACTGATCAGACTTTATTAACATGTAATAATAATTATTACCTCGGTTTCCTCTCCAAAAGCTTTGCATGGAATGAGCTGGAATGGATCAAAAGAGCTGCAGAGGACAAAGACAAGGAAAGATTGTTAAAAGCAAACTATTAGCTATTAATGATGTTCAGTTCTAGAGGTTAAAAGCTTCAGTTTTGTAAGTGAGTGTGTGTTTACCCTCTCTGCTTGGCTAGTTTAGATGGTCTTGGTCCTTTCTTCTTCATCTTCTCTCTCCTGATGGCCAGTTCCTCTGCGCTCAGATGCTGGATGACATTTAATTTTGTAAACAAGTATCATTTACTGAAATAATTTTTATGTCAATC
Source organism: Carassius gibelio (assembly GCF_023724105.1). Classification (NCBI taxonomy): domain Eukaryota; kingdom Metazoa; phylum Chordata; class Actinopteri; order Cypriniformes; family Cyprinidae; genus Carassius; species Carassius gibelio. The sequence continues at coordinate 10,863,723 of NC_068390.1, read as the reverse complement.
TTAAAAACAGATTCTGATCGTATCAGGCCATAATTGCAATCTATAGTTCTTTCCTGTAGGTTCTATTTCAGAATTGTTTCTCATACCTCATATGTCTGACCCTCTAGATCTTTAGCATCACACCAGTTCCCCCACATGTCCCGAATGCGCCGCTTCCTTGTGCGCTGCAGACACACATTACATTAGAACAATAATTAAATGAGTAGAGAAATGTAAACCGTTCTGGTAGTAGATAATCATCCACAGATAATGATGATGAGAACTGGAACTCTTTCTCACCACAGACTGCAGTCTCTGGGCAAGATGATACGTGTCCAGGCTGTCTTTGTTTTCCTTTAGCCGAGAGCGATCAACCAGCCGCGGACGGTTATAGATTGCCTGATCTGCAGAGGAAGGGAGGGAGAAAGAAAGAAAGAAAGAGAGTTTAGTGAAGGAAATGCACTCAAGAAAACAGGAGAAAAATAAGAGAAAACTGACTGAGCAACAAGCATTACCGCAGTTGAAGTTAATGGCTCCAATGAGCTCCAGGTAGGTGTGTATCCGACCGATGCAGTTGACATCCCCACAATTCTTCAAGCCTGGACGCACCGACGTCTTATTCAGGTATTTGGGTCTACTTCTCCCCCTGAACAGACATCAGAGAAGTCAGTTTTCAAAAAAGGTCAAGTTTTTAATATGCCTACAATACCACTCAAAGGTTCAGACTTTAGAGTCAGTAAGATTCTTTTGAAAGAAGGTTGTTTGAAGTTTAAAAAAAAAATCAAAGGATACTAGATCAAAGCATCAAAGAATACTGAAAAAGTATAATGGTTTCCATAAATATTTTAAGCTGCACAACTTTTCTCAATGCTGACAGAAAACAGCTAGTTTAAATTGTAATGATATTTCACAATATTATGTTTGTTTTCTATATTTTTGATTAAATAAAAATAACGGGCATACAATTAAAATGTTTTTATAATAAAAACAGAGTATAAAAACAAGAAACCATATACAAAACATTGTGTCATTTTTACTGTTTCGTACAAAAATAATAATAATAAAAATGAAAAAAAAAAAACACTCAAATAGTTAGAAGGAGAGTCGATGTAAGAACTTGAAAATGTTCCTCAGAAGTGCACAGAATGACGTCTCACCACTGGTCCAGGATGTAATTGCGGATTTTTAGATATCTCTCAGGAGTTTTTGATAAACGTCCTTCAAAGAATTCTGGGATGGCATGCTTCTCCTCATCTGTGATGGTGTTTAAGTCCAATACAAGCTCCTGTTCAGGAACTCTGAGCTCCTCCTCCTCTTCCTGGTCTTCCTCCTCCTCTTCAGGACATTCACCTGATTCAGTCTTATCTGGAGTATAAGAATACATTAGCTAAAACAGCTAAAGCTAATGGGTAACAGAGAGTAAATGAATGTTAGTGATGTCAAGGTACCTGTGCTTTCAGTGCTCTCCTCCTCAGACACACTGTGTTTGCCTGGACTGTCTGATTTAGAGAAACATGTCCCACTTTGCTCCTTTTGTTCAGGATCAATGCCAGTATGAGTGATGCCAGTGTCTGGATCGCTGGGTCCATCTTCAGCTGTGCTTCCTGATTCAGACAGAGGGTTTAAAAGTAGGTCTGATGGATGTGGCAGTGGACTGGGTTCTTCTCTGTGGTTGCGCTCTGGGGAGCCTGGGGGCTCTGGCTGGTTTTCAGACTGAAGCCCCTCGTCACTGAAGTCATCAGTGATGTCCACATCTTCATCATCTGAAAGCTGCTCGATGCGCACAGCATTGTTCAGGGCTGAGATGTGAGGCTGGATCGAGGACACAGACGTGGCGTCTGAGGTCACATTAGAGGAGGGCACTTCAGCAGCTGTGTCCGTTTTAGACTAAAGTTCAAACACAAATCAAATTAATATGGTACTAAATGAACATAATCCAAGAACGTGGCATTTACAGTTTCAATTTAGATGTTAAAAATATCCCCTCGGATGTCTATATTTATCATTATTCCTGTTAATGAGTTAATTTAAAAGCTGTAAACATCGGAACTGAAAGCGTATGGATTTTCATATGGTAATGTGGAAATGGGATGAAGTCATACCTTATTTTTAAAGTACTGCCTAGCATAGCTCTTCACCTGTAGAACTGACCTAGTGCCGATTAGTTTGGCAATCTTTGTCCACCTGTGGCCAAACTGAGCCTAGAAACCATTAAAAAAAAAAAAATATATATATATATATATATATATATATATTCCTTATATGACAGAGAGAGAGAGAGAGTACGATTTCCTCTATGTTCAGAAAACATACCAGCCCTTCCTCAAAGAGATCCTTCTCCTCTTCAACCCAACGAGTCTGAGCTCCAGAACTCTTCACCAAAGTCCTTTAAAGACATTCTGAGTCAGTAACTGTACTGATGAACACACACACATTCAAAAGTTTGGAGTTGGTAAGATTTTTTTTTTTTTTTTTTTTTTTATATATATATAAGTTTTTTACACTCACCAAACTATTTGATCAGGAACACACAAACATACACATGTTTTTAAATATTAGAATTAAAAATGTTGGTTTTCTATTTTAATCTATATTACACTGTAATTTATTCATGTGACAGCAAAGCTGAATTTCCAGCATCTATTACAAATCAAAAACTTCTGTGACAATGTAAAAGTCTTTACTGTAATTTTTGCATTCTTGCTGGATTATACGTTTTTACAAATTCTTACATGCCTCAAACTCTTGAACGGTTGTGTGGGTGTTTACATATTCATGAACGTAAATGGATAAAAGAAGGGAGCTCACTTTTTGACTTTAGTCTTCTCATTGGTCCATGCCACCTTTGGTGCTTTCTTACTGGCAAAATAATACCTTGCTTTATTAAGAAAATCAACCACGTTCTCCCACATTCTGTCCATTATTGGATGTGAAAACCAAACATAAACAAACAAGAACTGAATGAGTGTGTTGTGAGGAGTGTGAAGGATACTGTTCCTCCAGCAGCATGCTCTCGATGGCCTGTCTGTTCTCATCGCTGATGGAGCTGTCCTGCGTCCACGGCTGAACACACACAACAACAACAACAACACATCACATCCACTTTCAGAGTCTCTGTACACGTAGTGTTAAAAAAAGTGACAACAGTTTTCATTTTGGGGTGAGCTGGCCCTTTAAGATCCATCTTACTGTTACCATTATACTGCTGTTTGTCTTCCAAGCAGACTGTAAGTACTGATCCTGGAGAATCTCAGCACTGCTCAGGTCGCTGTTAAGAGAGCATGCAAATAATAAAAGATGTTAGTCACTAGTAACTAATTACTGTTAGTGCTGAACAGATCATGTTATAATGATTTGATGCCGAATTTAATGAGCGGATATTGTGTACTATATAGCAGGTAACTGAAGCTCCAGTTGCATTAAACTCGTTTCCTAGCCGATGTTAAAATAGTGCATTCTATTCTAATGCAATAGTGCATAAAATAGTGTAGCTGTGTTCGTTTAACTAGAGAAGTTCATATTAATCCAGTCATTCGTTTTAACATCGCTCCGGTCTCATTTCTGATCATCGGTGAATTCAGATTTATCAAAATACAAGTACACAATATTTTCCAAACAGCGGAGATGAGGGAATGATCTCGTACCCGACTCTTTCATCACATTCATCTCCCTCGATATCAACAACATCCAGCTCGTCTGCCATGTTTGCGGCGGATGTGAGACTGTGAGCGAGCGTCAGAGAGAGCGAGAGGAGTGTACTCGTCACAGCGCCGCTCACTGGCAGGAGGACGATACTGCTGCGCGTTGCGCTAAATTCAGCAGGTGCATTTTTACTTGAAAATAAGAACCAATTTATATAAGGACGTTTCCTAAGTGAGGATGTGTGCTTTTGAGGTATCAAGGCTAGAGTCCTTCTCACCATTAAACGCTAAAATGTGACAGTCTAGTAAGTGCACATGTTTCTGCCCCTGCGGTCATTACATTAAAATACTAATAGAATTATAGTTTGAAGAATACTTTATGTTTGATTTATTAATATTTACAGACTTTATACTTATGCACCACAGGCAATGACAACCATCAGTGGTCTCCCAGTGGTTTACATTTATGCAACATAGTTTCACATTACAGTATGAGCTTGATTTATAACAAAACAAAACGTCTTGGCTTCAACTTAATTTTTTTTTTTCTTAGTTTCTTTGTCTTGCATAACATAATGAAATGGAACTGCATTGATTCATTTTCATCTAATTTATATTTCATGAATCGGAAAAGATTGTGGGTGATTAAGGGAAGTGAAGGACTTCATCTCTCAGATATGCAGCTTTATAAGAAAGCGTCCTTCCGTTTGAGGAGCGCTCATTGTCTGATCACCCTCAGACTGCCTGTAAAGGGTCCTTCATCAAAGATTTAACAGGTCCATTCCATATCTCGTCGCTGAGTCTCCAGCGATTTGCAAATATATTATCATAGTTGTTGTTTCTCATGCACCACAGTACAGGAGGTGTTGGCCTCCTTCTAGCTCCACCAAATTCAGCACAACCCCTTCAGAACTGGACCCCAACCATCACCCACTGAGCAAAGCATTACCTAAAGTTTTTTTTTAATTATTTTCTTTACCATCATTATTATTATTATTTTCATCATCCATTTTATTTTGTTATGATATATTTACATTATTATATAGTTTTTAATCACTACTAGTTATTTTTTGTTTAATTGTGTTATATTATTATTGCTTCCATTGGCAGTGAACGATTTTGCTGTTTATTCTTCATATGCTTATTATTATTTTTATAATTATTTAATATTATTATAGTTTTATTAGTATTTGTCATTACTAGAATTTAAGTTATTTTAATGATATTTTTTCTATATTCAATTATTCACTTTTTGTACTTTAGATTATTTTATATTATTAAATAGTTTTATTATTTGTTATCATCTTTTTAATTATTTAATAGGGACTTTGTTATTATTTGTTACTCTACATTGGAAGGGTTGGGTGTCTTTCTAACAACAGCCAAAAGCTGAACACAGTCATCCCCTAAGCTGACATCCGCCGATTAAGTCACTAAAGACTTTCAAGTGTGGAGTGTTTTTACTAGGACTGTCAATCGTTTAAATTTTTTTATTGAATCAATTAGACAGTATGGGATTTATTAATCTAATTAATCGAGGAGGAGGCGTTAAAGGATTCTCATTTAATATTCAAACACTGTAAACACATATTATGAGCTTCATCACTGCGTCTGTCACGTGACTCTGTTCCCCTTTCAGGCCTGAACTGATGGTAAAACAAAGGACATTATTAACTGTCTTAACATTTATTTTGAAAGATGAAGCTCGTGATTATGTAAAGAGGCGTTACATTTCCAACGAGTACTTGGTGGTGTTCGGACAATCACTCAGTTGACCAATCAGAGCAGACTGCGCTTGTCTGTAGGAGGGACTTTGTAGAAAGAGAGGCGGGGCTTAGAGGACCTACAATAATGTACAGAATTTGAGAAAAAAAATTTTTTTTTACACATTAAAGTGTCAACATATTCTGTTAAGCCAAATACACAAAATAATGTTCTTTAAAAAAGCATCATATGATGCTTCACCTTTATAGCTATCATGCTTCACGGATAGCTTCACTGCTATCACTTTTTTTACATTTATCAATTTAACACATCCTTGTGAAATAAAAGCATTTATTTCTTAACTATAAAATTAAAAAAATTAGCCTACCCTGACCCAAAATTTTGAACGGTAGTGTATATTTTTACAAAAAAAAATATATTTTGAATATATACATATATATATATATATATATATATATATATATATATATACTACTGTTCTTTTAAACTTTTTATTAAAGTATCCTGCAAAAAAAAATATTACATGTTCCAAAAAATATGAAGCAGCAAAACTGTTTCCGAAAATGTATATTAAATCAGCATATTAAAATGATTTCTGAAGGACCATTTGACATAGAAGACTGGAGTAAAGCTGCTGAAAATTAATCTTTCAATCACAGAAATAAATTATATTTTTAAATATATTAAAATAGAAAACAATTATTTTAAATTCTAATAATATTTCACAATATATATTTTTTTTCCCTGTATTTCAGATCAAATAAATGCAGCCATAATCAGAAGAGAGAGAAAAAAAAAAAACTTTCCACATCTTACTGATCCCAAACTTTTGAACAGTAGTGTATATATTTTATATTTACAGGTCCTCTTCGGAAACATCTTTTTGGTCAATCCTATGAACCTGGACATCTAGGCTGTCCTCCACGTCAAACATCCCCGAGGCGACACGAACCACCCGTGTTTCAGTAATAATGAAGACGCCAGACATTCTGAAGCATTGATCTTTTATTCTGTTTCTCCTCAGACGGTCAGTCTGGTGGCTGAGCCTGTCTCTTACAGGAATGAGAAGTGTTTTCACTAACATCTCTTCTCTCACACATCTACCCACAGCACATACACACCATAATCTATCACAAACTGGTTAATGTGATGCGTATATGACAATTACACATGATTATGGTGATGCACTCGGATGAATATCTAGTGTGTTTTTATTTTTCAAGTTACAGTTAGTGTGGCATGGACATCACGATTAGATTGGCATGGCATCAGGGGGACTAGGAGAGCAGGATTCGAGCAGACAGGAACCTGTGCGCTCTGGACTCTCTCTCTCTCTCTCTCTCTCTCTCCAGGCAGATCAGCAAGCACTAGTGACATTCACAATAACAACTGCAAAACAGCCACAAGTTACAGGCAACATCAGACAGAGGACGTCACAGGTCAGATGTGTGAGAGATACAGTACACTGGCATGTTTCGGTTTACCTGCTCTGTCTCACTGGTAGAATTTGATCTCGGTGTCCACACAGTCAAAGAACAGATCCCCGAGCTCCTGGCCCTGTATCTCCCCCCTCAGCATGGCCTCGATCTCCTCAAGACATTGAGACTCCAGGTATCTCATAGTCTCCTGTAGAGAGACTCCAGCATCCTGACACACACACACACAAACACACACACACAGGGCTATGTGAGAATATTGCAGATTCAGTGTAATTAAAGCTCAGTGAGGGCAGTTGTGGCATTCTTGGTTATTACAGAAATTATTTCCATTGTTCCCCCTTTTCAGCAAAAATATGAGTTATAGTGATGCATTTACACTGAAAGTGAATGAAGCCAATCCAGAAATAAGACTGTTTTAATAGTATAGACACAATTCGTAATCGACGTTAATATGATTTTAGTGTGAAAAAACTCTTAATAACATTTTCTGTTTTAAATCCAGTTATATCCAATGCCATGACAGCAACCTGCCATTACTAATAAACATTTTTTTTTTTTTTTTTTGATTGCTTCCACTGTCCTCATTTGTAAGTCGCTTTGGATAAAAGTGTCTGATAAATGACTAAAAGTAAATGTAACGTTAATGTAAAACCCTAAATTTCATTTGGAATCCACACAATATTTTATAAAACTGTAAGCTTAGGCACATATTTCTGCTTTTATAAACCTTTTAAAATAGGCTTCAATTCGCTTCCATTTTAAGTACCCCATTTAAACATTATTGTATTTATTTATTCATTTAAGAAAATTAGGGGATTTTTTTGTGGTAAATAACATTATGCCACAAATGCTGCGGACTGAGCATAACTTGTATTAAATTTAACCCAAAATTTAAACCTCTAAAGCCTGACATATGAAGTAATAGTCTGAAATTTTTTTATATTTTGAATATAAAATGTATATAAAAAAAATATGTATATTTCATCTTCAAAAATTGCTACAATACAAAAAATTATTCTTATGTTTACTCATAAAACGGACGATTTCAAATCAAAAGGACATATGAATCATGACTTGAAGGTGGACAGGTTTATAATTATACATACCGTATTTTCCGGACTATAAGTCACAATCTTTTTCATAGTTTGGCTGGTCCTGCGACTTATTTATCAAAATTAATTTGACATGAACCAAGAGAAATGAACCAGGAGAAAACATTACCGTCTCCAGCCACGAGAGGGCGCTCTATGCTGCTCACTGCTCCTGTAGTCTACACTGAAGACACAGAACGCCCTCTGGTGGCTGTAGATGGTAATGTTTTCTCTTAGTTCTTGGTTCTAAATAAGTCAGTCAGTCAGTATTTTGTCAGACTCACAGGACTGGTCAGTGCCGTCTGGTGGGCTCTGTACAGCTGGTGCCTGCGGTCCACCTGCTGCTGGAATCGAGGCTGTGTCCTGACTGGATCGTCTGGGCCGTACTGAGGAGACATCACCATGCTGACGGGCCTCACGTGTTCAGAGAAGATAAAAGGCTTGAATACAGACCTACAAGAGAAGAGTCAAAGTGTGAAAAGTTGACCCGGACAATGCAAGGCGTGAGCGGATCTTTCAGGGTCGCACCTGGAGGGGTCGGGTGTGGCGGTGAAGAAGTGAACGCAGGGCACGTCTGGGTTGAGCGGGAGGATGGACACCATGCTGCCTGTAGTACAGAAGCCCTCCGAATCCATACAGATCCCGCTGGCCTTGTCCCTCAGGATGCTCATCATCACCTCGGCCGTCACCGAGCCTGTGCAGAGCCAAGTCAGGTCAGGAGAGGAGAGGAGGAAAACACGTGTGGCAGGAGTGGCTTTGTTATAAGGCACATGGCACAGATTACCGTTTCAAAGTTTGGGGTCAGCAAGATTTTATGTTTTTAAGTATTTTATGCTTATCAAGACTGCATTTATTTGACCACAGTAAAATAATATTATAGAATGAGAAGATAAAATGCTGTATTACAAAATACAGCATGTTTTCTATTTTAATTATGTTTTCTATTTTAATATATGTTAAAATGTCATTTACTCCTGTGACGACAACGCTGATTAGTCTTCAGTGTCACGTGATCTTTCCAATCATTCTAATATGCTGCACAAGAATCATTAAAAATGTTGAAAACAGTTGTTGAGCTGCTTAATATTTTCGTGGAAATCATTATACGTTTTCTTTCAGGATTCATTAATGTATTCAAAGTTTAAAAAGAGCTGAATTTATTTGATTTTTTTTTTTTTAACAGTTTACATTCATTTAATGTTTAAATGTATCAATTTAATCCACCCTTGATGAATAAAAAGTTTTTTTTATCTTCCTGACCCCAAACTTTTAAACAGTAGTGTAGACTAGATGAAGACAAATGAACCTGTAAAACCAGCAGGTCAGAGGAACATCTGTAATTGTGCAATTATGTATTTAATAAAAAATAACACGAAAAAGGCACGCATTATATACCTCAAAATTAAAATAACAAACTATTCTGTTAATTTTAATAACAATACAACATTAAATAAGTTATAAATTAATGTACTACTACTTATAATAATATCATAACAATCAATGTATTAATAGTTGGGAGCAGGATACAAAAAAGATAAAAACTACTGAAAAAAACATAATAATCACACAATCAAGTAGTGTATTTGGAGCTATTGATAAAACAAAACAAATGCTATTTTATCTCAAATAGTACTAGTGGCATAGCAATTTAAGTCACATGATTCTTTATAAGCATAATTACATAAACCACATTCAATAAAGTACACAGTATTATTATTATTATAGTAAATTATTAGAAACCAAAAAGACAAAATATTATAATCATATCATAATAAAGTCACAAATTTAGCCGTCCATGCTTTTACTAATAATTTGTTTTAACAAATAAAATAAATATAAATGTAAATGCTGTTTCTAAACAGTAGATGGCAGTATTAAACATTTTAAAGGATACACTCTTCAAAAATAACTAAACTACTCTGGATAGCAAGAGTAAGGGTAACACTCATCTGCATCTTCTTGTAACCAAAACCCTTCAAATACACATTTTCCGAAACCTGACTTTAACATTCAAGTTCCTTGCTGTAAACACAACCCACTCCTCGGTTCTGATGGCAGGGAAACGCAGACGTACCGTTGTGCTGCTGGAGCAGGGCAGTGCCGCCCATGTACCGCCGCTTGGCCATCTCCATCCTGGCGGGGGGGTTGTCAGGGCTGAAGACGGCAGAGAAGCTGAAGTCCCCGTCTCCGCTCCACCAGCCCTGAGCCTGAGCCACAGCACGCAGCGCCGGATGCTCCGCCGAGATCTCGGAGCCGATCGTCAGCTGGTTAGAGATGTTCTTCACTCCCTCTGACAAAATAAATAACCTCAGGTTCATTTATAGAGATGGATTTATATATATATATATATATATATATATATATATATATATATATATATATATATATAAAACAGTTAAGGCAACACACCGGAATTAATGATTTTCAAAATAACATTAGTAATCAAATATATTAGTACAATTATTTAAATTATTACTACTTTCTATTAAGAATGTTATAATTATTATGTATATTCTAAATTACCTAACACATTTGTTATCCCTCTCTATATATAAACATGTTTATCATATATAATATTATTTAAGCTGATATATTCTTTGATTTTGGATCTTTTCCGACAGATCCTGAGAGACAGGACCCGTATATAAAAAAAAATTAACTTCTGCATTCACCGCTGCCCATGAATCATCTTTCCTCACCGGTGACTTTCTGTGCAGCCCACAGTTTCCCAGCAGTCTCTAGGACCCAGGCTTCCTGTCGGTCCACTAGTAAGAAGGTGTTGTGGTAACTGAAGGGTTCGGGGGTCTCCCTGCAGGCTCCGCCCTGACCGTGCTGCTCCAGGAGACCTGTGATCACATTCAGAGCGGCCCACGCGCTGTCCCCGCGCTCCAGACCCAGCCTCGACACACACACACACAACAGCTGCTCAATACTAAGACTCGAAAACAGGAAGATAAAGACGTCTGCGTGATTTGAGCTCACCGAACCAGGTCCATTCCCAGCAGAGCTTCTTCTGGATCCACAGGCTCCTTGGTCCAGACGGCCTCATTCCCAATACACACCCCTCGTTCATTAGCCCCCATCTCGGCCCCCCAGAGCCAAGCGGGTCTGCTCAGCACCACCGCATGAGTGTGCTCCGCTTGAGGAACGGAAATGTATGTGCACTACAAGGAAAAGCAAAGCATCTATGGTTTGGCCACAACTCAGATTTTTGTTCGACAACCATATAAGTGAAAAAAGGGGAGAAGATATGAATTTTAAACAGAAAGTAGGTATTGTATTATGCATTTGATGAAATGTAATGAAAAGGTCGGTTCACCTCTACTGTAGATCCGGGAGCGTGTGAGGATGCAGGGTAAAACACCACCTCCTGCACCTCATCTCTCGGCCGGTCAGAGTTCTTACCAAATATCACATAATTCTCTTTTGAACCCGGGGGCAGAGATACAAAACAGTCACATGACCGAGGCGGTTCAGCCATCCTATACCAAATCAATACATGAGGATCAATGCTGTGGATCACGCTCAAATGACAATAACATACCCATGAGCAATGGAAAGATTAGCAGTATGGAAAAAGGACTGATAAAATATTAAAGTTACAAAAATAAATCACTTGGAACACATTATTTAAATGTTCAATTCAAATATTCTATTAATTTTAATTTGGAAATACTCCAAATAGTGCATTGAAATATTCCAAATATCAATTACATTTAAATTTTTTCAACACAAAACAGAACAAACCGTTGCAGGAGCACAGACAGAATTTATTTTAAGCGTTAAAAACAATTGTGAATGTTGCGCATTTAAAAACTCGGAAAATATGTTGTTTGTTTTGGGCGTCAAAACACAACTCGCTTAATATTTAAAGTGCTAGAAATCCTACTGTAATTTGTCTGTGGGGAAGCACGGATGAGCGTGTCACACTGACAGGAGTGATGAGGATTACTGTAGTGTCTCGCGCTTATCTCCTGACCTCCATAACACACACTCTTCACATGCACACAGCACTATCAAAGCTGCTTTAAAAACAGTGCTAAGAGCTGGATGCAGTGTTTCAGAAGATATTATTTTATTAGCTCATAGTCTGTTGATGGCCTGTGTCTGATAACGGATCATCAATATAGATGTACAATAAAAACCCATGCATCATAATTACCGCGTGACATCCACGTGCATGCCTCATTTGGCTTTTATTAGTGCTACTCTAACGGTTTAGCACAGGTTCGAATTTATTTGAGGAAGTTATTATTACCTTAATAAGCTCCAGATCGGTCAGCGAGCCTGTGAGAGGCAGGGCTCAGACTTATCAACCTGCTGCGGCACACACTTCAAAATAAAAGTCACCTGCACATGATCTGCAAACAGAGAACGATCAACCCTTCAGACACTTCAAAATAAAAGTCCGAGGACTCCGCTGAACCGATGTCATTTACTATTATTTATTTCATTATATATTAACCAGAAATATTGCAACAACAAAGTGTTTTGACATAGTATTTGAAGAAAACACTATATATATATATATATATATATATATATATATATATATATATATATATATATATATATATATATATATATATATTTATATACCCATCTGCATTGCAGGTGATCCCATCCACTCATCACACAGTTTCTTCAGTCTGCTACCATCAGAGATTCTGTACAGAACACAATCTGTCTCCTATTTGCAGTCATATGCCATATGACTACCAGACCATGAAAATAACAAATTCTTAACAGATAGGCATTAATTTTGCCCAAATCACCGTTTAATTTGTTAACACAATCGAGGAAGACTTTATGACCAAGCGGAATCCTCTGCAGCCTGGTTGTTCCTGGTTCACAGTGAGCGGGACTCGCCCTGTCTTCAATTTCCTTCACCGTCCACATGTTGATTTTGGCAGATCAGGGTGAATGCAAACAATGTGAATATCATGAGCACAACATCCAGCTAGGCAATAAAACATGCAATCTACCTGAGGGATGACTTATTTCACTATTTCACAGGCCAGTGGTTTGAGTGTAATATGTGTGACATTTTTTGTATGACATTAAAATTTCCTTTAGAATAATTTCACATAAATATGTAAAGCAAACAAATTAATATATTATATATTATTTTTTTTCTGAGAAAATTGTACATACCTTTTATATACTTAACTGCAGACATGGACTTGATACAGTACAAATATTTGAGCATACCTTATTCTGTCCCTTATTTTCCTATAAAGAATCACAAATGTCCCTTGTTTTCCTTTATGACATCCCTAGTTATATTGTTAGGAAAAGTTTAAATTGTGTGAATTTTAACTAATCGGTCTGCAATTAATTGCTTTTTAAATAAAATGAGCAAAACTCTTTGTGGTGAAAGGAGCATTGCGATAAGATGATCTTGAAGCTTACTACGGAGTAATTTTAACATTCACAACATGCAAACACCTATAATTAAAGTTCTTAAAAACAATCAACATTTAGTAAGAAACACAAAAAGAAAGCTGGATGAACTAGTTTGTTATCTGATTTAGTTTGTAGATACTGCTCTTTGCTTTTGCAATAGTGTTTTAAGTTGTGTAAGGACATCCAAAGGCAGATTGCAGTATCTGCATTTAAGTGGTCAAAGGTCACATCAATGTTCATGGTTTTTATTTAAAAAGAAATTCATCTTTAAAAAGGCTTTAAATTAATTCATTGCCACTAATCTACCCACAACATGTTTGACTGGCTGATGTAAAAACTTTAAAGGCAGTTTTCTCAGTTTCAGTATTTGCTAGTTACTGCACTTTGCCTTTGCATGGCAGCTCTGTGGATTATGTGGGTGTACGTACATATATATATGGATAAAATTATTGCATTTTGTTCACATAATGGCAGTAATATTTTTTCACACTCCAATTTATATTTATTTTATTCTTTATACATTTTTACTTTATGAATGAACCTACCACTTATATAAGCTACATTTGGACAAGTCATTCAATTATTGTGTAATTGCACATAGGAGGCAATGACTGCTTAGAGAATTGACAGATTTTTAGGAGTCATTTAACCTTGTATTACTATGTTTTTGTTTTATAATGCATTCAAATGCAAAAACTCATGTAATTTATAGTGTAATCCACACAAGCATGCTAAACTGCTTGCTTTCAGTTTTAGATACTTCTAAGAAAATTTGGATAAAAATCTGTGCTGCAACTTAAGACTTTATAATGACTTATATATGACTTCACTATCAGAAAACCACATTTATTACACAAGGAGTGTCACAGTACCACAATGTTACGTCTATAATGGTATAGATGCTTTCATTAGTGTTTTAATGTCCGTACTTTAGTGTGACGGATTAACAGTAATACAACAAAACACACTGAATAAAGACAACGAAATGTTTATTTATAAATTCACAGTTTCTAATGGCACTACAATGCTGTAGTTACAACTGAAAAAAAAAAAGAAGTAAAGAAAATCAAATACTGTGCAGTTCGTCCTCACAGGTTATGAGATTTCATCTGGGCGCCACCTAGCGGACGTTTAAATAAATCAAGCATTAGACACTAGAGGGCGCCGTTCTAAAGGAAGCCTGCGGCGAAAAGCACTTGTACAAGGTGTGGTGTAGAAAAACAAAGGCATGTGTGGAGTTCTCCAAACATCTCCGGTCTCTACTCACTGGGGTACCGGAAATTATATTCAACACACACACACTGCATGAAAAAAAAAAAAAAACATCCAGACAAAAACAAATTCCCCAAGCATATATCAATTTCCATTCAAAAAGGAGAAAACGTTTTAAAGTGGAACATATATCATGGAAATCACACAGAGATGGTCCATCGCACGCCATCCCAATCTTTCCCTTTTATTGAAATAGTGTTGTTGATTCACATTCTCTAAAGCCCAGAGTTTGATAAAAGGTCAATGATGGGATCATCTGCATGAAAAAAACACTTACAATCTTACACAACACACAAGACCCCGCACAGCTGGGATGCCAAATGGTCTATTAGGTGCATTAAAAAGAACTAAGAAAGCAGCAAACACACAAATACATAAGTGTGTTAATAGGGACACGGAGTGTGTGACTAGAGAAGATGCTGGACACACACACACAGATAAACTTTACACGTACATGACAGGTAGGACAAACCACACGGTTGCTTTGCTGGACTCATGCATAATATTTGCACAACAACGAGAGCTCGGCCATTTTTACGATTTCCCCCCGAATCCAGTAACTCAAAGCTCATCCGAACAGATCCAGCCGAGGACAAGCCAGAAGGGTCAAACAGAAGCTGAGCCAATCAGATTCACAACATCGCCATGATCACGGGTTTATCTGATGCCTCATTTGATATTGAAATCTGATTTGAAGGCAAAATAATAAAATAAATCAAACATCCAATATAAAAATGTCAAAATCAGAATCCAGCTATCTCAAAAAAAAAAAGGTAGGGTGCACAGACTTTAGAGAACAGAAAGACGCTGTCTGTACCATTCGTGAGTATCTGTAATAAATCTCAAACATGGAGGAGGGAGGGGCTACCGTATCTCATGTCACATGACCACAATCTCATAGAGCCAGGGTCACATTTAAATAAATAAATACATAAATAATTACCACTAACATAACAGAATGTCCCCTACAACGTCCCTGTGTACATATAAAGTGAATAAAAATGTAAAAAATGAATATCTGCATGCGTCTTTTTTTATGACGGCTACACTGAACACGAAGAAAATGAGCTGTAAACATGCTTGAAAAAGCTGGAGACTGAACATGAGACACTGTTGTGTGCGTCACAACCTGTACATGTTCAGGTATGAATAGCCACGACTCGTTGGTCTAATTAAAAGGCTTTAATTTACCCCCTAAAAGAGGAAATAAAGACAGAATCAACATGAACTGGATCTGTTCATCATTCAGCTCTGTTCACTGGATTGAAGCCCTGTGTTAAGTGACATCACTGGTCCCACAAACCAACCACAAACAATGACACACACTCACATGTACACGATTTATACTTCCACCGAGGAAGGAAACGAGAGAGCGAGAGCATTAAAGGGACAGTGAAAGAGGGTCGTGTTAGTGTAAAGAAACCCGTTGAATGTGTTTGCCGGAATTGAAATCGGACCGTCCACACGTTCCCCGTCTAAACTCCTGGTCACGGTGACGCAGAGCCACATTTTCACGAGCCGTATGTATGTTCAGAGAACATCAAATCAAGTCTCATTCATACTTGTGAATGTTTAGCAGTCAGAACCTTCCCAGAAGAATAAAAACAAATTAAAGGGAATAACAAAAAAAACGATCCTGATTGGATAAAAAAAGGCACATAGTTCAGAGAACCAGGATGTAGTGAAGGCGGCGTCAGGATCAGCGCTCACAATAAAATCTCAAAACGGTGGTGAGATGGAACAAGAAAAGGAAAGATGGTGGCATAAGAACTCAAACTCGTCCTGTTACAGCTGTCCTTCCGAAAGTGGCCACGGCCAGATCCGCCTTCCCCTTCATGAGTTCCTCCAGCGTGGGCATGACCGTCACAGGAAGTGATGCGTGCAGTATCTCCCCCACACGCAGGGCCTCCTGCTGCTCAGCGTTCCTAGACTTGCGTCGTTTCAGCGACCTCTTCTCCGTCTTGCTCTTGGCTGGAGGGAAGGGCGCCGGGGGCTCGCCGTTGCACAGGTTTGGGTCGTGTCCGTTCATGGAGGGGGCGCAGCTGAAGGACTCCTCAGACAGTGTAGAAGCAGAGCTCTCGGAGCTGCCCTCGGACACACAGTCCCTGGACGAGCAGGTGGACACACAGCCGTTGCACGGTGATGGCAGGAATTGAAAAGATGATGATTCACCGACATTAACAACCGTCGCTGAGGGGACGGAGGCCTGGAGCGTCTCCACTCGCTCCCCTCCTTTTGTCTTGCAGCGTTTCTTCTGAAAGACACAAACAGGCAGAGATGATTTAAATCCTAAATGATGCATTCAGAGAGGTATTGAAACATCTAAAGCCACTGTAACCGTCTTTGTGCTGAGTGAGTCAAAAATAATATCTAGACGCAAACACTTCATTAGACACTAAAAAAAAAAAAAAGAATAGTACAACAATTCAATCACGTGATGGTATTTTTGGAGAAATTGAGGCCTGTTCACAAATGTTCAGAGCAGTAAACCTCTTTATTTGAATGAACATCTGTTAATGTGTCTGTTCATACTGACATGAAAATTTGCATGCAGTTATTGCAATGCATTATTTTGTATTTATTTTTATTGCAAGGTGTTCTAATCTCTTTCTTATCTCACTGTATTGGTCACATGCCCAGAGATTATTTGGCCAAGCGACAGTGAACAACGTTGTCACGGTTAACTAAAACTAAATAAAAATTAACTAAAAAAAGCTAATTTTTTTAAAGTAACTGAAATAAATTAAGTGTACGTACTAAAATAAGTCAGATTAATTAAAACTAATAGATAAACAAATGCTTTACAGACATTTTTTAAACTAATAAAATTGTTCAAAATTAAATTTTAATTAAGTAATTAAAATAAATGAGTGAAAAAAACTAAAACCTCAAAATATGAACAAAAACTCTACTAGTATATCAGCGATGTTAATATAACACTGACTATTAAAGAGCAGAGGACGAATCTAAAAGCAGTGTTGTCTCTGTACTCTAGTATTATTAACACCACAGTGAATATGAAAATCTGAATGGCTGTTTGAAAACGTGTCAATACTACTTGACATTTTAACAGAAAGTTGTGTACCAGGAAACTTCTGCTTTTCTGTGAGCATTACTTAATATCAGAGAGTCAATTTACAGTTTAATTCAACCATCTTCTGTTTTTTGCATTGGTATGAACAGACAAATTGCATCTGACCAATTCTTTTGTTAGTTGAAGATCAGTATTGGCCTGAACAGGCCTTAACTCTTAGATCTGCCAGACCAACCACAACCAGAGCTCACGGTTATGTTTGGGGAACTAGTTAAACCTTGACTAAACCCAAGCAGCGCTGGGAACCACTCTTACAAAGCGTCTCGGTTTAATGAATCGGTCACAAAGACACAAATCAGATTAAACTCCTGCATTATGGGTTTGAATCAGTTTAATAACTTATTAAATCGGATTGGTTACTAAATGACTTACTTTTCATCATTAACACGCATTCAACTAGAAACGAACTGTGACTATGTTTTGTACTTCAGCTTCATGACAATTTAATCAGAGCAATTAGTGACTGGAATTTAAAGAAACAATAAAATTGAGTTTTATCTAAATAATAATGACATTAATATAATAGTTTCCTTTTTTGTTTTTAGTGTAGCGTTGAGAACAATCGGAGTGAATCCTCGGTCAGCAGAGAAACGGTTAACTTCAGACAGACTTAACTAGAAAGAGCTGCGTTCCAAAACACTCACTGCTCTTCACAATGACTAAAGCTGTTCTAATAAAACTGTTATGGTATTAATATGCTTTTGACAGATTCGTAATCTGACTAGAAAAGTGGAGAAAACTGAGAGAAGAGCTGCTAAACGAGCAGTGAGAGGTTGTGAAACACTGCTTCAGTCCCACTACTGTCATGAACACACAGCGGCCGAAACCAACGCCATACCTTTTTCCCTGGAGAAAACCTTAGAGGTTCTACAATGTACAAGTCATCAGGACCTACTAAAGAGGGGAGAGAGGGGGCACGTTAACGGAATGGTATGGCAAACAATAACACAAGCATGACAGCACTTGCAAGTAGTAGCACAAGTTATAAACAGCCTCTTCCAAGTATTTTCCTGCTGTTGAAAGTGCTGTTCGGTTGTAATCCGCTCTGACATGTCCTATTTTTCTCTCGTTTCATCACCAACAGTGTCTGCATGTGGTAACCATGGCTGCAGCATCAATTGTTTGCACAGTGATGTCATTTGGAAGTTTTGATTTGCTTATCTGTCAATGCAACACTGCAATCCATTAAATGTGCCACTTTTTTTCCACTGTTACTACTTGCAAATGCTCAACATGTGCCAGCCAAAAGCATCATGTGCTAAAAATATCCAAGCTCTGCCTTATGAACATAAACCACTGATGAGCTCACACACACACACACACACACACACACACACACACACAATGCTGTAGCAAAACGTGAGAGGAAAAAAATGGCAGGAAATAAATGGAACCAGAAGAACAGGAAGGATCTGGCGTTTAAAATAGTGAAGACGATTCAGTTTACCTAGCAAAGTTATTCATATTACCATATTTTCTGGACTATGAGTCGCACTTTTTTTTCATAGTTTGGCTGGTCCTGCGACTTATAGTCAGGTGCGACTTATTTATCAAAATTAATTTGACATGAACCGAGAGAAAAAACTAAGAGAAAACATTACCGTCTCCAGCCGCGAGAGGGCGCTCTATGCTGCTCACTGCTCCTGTAGTCTGCTTTAATGTTTTCTCTTGGTTCTTGGTTCTAAATAAATGTGACTTATAGTCTAACTTTGCTAACTTTGTTTTATTAATAAACTGCACTAAAATAACACTTCTAATTGAGTTCTTGGCTTGTTTTATTAATAAACTGCACTAAATTAACACTTTTAATTGAGTTCTTGGCTTGTAAAAGTAAACTTTTTTTACTTAAAGGGACATATCTGATCAGCGGACTCTGGTGGTACAAAACATGAGGCAAGACTGTGTTGACGTGCTCCAGTATAGGTCACATTGATACTGAATTATCGCCGGACACTTTGGAACTAGTGACAGCTGGACTCTAAACCAGTGTAAGCTGTAAAGTGATCGGTGTAGTATTTAATACAAAAGGCGTGATTCTTCTGAGAGCAGCAGCCATATGAGAGCACACAACATAAGCCACATGTTAAGTGGGAAGCTGTGAGAAATGAATATGGTGGATTTGAGTCTGGCCGAAAAAGCAGAGTAAACGATGTGAATTACACGAGAGAAGGGGAGGAGTTAGAGAAAAAGAGAGAACGACAGAGAGCTCTGGCGTCAAAGCTCTCCTCTGTGTCGAAGTTGACTCTTACCTTCTGATGTGGGCAGCTGAAATGACTTTGAACGGACGAGAGGACAAGACACTCTCCGTTTCAGACTCATATCATCGTATGAGGAAAAACACCTGAGAATGAGAAACAGAGACATTATTCACAAATATATTACACCAAATATAGATGTGAATGTTTGGCCAATGCATTGCAAGAATGCAGGGTTCTTCTATACATACATAATGCGCACTAACCAACAAAAAGTGAAACAGTAATATTGTGAAATATTAATACAACACAATTTTCTATTTGGATATATTTTAAAAAGAAATGTATTCTTGTGTGGCAAAGCTGAAGACTGGAGTAATGATGCTGAAAATTCAGTGTCACATGATGGTTCAGATATCATTGTAATATGCTGATAAAACGTTTTATTATTAACAATGTTGAAAAAAGGCTGTGCTGTAGAACTTTTGTGGATACCTTTTTTTTTTTACATAATTCCTGATTGAGGAATAGAAAGTTCAAAATAACAATAATTATTTGAAATAAAAATATTTTGTACCATTTTTTGAATGGTATTGTATGCAGTTATGTTATTGTCACAAAGGGTTAACATCAAACCTCTGTACTATTAAACTGGATGTATGGTGCCAGCTATAAACCTGTCAACAGTTTACATAACTTCAACTAGCTTGTACTGCAACTGTTGCTCTGCTCGTTAAAAAGACTCATAAATCAGTCTTAAACCCATGTATTTTGAGTTCATCTTTCATGCTGTTGTGCAGTCATAACAGTAGTTGACATGACAGAAAACTGACTGCAGGGCCTCTACAGATCTCCTTGCTGCAACCCTGAGCATGCATTGTGTTCCTGTATTGAATACTGCATTGCACTCTGACACATTTGCTGTGTGTTATACCTCTTAGGGCTGGGGTAGTGGTTGCTCATGGGAATGCTTGAGCTGGTGTTGTGAGTGGGTGAGCTCCTGCAGCACTGCATACAGAGCAGCAGACCCAGCGTCAGACACAGGATCAGAGACAGCACCAGGTAACTCTGTCTGTCAGACACCTACAACACACAGTAAACAATAGGCTCTAAATATTGATATACATTACTGGGTGAGCCAAGCATTAGACGGGTCAGGAATGAGGTAAGAAACGTATGTTTGTAGACCTCTCTCTGTAGCTGAGCAACAGTGGCAGACAGGTTCAGCATGAGCTTGGTGGCGTTCTCCAGCTGGCTCTGTAACATCTGTATAGACTCTGTCTGCTTCTGGTCCTAAACACACACACACACACAAACAGTTATCCACGTTATCTATGTAAAAAAACACTGTAGTCACAAAAGCCATTGTCAGTTTATAAAAAGGCCCAGCTCAAATGACTAATGTTTTGGGTGACTGATAACAACCTGCTCTTCTGCGATTCTGGAGGTGTTCTGCAGTTTGATGATGGTCTTGTTGAAAGCCCGTTGCATCTCCTCCATCTGTTTACGATACCTGAGCAACAGCAGAATGGATCAATCAAACAATGTGGCCCGCTAAGACCATTTTAGGTTTGGTAGCGTGTATTTGTACCTCTGGCTGAGCTCCTCCAGGTATCTGCTGCTGAGGGACATGTTCATTTCTAGTGCTTTAATTCGGTTATTCAATCTCATGAACACGGATTCCTTCTGGTTGGATCCGTGCACATGATTCCCGTTACCGTTTCCATTCCCGTGGCCCATTTCCGCCGAATGCTGCTGCTCTGCGTAAAACTCTCCGGCGGTGCGGTGTGGGAGCAGAATGTCATCTACAGTCTCCTCTTGCTGAGACAGAGGGGCTTCGGAAAGCTCTGGTTGGGTGGCCACAGCACTGTGGTGAGGATCTTCAACCCCTGCGGTCCTGCCGTTATCCGAGGCCTCTGGGAGCGGGACGGGGAGTTCAGTCGGAGGTGGGATATCAGCGGGGCGAGTGTGGGTGGGCAACGGCTGAACCGTCGGATCTTTGGTGGGGACGGGGAGCTCCAGTTTGGGAGGGTCCATCTCTGGGCTGTGGGGTTCAGTGGTGGTGGAGGAGGAGAGCGGAGAGGAGGCAGCACTGGGAGAGAGGAGGCTGCTGCTGACCGGAGTAAGGGTTTCTGGGATGTCTACCAGGTACTGCGGACGCTGGTCCATGGGCTCTCCTGTGGGTAGAGACTCTGGGATGTTTTGGGTGGGGGTGTCTGAGAGGCTGTGTGGGGGAAGGGTGGAGGTACGACTGGGCTCTAACAGGATAGTCTCAATTAGGAGCTCCTGCTCGCTCACCACAGTCTCCCCACTGGAGGACTGAGGGGGAGGAGCCACTGTTTCAGTAGGGGAAATCCTCTCGGCTTGTGCTTTTGAGGGCCGCTCTGTTTCTGGAAGTTTCTCAGAGGGTGCCGGGGGCTCTTGGGTTGGGGTGGTGTCAGGGAGGGACTGCTGAGGGGTGGTTTGAGAGTCTGTTTCGGTGTGTGTGTGCGGTGCTTTGTGGTGGCAGTCTCTACGCTGGCGCTGTAGTGCTAAAGCTGCCGAACAGTAGCAATAGAAGTGTTCGTGCAAAGACGCCAAACAGGACAAAGTCGAGAGGTGGCCGCAGTACGTGGCGCTCTCCTTCTCCCAAATCTCCTCTAGTCTCTTCTCCACCTCGCGCTCCTCCTCCAGCAGGGTCACCGTCGGCTGGGTGGCCTCTTCTTCCTCCTCAATGAGGATGACGATACGGTTTTCCTCAGGGGGAGGTTCTGAAGGAGCCTCAGGAACAGGAACCTCTAAGTCCTCCTTCACTAGAGTGGGATCCAGCTCAAGAAAATCCAGCCTGGTGATAGGAAGACAAAGAATGTTAGTGCACAAACCTCTCATTTCATTTTCAACCAAGGATGCACAATGTTTGTTTCTTAGTTATGAGCACAAGCACAAAGAATCTGAGCAGATTACTACAGAATTGAAATGCCTGTCATTCCCAAAAGTCCACACAACCCGATTCCTTACATGTTCATTTTCTTCAAGCAACAGTTCATCCAAAGACAAAAAATTCTGTGGTTTGCTCAGAAGAAGAAATTCTATGACCGTGACGAGGAATATCAATGAATGTGGACAAAAGCTGTAAAGCTTGAAAAAAAATATGCAAAAGACATTTAACCCCAACTTTAAAAAAAAAATTAATTAAAGCTGAAATAACTAGATTAAAAAAAAAAAAAAAAGTTTAACGAAATATTTTTGGCTAATTTGATGATAATTTTAGCTACCAACAAGAGTACAGTATTGTTTGCTCGATTTTTATCATGATTAAATGCACTCTGCATAATTCAGCAGATTGAGTCTGATTGAGCCTTGTTATGCAGCAGCTACAGTTCATTAAAGTTTGAGAAGCTCGTACTGTATTAGAAAAAGGATTCAGTGGTTGCTTTAGTATGTGAGCAAACAGTTCAAACCAGTCTGCGCTGGAATACGCTGACTAGCTCGGGGCTCAGTATTGAGCAAACAACTGGGGTTTTAATATGCTGGATGAGCAGGGTGTGTGTGTGTGTGTGTGTGTGTGAATGAGACTCACGTAGAGGGCTGTTCAGTAGGGGTGGGTTCTGGCGTGAGTGAGGTTTCTGCTGACGCCTGTGTGACGTTTTCTGTCCCAGTGGAAACGTTTCCTGAGTGAAATGAGAGAAAGAACAGATTTTGACAATGAGAAAAGGAAAAGGAGAATATGAATATTGGTTTCCAAACTGCCCTCCCTGAACACAAAGAGCGCTATTATTCAGAGAAAAGCACCCTAGATTAAACACACAAACAGGTGATGATCTCTGACAGCTTGAAAACTACGTAATGCTAGGCATGGTTAAATTTACCCAGAACAAGGACATCTAAAAAAAAACAGCTTTGGAATAGCAGTAATTTTGCCACAAAGGTTATTTTCTGAATTCTTGTCACACACCGAGTCAATCCTTATGACTGTGAAGATTACATTATCTAGAAAATGTGTCAAGGCGCTGTTAGGATTACGAACTGTGCATTTCTTCAACCGACTGTAGAAGCTGTGGTCGAACAACCTTTAAAAAGCTATTATAATAAAAATGATAACCGGCCAGAAAGTGACTTCTGAGCCGCCAAAATGTCAAGGAGGATGTTAGTCTGAAAAGACTAAAACTGCCAGTATGTTCACTCACCGTGGGGAAGAATGGGTCCTTTCATTTTATTGCTAGAAATTTGATCAAGTGATTAAATTGTGTGTTATTTGCCATCCGTAATCTGTAGTATGCTGGTATTATATCAGCTATCGAGCACACTTTTGATCTAGATACAGTATTGGCCATTAAAAAAGGACTCATATCGGTCAACTAATCTAACAGTAAAATAAAAATATGCCAATAGTGTGCTTTCCTTTTACAAACTTCTTAACTTTCAGCCATCCACTTGCCTGCAATCTCTCAAGGGCCACAGTGAAAATATCTTGTTAAACAGTCTTTTCTCTTTTAACCTCCTAGTCAGACTGTTTATGGTCATGATACAGAGAAGCAGGGTGTTTTTAAACTTCACTTCTGCTTTTAGGAAAGCCACATGCGTGTTTGAACAGTATTTTGTAGCAGCTCTCTCTCTGGGCCTGTGCGCACACACACACACACACCCTGGGAGAGTCTGATGCTGGCAAGCGCAGCTACAGAACCCATCAAAGACGTGCTTTCACTGCTAGGCCTCACAGCTCCAGCACTGTTGGCATGTTGACAGCCCTCACTAGTCACAATCAGCTGCCAAGCAAAGAGGAGCAAATAAGTGGAGTCATTTCTTGGTACAGACTCAGGACAGGGTGATTTTAACATCCAAAAACAAGGCAGAGATCAGGGCCATACCTTCCATTTCCGCTCCGTCCTCTAGCTCTGGTTTCCCTCCTAGCACATTTGCTGCGATGTTGTTTACCATGTTCAAGATGGCGTCTAAAAAGCAAAAAACAATCCAGAGGAAAATAATAAAAACTTTACATTGGAACTGGGGTAAAAGTCACACCGTGCCAACACACAGGCCAAGCAAATACAATGCTCTTGAAATACCTCGATCACTGGCCAAAAGTGATGAACTTTTGCATTACGGAAGTCAATCTGCCTGTGTGCTTACTGCATCGTAGAAAAAACATGAAACTGAGGCAGAGGGCACATCACTTCCTTGAATCCTACACTTGGTACATTTTTTACAAAAGATTGCCATATACCAACTGGAAAATAACCAACTGGGATTGTCATGAGCAAAGTAAATCTGTGCAATGTTCAACTAACTGGTTTCATCTGAATTAAAAAGTGCCACTGTTGTTAAGCACTTCTGTTCATAGTTTAGCTAGTTCAACCTGCAGATGAAAAGCACAAGCAGAATATGGAGGAACAGGACATACTTGTGGCAGACCCCAGCAGATTCTTCGAAGTCTTGTCCTCTGATGGCAGGTAGCCGGGCGGGTAATCTGTAAAAGAGACTTCTGGAATTCAGACAACAGCATTAGCCAATGCACACACAGAGCAACTGGCAAACAGAGAACAAACCTCACAAATAAATACAGTCTTCTGTCTAAATTAAATAACTAAATTCTGCCATACAGTAGATTGCAAAATCTGACGTACAAATGAACACTGTACTGCAATACGTTTGAAACTTTCTGTGAGCGATCATTTCGAGGGATGGTCTCACCATAGTCTTCATCCAAATACTCGGCTCTCTCTGAGGTGTACTGAGAGTCAGCGATCTCATCATACTCCTCCACCATACTGGTGCCAAACACCCTGACACACACAAAGATACACATGAGCATCACAAAGATTAGATACATGCCAATATAAGAGTTAGGAAACGTGCAGAAAGTGGATAAGGATTCAAAATCTGCTTGGGAAGAGAGTCCATGGTGATCTACAAGATAACTTCTCTCTGCCTTCTACAAAACAACTATAATCACTTTGCCCTTTGCCCAGGTTAGCAGGGGTCTTTAAAAACATGTTTTATAGCCCCAGTTTGATCCTCAAGGGCGACGTAAAGAGGACTAACTGCAGAGGAAGAAAAAGATCAGAGGGAAGTAGGAATTTGGAATAATAAATCTTGCGCTGTAGATTTCCAAGCATTCACAAAGGCTGCCACACGATGCACTTTAATACAATTTGTATCATGTGACTTTTAAAATATCAGAATGATCAGAAAGTAGCTTCTTGTGATTTCCACATTTGGATCTGTTAAGGTCAGAACTGAAAAGCTTAGAAAATATTTAATACAAGTGTGGAATGAATTTTCATTTTTTTTCATCTCTATCTGGCCGTAGTGTATAGCTTGCCTCACAGTATATACAGTAATTTCCTTACAGTGGGACAATATGTCTCTCATAGAGTGTAGCCAGACCAGCCCCTTCATGGGCCTCCAACCAAGACTGAATCTCCTGCCAATGCAAACGGGCCTGAGAGGAGCCCGGGGCAGGATAGAGATTCGAGAACTTTGCCTTTTGAAACTTTTATAAAGCCATGTGTCCTTTCTCACGGTCGAGAATGAAATGTATGAAATGAAATGTAAAGGGCAATGCGAGTACAGGATATAAACACACACACACACACACACACACTTTGTATAACCATTTTTGTGTGGCTTTTAAATATTTTTCTCTAAAAACTAAAGGAAAAATACTTCATATCATGACACGTAACAAAAAATTCCCTTCACAGCATGAATTAGTCCAAAAACACACTTTACGCCTATACAATTCCATTCAAATGTCTGGAGCCATTACAACTTTGTAGAAAGAAACAAATAATTTTATTCAAAGACATAAAAAATATATTTATGATGTATAAGGTTTAAACAAAACTATTAGGCAGCAAAACGTTTTCAACATTGATAATATATATATATAAACTGTTTCTTGAGCACCAAATCATCATTTTATAATGATTTATTAAGGATCATGTGACACTGAAGACTAGAGTAATGACTGCTGAAAATTCATAATTAATTACATTGTTAAATCTATTCAAATATATATATATTTTAATTCCAATAATATTTCATTATATTACTGCTTTTATTATATTTTTGATCAAATAAATCTATAGCGTATATGAGCTAACACTGACTATAAGAGACTTCTTTCAAAAAGTCGAAATAAAACTTACTGACCCCATACCTTGGAACGGTAGTGAACTTGTACATACGGAGGAAACCTCAAATTATTATTAACATATCCTTTAAATACCCGTGCTATCACACACACAGTGTTCATCAGCTCGTGAGCTGTATAAATGTCGACACATAATAGCGCTCCTTGTGGTCATATTGAGTATGCAAAACACACTTACACTGCACTATAAATGGTTTCTAACACACTTCAAAAGCAATGAAATCAAGCTAGGGGCCTTGTGTAAAGAAGCTTTCGGTCATGTTATATAGGTGTTATATACAGTACTGGAAATGTGCATTCAAGAAACATTGATTAAACACACCTGATCAGGCTGAGAGGACAGAAGTGTTCAGAGCCAAAGTGGGAAAGCAGCTCAACCTACCAAAAGAGAAAATGAAAAAATAAACCTGTAAAAATACAGTCACACCCCAAACATGGGTTTTACAACAAAACCAACGTTCATTTTACCTTTTACAAAATATAACAATGTCCAGTCCCAACAATTTGAAACTAAACATCAGAATGAAGTGCTGAAGTATTAGCAAAGCATTATGTTTCACTTGTGAGTGTGAGAAAAGATCTGTATTTGTTTATCAAGAAAGTGTCACTGTATTACAGTTTGTGAGCTGGACACCCAAAGCAGCACTGATGAGATCTAAGAGAGAGGAGTGCTAACCTTCATATATTTGATGAACATCTGATGCAGGAGGAGAAGACAGGAGAAAGCGCAAACAAAGAAAAACAGAGAGAAAGATCAGTATAAAAGATCTGATTCATGCTGTAGCAAGTCAAGCATTTTGGACTGTTCTTGTTCGCTCAGCTTTGGTGACTTGAGCAGCTGTACCAATGCAGGAGAGAGCTAGCTGAGGGCAAGGCTGTAATTAGGAGTACGGAAAGAGAAATATAGCAGGGGACAACAAATAAACAAGCAAAAACACTGAAATAATCAACTTCACAGGAGTCAAGCAGAGTGTGACAGAACAGGGCAGCTCAATAATGACAAAGCCTTGTGGGAATCCTCCATTAGACCAATGGTACCTCCTGACATTTGTTACAGATAATTATGTAATCATCTGAGAACTCATGAATCCGAATGAATAAAGAGAAAAATTCAGATCAAATGTAATACACAAGGCACAAAACCAAGAAAGAGGATCAGTTATGAATCCTGGAGTTGAAAAGCTTAAACATAGGGATGAGTGTAGTTTTGATTCGTTTCGATTAAATAGTTTGGGTGCCACCATTTTCTAACACACACACACACACACACACACAAACACACACACACACACACACACACACACACACACACTGAACTGTACTGGTTTCACCAAAAATGCAAGTTTATTTTGCCTTTTGGTAAAAAAACACCTTAGCAGCTGTATAAGTGAATGTGAATTCTACCCAATTGTGGATCGTGTAGAGCTTTTTGAAGCCACACCTTCAACCCACTGATCCCCAATGAAATCCATTATATGGAGAAAAATCCCGGAATGTTTTCCTCAAAAAAACTTTCTTTTGAAGAAAGAAAGACATGAACATCTTGGATGACAAGGGGGTGAGTAAATTATGAGGAAATTTTAATTCAGGAGTAAACTAATACACTGACATATATAGACACACCAACCTTATATGCAAATCTATATAAGGTTATGAAGGTGTGTATCCAGCATCGTACATTACAGATACAATTACAGTCAAGAGACTGAGCCTGAGGGAAGGGAAGGGCTTTCCTCAAATGTCTTAACTGCCCCCCCCCCCTTTCTCTGCCTCTTACAGGGTGCTTTCACACCTGCCTCTTTTAGTTCAGTTGAATCATATTTTGTTTGTTGCCCCTCTTTGTGCGGTTCATCTGAGCAAGTGTGAATGCAGTAATCGCACTCAGGTGTGCACTAAAAGCAGACCAAACAAGCGTACCGAGACCCTGAAGAGGTGGTCTCCACCCAATTGCTTTTTATGAAATCAGGTAGTTTTTGGAAGAACAATTCATTTTAGCAAACTGAAGCGACTGGCACCCCTTTTACCTTGACATATTTGGCATAGAGTTGCTCATCCAGAGGGAAGCTCTGTACTGTGCGTTCATCACGGGCGTGAAAGGTGCCCAGCTTGATCCACTTATTGGTCGGATACCTGAATTTGAGAAACAATTTTTTAAAGAAAAGGTTAAGTTGGTGTTTCTATAACACAGTTTCCCAACCAGGCACGAAGTGTTAAGATTTCAGCAACATTCAATTTGTCTGTTCATATCAAACATGAAAATGTGGAATTAAACAATCAAAACTAACCGCGACATATTCATTGATTAATGTGAGGGGGGATTTTGAATAAATTCGATTTCACTGCAAACAGTGAAATGTACTCTGGTACAAAAACCTCACATCTGCATTGGAAATCAGTCAGCATCTCGCATTGTGCCTGATCAGGAGTGGGAATACTATGTACGTCTATGTGAGTGATGTTACCTGTCACTTATAGACACAAGGAAATCTTTTGGTGTAGAGGAGAACAACTCAAAGTTTGCAATATCCAGCTGCTTCACCTGGATTGGCTCACAGAGCTCAATAACAAACCTGTATTTGGAGATGAATAGAGGAAACACAGGGGAAATTAATTAGTAATAAATTAACATGCTGACACAAAAACTAATCATTTGATTTATTTGAATAAATGCTTGGGATACTTTTAGATTTTTTTGTTTTTTTTATTTATATTTTAGATGCTATGACTCATTCCTTTTTAAGGTTTTGAAACCACTTCTTTTTCCTACACTAGTTCATTTTAAATGGTCTTACAGTGTACACTATAATAGTTAAGATTATTTTCTCAAAAATCACGACTGTTCTTATCTGAGAAACTTTTTTACATTTCATCAGAATGATTGCACTTTCACATAAGCACAAATCAAGACAATCTCATACACAAGGTTTACCTCAGGCTGTGTTTACACTTTGAATTAACATGCGATCACCGTGATCTGATCAAGCAGATCCGATCAGTAAATCAGGACACAGCGCATTTACACTTTCAATTCAAGTTTATTTGTATAGTGCTTTTCACAATACAAAGTGACTACAAAGTGACTACTCTATCTGGATAACTGATCTCTCTTTCCTGCGCAATATTTAAATAAGACTTACGTGTCTACACCAGACGCGAGCAACAAATCTGACAGTAAACTGCTGTCTTGTTCTTTTTATGACATACTGACACAAAGATCAAATGATTTGAAATGGTAACTTTGTCGCTTCCAGTGTAGACAGCCTCAACAACTGCAGGTGCGTGATAATTCAGATATGTATGGATTCAGGTTCTGTTGTTCTGAATCCTTACGAGTCTGACAGTTCGGGAGAGAGGGGGCAGGGTTTTGCGTGACATTGACCTGTGAAGGCAGACTCGATGACTGGTTTGCGTTTTTTTGGGTTGAGGATAACATTACAATCAGAAGTACGTTTACACTTGTCTTTACAATGTGTATGTGGACAACATCCAGATACAGGTTGCATGTTAGTGCCAAGTGTAAGCATGGCCTAACTTCATCTAGTTTCCCGTTTTGTTATATTTATCATATAAAACGCACACTTTACATTATGAAAACTGGTAAAACCTTAAAAAGCTTCTCCAAAAAGAGCTAAAAGAGTTCAATTAAAAGAATTCCAAATTGTTGTTGTTTTTCTCTAGGAAAACAATAAAAAAAACATTTAGTATTTTAGCACGGAGGTTGTCTAAGTGCCAAAAAAAATAAAACATGGGGTAAACAACCAGTGTGCCCTTATCACAGACAATTATGCTTAATTGAGAAGCACAAATCACGATCATGAATAAAACACAATTAATGCTGTTTAAAATAGATTTAGCATCTCACACAACAGGACATCTCAACATGCTAATAGTACTTCTTGTCCACTATCATTTACACAAACAGGAAAATAGACAGTGAAAAATGCATTTCATTGTCCGTTGGGCAACTGCTGCAGTCGGTTTCTCTGGTTATCTGCAGTGACTCACCAGATCTTGGTACTGCAGGGGTTCAGCATGTACAGATCCATGTTCTCCATCAGGATGGCAGACGTGCTCTGAAAACACAACACACACAGACAAATACACATCAAACAATTGCTGATCTCAAACTAATCAGTAACATTCCAGATGCAGGAACAATATCAAATGATTCATTTATTTTCCTATTTATGTCCGCAGTGAATATCCATCCTCATCTGCCCCATATGCTCTTACCTTGGCTTCATTGTTGGCCGAGAGGATTTTGGCCCCGCACTCGACAGAAGCGTAGTTATTCTTGAAATTCTTTTGGACCTTTTTGACTGGATGAGGGCTGCCATTTGATGAAGTGTGCATAGACAGACCTGAAACCAACAAAATAGCTTACATATAGGTCATCTGTCAAATGTTTTAGACCATGGATCAAGTTGGCCTAGTATGCAAGTATAAGTATGTCATGCAAAGTGCAGGTGGGTATATTTACCTGTCAACTACAGCACTGAAAACAAAAGAGAGACCTATTTGTCATGTATGCACACAGCATGCATGTATTCACTATCTGTAACAGATAACCCTCATGAATGGCAAAATGTTGGAGTGTGTGCATGTGTGGAGTGTGCATACTGGGTTACGCAACAATCACTGTGCTCGCCACTGAACAGACAAATGTGAGCAAGCAAAAAAATAAATAAGAATTATTAAAAGGAAGAAGCAGCAAGGGGGGGGGGGGGGGCAGAAATTCACGATAGAAAGAGATTAAAAGAAAGGGACAGCTTGTGAAATCCAGCAGAAGTGTGTCCTAAAGGAAGTGCGTGTGTGTGAGTGTGTGTAGTGATGCAGAAGCACTACAGGGGCAGTCGGGCATGTGATGATTCACTGATGAGCACGCAGCTCTGTGAGGGTGCACGTGACCCAATGCTGTCTCTTACTTTTCTTCTCCTCTACTTCCATCACTTTCTTCTTCCACTCATCAAAAGTGGGAATGTCCTCTTTACTGGGCACAGGAGGGTCTGTCGCTCCCTCGTTGTCCATCATCTGAAAAAAAAAAAAAAAAGAAAAAAAAAAAAGATCCATTTTGGAAATTACATGTTTTCTATTTCAGAAGCATTATGCTGGGCAGCTACGGCAAATGTGAAATCGGTATTGGCCCCATTATCAACTTAACCGCGTATGAAGCATCAAATATTTTGTAATATGATTTAAATTCTAATAATATAATACAATATAAATACAAACTGCTTGAATCTGGGAAAAAAAATTAATCTTATACAAAATATTTAACAGCAAAACTGCTTTCAATATTGATGATAAGAAAAGAGCAGCATATCAGAATGATTTCTGAAGGACCTCGTGACACTGAAAACTGGAGTACTGATGCTGAAAATTTGGATACGTATGAAAGGAATACATTTCATTTTAAAATCTAAAATAAATATACAAAAGTTGCTTTAAATTGTAATAATATTTCACAATATTGTATTAAAAACTGTATTTTTTCAGCTTTGATAAACCTTAGAGACTTCTTTCAGAAACATAAATTCATTATAACGTAACTACACAGACACATTACATGCAAGGTCTATATGGTATTATACACTTTTACATTATAAATTACAAGCAAAAGGGTGGTCTTCCTTCTCTCTCCCCATCACTTTCCCTGTTCCTTGTCTCCCTTATCTCCATCCCTCTCTGTGTGTCTGTTAGTGCCTAAACAGCAGCGCTGAGTGAGCATTTGGTTGATTAAACATTTACAAGGCTGTCCTGTGGAAAACTAACATGCTGATGTGCTCAGTCCCACTCTCTCAGCCTAATCCTATTTTCTTCCGCTCCTCCACTCTTATGCTTTCTCTTCCATCTTCTCCATTTAGGGTGTATGTGTTAGAGCAGCATTAGGAGAGAGGAGGGGATGTTTTAGCTCTGCAGATCTCTAACAGCGGGGTGTGGAGAGCCTCACTGGTAACACAATACATACCCTTTCACTCTCTGCATAATGCGAGGAAAAGGTAGGGAAGGAACACTATGGGGTGCGCAGCGATTATTGTCATCATGTTACGTTCATTTAGGTGGTGTAAACTAGGAAAAACAAAACTAGAAGAATGTATCAGAGCTTAAAATGGTTTTAAAATACAGACATCATACCTATTAGCTCCATTCCTGAAATCTACCCAATTATATGTCATTATAAAAAGGATAACTCTGAATGGATGATCTGCGAAGCCATTATGGAGTAAAAAATATATTTGACAAGATATTAATACTTAGTTTGGGATCAAAGTAAGTTTATTTCTTTTTTTGAAAGGTAATTTCCTCTTTAAAATCTTTATTTAGCAAAGATTGCATTAAACCGCTACATACTAGTATGTCATCACAACAATAAACTACACTTTAAAATATATAAAACTATATTAAATTACTGTACTATTATCGTGCAATCTTGGTGAGCATAAAAAAAAATCTTATTGACTCAAAACCTTTCCACGGTAGTTAATATCTAATATGTTAAGATTGCATATTATATATTCATCTATTTATTTTTCAATTTGAAGTGATTTAATTAATTACTTTTTAAACTACTGAATAATTTATATGTTTGATTTCTTAATTCTATTTTTCGGCACATATAGTGTTCTATAGACACCTGCAAGATCAAATTATATTTTTACCATACCAAAGTTGCCCAGCATCAAACTAACAGTAGTATATTAATGGATAATTTGCTTGTTTTGATGATTATTAATACCTTTAACTGTTTATTGACCATTTGCCTTAATTTTCTAAAAGCATTATGCCATTAAAGAGATTTTAGGATGTTTAATGGGGTTTAGTTAATGCAGATCCTCTTGTGAGTATCTGCTTTATCTCTAGCTGTTAGAATGAATTTGTCATGTTAGATTAGTCTGGTAAATAGTGTGTGTACCTGTTGGCTTTTTGAAGGTGGAGGGATACTGGCTTTCTGCCCCAGCTCTGTGAGGTCCAGCTCACTCGGGTCAACGCTGGTCTCTGTACTCGGTTCTCCCAATGTGGCAGACTGGTTCTCTGCTTGCTTCTCCGCATTTTCCTCCACAACACTAATAAGAGCCAGAAAACAGAGGAGAGAGAGGGTGGGGATAGAAAGAGACCTTAGCAGATTGCTACACATAAAAACTAAAATAAATAAAGTATCAGGCAAAACAAGCATTAAAATGGTGTATCATGGCATTAGGAAAGAAAATTAAATGGTAAACCAAATTGCCAAAATGAAATGATGAAATGAGAAATGAAAAAAAGAAAGAGCATGGCCAGAAGACGTGGCTTGATGTGCCTGAAGCAGCTCCGCTACTTGGTTAACCATTGGTTACCAAGTCACCTGATGTAACGCGAGTACCGGAATGTAACCTGCCGTTTACCTGTTGCTCTGTACTCACCTTGGGAGCGTGATGCCAAGGGACTGGCTGAAGGAGGGCACAGAGCCCACCTCACACTGACTGGCACTAGAGTTCTCTACAGGGGCATCAGGACGCGCAACGTCTAGTCCACTGAAGGAAAGAAATCAAATGGTGTTTACCAAGAGAAAGGAAAAATAGAGAGGAATGGGAGAAGAATACTAGTGGATAGAAAGGATGAGAGAAAGAAATCTGGCTCCAGGTATGGACTGAACATTTGTCCAGGGTGTTCCTGTAGTACTGCTTTATTACATTTTAAAGGCCTATCTAGCCAATCACAGAGCGATATAGATTTTTGGTCCTTGTTGAAATGGAAGATTAGTAAATGCTCCAAGTCAAGTCATAGTGGACTAGTAAAGAAGGTGAGATCCACTGTGATGCAGTAAAAAAAAAAAAAAAAAAAAAAAAAAACACTGTCCCAAGTAGGTGCGATAGGAAGTCCATGAAGTGATGACTGTAATATGCTTGACTGATTCGGTTTAAAAGTTTGGATGCAGAAATGGATCACAATGACTCAAATTTCAAAAAATGAAATTCAAATGAAAAAAATGAAAACAAATAATATGAAATGAATGACAAAGATTCAACCACTATCCTTTCCCAAACGGCTGTGCTTGCAACTCACCTGGAGGAGCTGTCGGAGGAGGCGACTGAGGTAGGTGACGCTGACTCTTCTGGGCTCTTCTGGAGTTCAGCAGGAGGTGCAGAGGGGTCTTCTCTGTGCGGGTCAGTCTGTGGAGGGGTTAAAGCGGCAGAGGCAGGGGCAGCCTGGTCCTCTGTGGCAGTGGGCTGTGGAGTTTCAGGGTCTGGCTGGGGCTGGGAGAGTGGCGGTGCTGTTTGGGGCTGTGTAGATGTTGGTGGCTGAGCCGATTGTTGTTGGTCTGATTGTTGGGTGCTCTGGGGTTCTGGTTGCTCCTGCTGCTGTTGTTGTTGTTGTTCTTCTAGCACAGGGAGAGGAGACTCAAGCTGAAGCTGCTGCTCCTCCAACACTTCTTCCAAATGTACAGTCTACAATGACAGAAACACAAAGGAAGAGATTAACAATTACACAAAAGAAGGATTTGTTAATTTAAAAAAATCTCGACTATGCTTTGGTTGCAGCCATGAGCTGGAAGATCACAGCGATAAGAGTCTGATAGCGATCAGTAAATCCTATTCATTTTCTCCACAAGGGAGTTGATTTTTAACTAATAAGCAGTTAAAGACAAACCCACTGTGAGTTAATCAACATTTAAACTAATTATTGAAGCCATCAGCCTGTATCATTTCAACTTATTTTTGAACTGTTCATGGTAGAAAAATTACATTATCCATGATTATGCATTAAAAAAAAATAATCCGAGAATTGCGTAATGCAGATTGCACTCAAAGGAGCTCTTTAGTGCCCACCTACTCCCATGAAGCACTGCGAATGAGTCAGTCTCCCGAGTTGATGTTGTTCATAACAAACCAAAGGCTTTGCTTTTAATGCAAAGGGTTTAAAGTCAAAGGAAGCAAATATAACTGAAACAAATATAAGCTGGTGTGTGACCTATGCCCCGAGTCACATCCAGGATTGAGACATTGTAATAGAAGAAAACAGATATGAAGGGTGGACTGCACTGGCACCTGTTTGTGTTTCTCTTCGAGCGGGGCGTCTTGTGAGGGCAATGATGTTTCCTTTAGCGCAGCTCTCTCTGTTTCCAGGCCCACGTCATATGATGACTGAGTGTGAGTTGCTCTTTCCTCTTCGACCTTAAAGATAAAAACAATATTACTTATGAATAAAACTTCTAATAAAGAGCAAGAAAGGGTTACGAGGCAGCCCCTGGTCACATGTACTTTTGTTGTTTCCTTGAGAGCAACATGATCATTGTGCTGAAAATCTGTTTGGGCTCCTCGGAGGGGTTTGGACTGACATGAGGTGGAGTAAGTGACAGGAGTGATGAGTGAGTTTTCATTTTGGGTGAACTATTCTTTCTAAAACAGGTAAGCTGACAGAACTGGCTTTGTTTCTATGAGGGTGAAAGAGCAAGGGCAAACAGCTAGCGTTCATATTTGGCAGGAGCATAGAGAAAACACTTTAGTGATTACCGGAATGGGGGAAAAAATGTGCTGAAGTGCAAAAGGTGAAAGTTTACAGATTTGTGCTTTAGCTGAGCATTCGATTGCCTCAGTAACTCATTTAGAAATTCTGGACAACCTGTAAAATCCACACCCCTATACAGCCTTAAATCTATAGGGTACACAAGGGGAGGTGGGGTCTTTGTTGGAGCCCCGGTCTGTAAGAACCTTTACAGATTAGCTTGTTCAGAGACAATGTCAACAACAGTCTGCACCCTGAATGAGGAACTATTGCACAACTCCAGGGGCTATTCAAACCTACACCACAGCCAAACAAACGCTCTTCTCTAAAAGGTCAAATGAATATGATTCCCATTTCATAAAACAAAGTTAAATCCCAATGGTGTTAAGCCCTTTGTCACTTCAATCAGACAGAGTAAGTTATTTTTATTTATTTTTGCTCTACAATCTTTATCTTATTTGTTCACCTCACTGGTTTGCACTCTATCTGCAATGTGCCTTGCGCTTCTTTAACTTATTTTTATTATTTTCTTTTTATACATGCCCTTATTTGTATAGTTGTATGTTATTTTTAGATTTTATCTGTATTTTTAGGCTCTACTGTTACTGTTGTAACCCAATTTCAATTATCTGTATGTATTTACTGTACATGTGGAAGAATTGACAATACAGCAGACTTGACACTCTCATTGACCTAATAACAGACAGTTTGAGGCGTTTAGTTGGTAACTGTTTCGAGTCATTGTTTTTCGTTACATTTTCGCCGGCCCCTGGTTCCTGCGTTGCGTAACGGCTGTCATCCTGTGCAGGGAGTCCTGGGCCAGAGGAGATCTCTTCTGAACAATAAACATGATGACAAGAGTGCCTGCAACACACAGAGACAAACATAAGATTCCCAAACACAGAAAGGATTTGTTTGTGAGCTACATGCACCAAATATAAGAGCAATGTATCTCTACCATGTGAAATAAAAACTCTTAAACTCTTTTGAGGTGGTAAGAGCTCATGATGACATTGCACTCACATACATCCTCCACCACAGAGGGAAACTTGCAAGGCTTTGATGCAAGATTATGCCTTTTTTTTTGTTTTAAATAGATTAAATCAGATTAGTGATGTGCAAAACCACATATTTTCAGAATATTTGGTGGGTTCTCTAATGAATTTGACTGGTTTAGGGTCCACACAGTGAATGAATTGGTTGCTTTGTAAAGAAGTGTCAGTATTGCAGATGAGGAAGCATGACAAACAATTGTAATCTTGAAACACTGATTTCAATGATAAGGTTTTAGTGTGCGGACTGTCTAACAACTTTAATAAAAATACATCACCAATAACAATTATAATAGCAATTATGATTCAGAACTTATTAATTGTATTTTTTGGACCATAAGGAAATAGTGAAGAGAAGGAAGAGGAAATGGAAAACCCGGAGCAGGATTCAAAGACTCAATGTGTCAAAGCATGTGCTCGGTCTTTCATTCTGATCTCATTTTTTTACCCAGATACATGTGAGGAACAGGACTCAAGAATTCAATTCTAGTTTAGTTCTACTCCAGTGAACACATTTTTGCTCGGCTAACTATTGCTTCACTCTTCACTGGGTTGAGAAATTAACTGTATGAATGAAACGGACAGTTAATCATTACACAGTTTTTACGTG
This sequence comes from Carassius gibelio, assembly GCF_023724105.1. Lineage (NCBI taxonomy): Eukaryota > Metazoa > Chordata > Actinopteri > Cypriniformes > Cyprinidae > Carassius > Carassius gibelio. The sequence goes on along the minus strand of NC_068390.1, from coordinate 10,825,601 downwards.
GTGAAACACAATTGTAAAGACACATAAAGAACTATGATTTCTGTGATGTGGAAAACACAACATTCTATTTTATAACATGAAATGTCACAGAATTTGACAAAAATTCAAACCACCAAAATAAAAAACTTTAGATTAACTAAGAAATTGACAGAAATGTAATACTATGTATTCTTACAATAATAATAATAAAAGTAATACAATTTAAAAAAACATTAGGAACATCACACAATCAAAAGATCTTATGTTTTCATTTATACAGTACACCTCCGTAGGAAACTTTTTCGTTTTTTTTTTTTTTTTTTTTACAATTATTGACATTTTATTAATTAATTTGCCACCATTTAACGATACATTTGTATTAAATCATAATACACAAACTAGAAAAATTTATACCGGAACGTAATTTGGGTGAAATAAAAGACTGCACAGGACTCTTGTTAAAATTGTAATAGTTTATAACATTTTTTTTTTTTTAATTTACATGGCCCTAGCATTTCTATTTGCTTTTTAGCTTTCAGCTGGATTTAGTTAAATGTATCCCACCTTGCAACACTGTCTGTTCAGCACCAAAAACATGACACACTGCACCAAACTGATCAATGAATCGTATACTCTATAGTCATCTCCTCCTAATCCTGCCAGTCTAATTTAACCAGCTCAGATCTACACTGGAGGGCAGATGCATAGTACAAGATTTTTGCCATGATTTTACCTCCCAAGAAAGCAGTCAGATGATTTGTTAGAGAATGAACAACAGCTGGAGCTTGTCATTGTACGCACTCTCGTTTCAGATGGTAACAGAGTAACCTGAGAGCGTCACCTTGGCTAGATTTAGGAGTCAGGTGAACCTGTACACATGCGGGCTAATGTTAGCACACTGTCAGCACCTCGACCTGTATGGGTCAAACCCTAAATCAATGTGGAACATTATCCACCTCTGATGGGACTCTACTCCTCATTATCAGGCCTTGTAATTAGGTGTTTACTTCAGGAACGCATGTATGGTCAAGACACACCCACTGGAAGACATAATGGGACCGTTTACAATAGGCAAAAATAGCATAAATGAAATTGTAAAATGATGTTTGTAAGACAGCAGAGAGAAACAAAAGTCTTTACACCCCTCTGATTCTATACGCTGTAACGAATGGGTTGATTATTAATGGGTCAAACCTTGAACACACACAAACCCACAAAGATATAGCACCCATATAGGTGTCAGTAGTGAGTTATTGAGCAACAGTGTAAATATGCCTGTGGGTCAAATGACACAACAATAATGTAATGGACATCACATACACAGGCAAACTAGTTGTCTATGACAGCAGCTTAGTGAGGACAGCTAAATAAATCTAGACAGAAGAATGCACGTTTACACTGGAATTATCATTTTCAAAAATATTTCTTTTTTTTGGAATGACTGTATTAATACTTACTGCATTGTCAAAGCAATATTTGAGCTTTATTAAATGTAACAAACCAAATTATTTTGTGGGTAAAAGGTAAATATGTTGGGCGTTATTTTGCATTTTTCTAATTATCAGCCAATATGCTTCACCGTTTTACTTTATTACTTTTTATTACTCTGAAACATGCTGCAACTTTCCCACATGCCGGAAGTTTAGTCTTAAAATTTTGCAGAATTAAAGAATCAGAAAATACCGTTAGTGAACTCTGGTTTATGGTTGGTTGAGTCCACACAAAAGACTGCTGGAAATGAAAAAAGGTTCTCATGTGAAGGAGTGTTTTATTTCGAGCAGCAGATGAGTACCCCTGATTAATGTGTGATAATCAATGTGTCAGTACAATAAACAAGACCGGCTGATCCGTCTTGAGATCATATCTTTGTGCTAATGACCAAATAATTAAAGATTTAGGTCGGTAACTCAGGATGTTCCAAATAATAATTGGCTCGGGACATCTCAATTAGTAATATAATTAAATAATTGATTCAGTCATTATTAATCGACCTTTAATTTATTATTAATTATGTGAGAAGCAGAACAGATTAGTGGTCAAAAGCACTATATTTGTAGTACAGCTTAGAAAAAGCACAAATGAAATGCAAATGTCCATTCCAGCTGATCTGTAGATGACACGAAGCATGTCATCATCAGCTGCTGTTATTTCCAGTAGCCAATGTTTCACATACAACGTCCAGTGCTTATTGTGTCTCACCACGATTCTTTCCACATATGTAATGATCTACATTCATTGGCACACACCAACAGATTTTAATGATGGAAATCATTTTTGGCTTCATGTAAAAGTCAGCACTGAATGAGGATCACTGAGAGAGGTGGAGCAGGAGGCAGTACACAAAAACTCAAATGTAGGTCAAAGAGTGATTCATCAGGATGGATCGGTGTCAAATATAACCCTCCACAGATGAATGAGATCAAGCCTGCTAACATTTAAAACTTACATTCCTCCATATCAAACAAGACTCACTGTGGGACTGTGTGGAGAAGATATTGACACATACTTTATGCTGGCAATTATGAATCCAGTCCTAGTAGCCAAATGTCTTTTTACTACACCGCAGCAAAACCATCAGACGTCATCACGAGAAAATGGGTCAAACCCTTACCGTAAAAAAGAGAGGGGAAAAAAATGTGTTTATATTCTCTTCCCAAAAAGGATCATTGAACTCGAACAAAGTAGCAGCTCAAACGAATCGCAGGTTGGATTTTTGCCCTCTTCAGTTTCAAATACTGCCCCTTTGTGATGTTACATAACCGCGCTCCAAGTCTCAAGTGATGCGGAGTGTGTTAAATGACCACAAACAAAGAGCAGAGCAGAGCAGCTATGGGGGGAAATAAATGTCCATTTTTAGATATTCCCGGACCGCTGTTGGGAAGCGGCCAGACACAAGGAGGCCGTGTGGCCCGCAAGCATATCAGAGCTACTGTTGCTCTTCCGTTGGACAGGAGGCTTATGGGAACTCAGTGGGAGAAAATCAGCTCACATTTAGCTTTTATTTATGAGAGCACTTACAGGGAAGCACAGCAGCAGGGATCGAGCAGACACATATGAGTTGATGACAAAAGGCAGAACTAGGAAACCAGATAAATTCATCAAAAAATCCTAAAACAAAAATCCATGTTTTGACATTAATATTATATGTAACATTTCATGAGCAGCAAATCAGCCTAGTAGAATGATCTTTGAAAGATTACGTGACACTGAAAACTGGAGTAACGATGCTGAAAATTCACCTATGCCATCACATGAAAAATACAATTGAAACAGAAAATAGTTATGTTAATGTGAAAAAAAATATTTACATATTTTATCAAATAATAGCAGTCTTGGTGCAACCTTCAGAAAAAAATAAACAAATTAATAAATTAATAATAATAGTAATAATAATAATAATAATAATAATAATAATAATAATAATAATAATAATACTCTTATTGGCTTTAAACTTCTGAACAGAAGTGTACCCCTTTTAAATATACGATTAGTTTTTGTCCTAACAGAAGAGTCATTGACAAATCAACCATTTTGTTGGCTGACTTGTTGCTTAAGTTTTACTTCACCAAACAAATATCACATGTGCATGAAATACATTTCATTTTCACCCTTAGGAAAAGATACAGGAAAAGATACCCAACTAGTTCAAGTACAAACACATTTTTCTTTTGTTGAACCAAAAGATCATTCCACACCCTCCTCAGATAGTCATCTGGAACTCCTGAAGTCAAAAATGGTTGCTAATCAAAAATTAGGAATCAGGAATCAGCTACATATTCACATAACAGTGTCAGTGGGTAACCATCAGTGTATCAAGGTCGTAGCCTTGCAAGAGGACTGGTCCCGATCACCTCACTTTACAGCATGTTCCACCATGCCAAGAAAGAAGCCAAATTGTAGTAAAAAAACTCAACAAGATGCAAAACAATTCAGAATATCACTACCCAGCAGTCATCGTGGTCCATCTCCGGTCTACAGGAAGGCCTGTTCAAACAAGTGAGGGATGCTGCGAAATCGCAGTGCAGGTAAAGACAGAAAGTATGCACCAGGATAGAAAATGTGTGACGGGACACTTCACAACCAATAATGGAAATCAAGTTGCTGATGCACCATTTGAAGCAACGCAATTCGTGGTGGTGCTTATTCTCTCAGCCTGTCTGGATGAGTAAGTTTAGGAAAGCCAGGCGCCCGGCAAAATCCCCAAACATTTCCTGTTAGCTTTAGCCCTTCATTCCAGAGCAGACCAGGAGCAACAACTATACAACAATCCTAAACATCACTGCCATTGAGCTTCAAATCATCTACCAGGGAATGTCATTAACACTTTCAATGTAATCTTAGCTTTATTTTATGAAAAGAAAAAGAGAGAGAGAGAGAGAGACAGAATTTATACTATAGTCAAAACTGACTAATGCAAATACGAGAGAAACACCTGGACTTGCAAACTGTATATAAATAATTACTGATGAATGTTCATGCAAATACTGTGGCTGCTTCTCATGGTTGATGGAAGTGGCACATTATTTATACAGCCACTGTTTACCAAAGATAAAAGTGTGCATACATAACATGGTGATAAAACGTACAATTAGGCAAATTAAGTAAGAAGGAAAAGTATTTGTCCCATACATAAGTTCTTGTTAGGAAAGGTTATCAAACAGAAACATACTGGCATTGAAGCACCTAAATTTATGCTTGAACCAAGAACTGAACTGAATCGTGACCTAAACTACTGATTCATAGGCCCTTCCTTCATATTAGGAATATAAATATATATGTATCATAATTAATAAAGTATCTAATATGTGAAAATGGGAAAATATTTTGGCTATTCAGAGGCGTGTCGCTGTACCTAGACTCACAATGACGCATGAAGTGAAGAAACAGTTGAAGGGATCTACATGATCCTACATGCACAAGGGCAGACATCATTGAAAATCATTGAAAACTCACAAGTGAGTTTTTTAATAAACGTTCTACATGCTGTCAGGCATTTGTCACAGTTCTCCATGAGGGAGTGGCTGTGAATGGACGCTGCTGTAAACTGTGGCTTCCATGTGAACAGGGCTTTCTTTATACCATCATGGCTCCAGGCCAAACGCTTTTGAATGTGTCTAAAATTAGGCAATGAGGGAAGTCCTCTAGGCACATCTCGTGATTTTGGTCTGGTTAAATAAGTGAATATTTGTTTTTAAGTGAGATGTAGAATCCAAAAGTGTTTTTAAAGTAAAAATAAAAAAGTTTTAAATCATCATCTGGTGTCACAGTCCAGCAAACCAACTTAACCCCCATCTGAATACCTCCAAAATGATATTACAATTGATACAATTTAAAAAAGGAACAGATTAAGGATGCACACATATTAGATTTAAGATGATACCAATAAGACAATTATTTTCATGTGCTGATACCCAACAGATGACTAATATAGAAATTCTATACCAAAAAAAAAACACAATTTTTTTAAAAAATTAAAAATTACAATTTTGCAATACTGTGCAGTATGTAAAAAATGATTTGAGATTTGCTAACAATTATTATAAATTGTTTTTCAATTATTAGTGTTTAAAATATTTTAAGTGAGTGTTTTATCTAAAAATAGAGGAAATTAGCTTGCAATATTAAATATACAATATTGACCGATACAGATAAATCTCTCTCTATGTGTGTGTGTGTGTGTAAAATAATATGTTTACGAATAACCTATATGATGCCAATGTGTATTGTTTCCACATATCAAACATGGCTATTTGACCAATTTATGACCGGTGACCTCATCTGATCACATCACCACATGAGTTTCAAAGGTTATTCTTAATGCAGCAATGTGTTTCAAACGGTATATAAAATGACTGCATTTTAAATAGGCAAATGTTTGATGAGGAAAAGAAATCCATATCAGTTTGTTTTGGATTCATAAAGTGGCCTTTGACTTGCCTATGTGGCACAGGAACGGAGCATCTGGCATGTTAAAAAGAAAAAAATAAATAAAAGCAAAAAGCCTAAACAGCATCTGATTCACAAAGTCAAAACATGGCGACTAGACACTAAATGTGAATACAAATGCAATTGCATTGTGTCCTGCAATATAAAATACACAAACACATAGTCCTAAATCCAGAACGCAGAGATTAATAATCTCAGGCAGGAAGTGCCAGCAGGACAACAATAGTAACCTAAAGCTAAATCACTTTAAACCATATGAACAGTCTCTTGAAAGCAGGGGGGATGGTCTGAATGATGGTAAATGGTGAAATGATAAATAATAAATGAATTGAGGCTAGGGAAAATAGAGATTCAACAGATTCAGATGTGCACAGAGAGACGTGGACAGGGGAGGAACAGAAGAATAGGCTGGCGGGGCATGCAGCCAGAGCTCTCCCAAAAAGTAGGCCAATGCTGTGGCTAGACGAAAGCATTCTGCCACAGAGCAAACACCAGAGCGGAAGATGCCTGAGCCTTCGAGCTGACAGGGCTGGAAATGAAGTCATTGAAAGTAGAGGTGGGAGAAAATATTGACTGACTGATGCAACGCAATTCTCCCTTCAACAATTCAGAACATTTCAGAATCGATTCTAAGCTCGTTTTTTTGGCACTTGTGTGCACTAGAGACAATCGCGGCGGGCTTCACTGCACAGGATATGCACTGTGAACCTGTGTGTGTTTTGACCTGCCATTATTTCAGTGTTTTACTTTAGATGTGATTTCATTTATGCTGTTTGGAATGCTGTATGTATTAGATGCACAAAACTCACATACTGACAGACAAGTGTTTCCCATATGGGGATTTATTCGTGGCACCCCACCAAAATATCAACACTGACCACCACAAATAGATATTCCAAAATGCTTTGACTTTGTTGAACAAACATGATCTCTGCACATTTCAAAGTCAAAACTCTGCCACTGTCTATGACAGTAGTTCTCAACCTTTTTTTACCCCACTGGGCCGCATTATGGTCCAAGTGCAAGCCTCACGGGCCACACGTATATAATTTACATATTATGTCACCAATACAAACCAAGCAGATTAATGATAGCATATTATAGCCTAAATAAGATGATATCTAATCGATTACATTGATTGAAATAAATAAATAAATTATAAATCACCATTAATAAAACCTGATGCTGTCAGGAGCTGACCAATTTTGTGAAACTCTGCTGGAAAGGAGTAACAGCACAATGAGGTTGTGATTTTAAGTTGCAGTCTGTACGGACGCAAAGAAACGTGACTTGACGCGTGACATTGCAGAAAATGTGCATTCACAAATGTAGCCTATGTTGATCCAAATTGATATAACATATCAATGTGTCATCAGCGCAGATGAACAGTTCTGCAATCCAATGCACGCAATAGGCTAAAGCTTGGCGCAAAGCACTGGCAAAAGTAATTACCATGAATGTGTGAGGGGGAAATAAGGAAATATTAGAATTATTTACTAATAAATTGCGTTTTCTGAGTTAGTGCTGGAAGGATAAAGTTGCTAATTCTGACTCGCCATCTCCTCAGACGCGCCTTTAGAGAGAAGTCGGATTATGATTATAATAAAAAAAAATTGTTTTTGATTTGTTTATATCATTAAGTAGTCATTTAAAGCTTTCTATAGATATATTTATAATGTCTGTGAGGCATGTATTCGCTGAATTTTGGTTCATATTTGAAAGCGCTCCTGTTCAAGAGGAGATGGTAGAAAGCGCATCGTGTTTGTTTTCTTTATTTTATAAAAGCACAACATTTTGTTGATATTGTGAGTGCACACAAATAAAAGTTAAAAGTTACAGATAAATCAGTTACGAATGATGTATTACTCTTATGAGTAAAAATGATGGCAAATCCACTGAAACAAATGCAAGTGATCGCGCACCTCTATGTCCTGCAAACCACACTTTACCTCCGCACAAAATATTGGACAGCCTAATTATGACTGCATGAGAGAGGTAAATGTTTCAATGTATTTGAAATGCACTTTTTTCACTGCTCTTTTTCACACAGCAGGTTTTTTTTGTGTGTGTCCATTTTTTTTTTCTGGACAACCTTCTGATGGATTTTACCTTAAAGGGGGGGTGAAATGCTCATTTTCACTCAATATCCTGTTAATCTTAGAGATATTTGAAGCAGTTTTACTCACCACCTGCGGTTCAAACACACGATCGTGACCCTTTTTCGTTGGGACTGCATTATCCTTAAGAAATAAACGATGTGCAAATCCGGCGTCAAACTGGGCCTTGTTTGTAAAACAAGCATCTTCGAAATGCAGGGAACAAACAAAAACACTTGCACAACTCCGTTGATGCTCTGTAAAAATAAACTCCATCCACTGGTCCCTTAATGCTGTTTTTTTTTTTGGTAATCTGTGCAGGGTTGTCTTGCCCTGGCAACCAAAAACACACTTCTGTGACATTTTGCGACGCTCTCGTTCTGATCAGTGAATACCTGTGCTCAGCCTCTAAGTGCTCTGCTCTACGGGAACGCGCCCTCTTCAAGCAGAAGTGTCCTTAGGACCCATATAAGGAAATTCCGCTCCATCTAACGTCACACAGAGCCATACTCGAAAAAAACTTTCCGAAACTTGTGACAAACCGGAAGGAGTATTTTTGGAACAAAAATACTCCTTCAAACGTACAAATTAATTTCTGAAACTTTGTCCATGTTTAGCATGGGAATCCAACTCTTTAACAGTGTAAAAAACTCAGTATGCATGAAATAGCAAAAGTCTATGTTGAATGATAAAGACCCTTTATCAATAATTTACTTGGGGGGAAAAAATGGGCAAAACTAAAATATTACATAAAAAGTACATAAACCAATTAATCGTAAAAATAATCGACAGATTGATTGATTATCAAAATAATCGTTGGCTGCAGCCCTAAATGGTAAATCAATATCATGTTACAAACATTTTTTCATTCATGAATTATAAAAATTTACGTTTGGATCGTGCACTGTAAAGTCTATGTTCAAAAATGTGAGTGACAGTTAAGGGGAAAGCACTCTTAGATACTGAAAGTACTTTGTGTTTATTACAAGCAATTGCCTTTCCACACTTTATTACTTTGTATTGGCTTGTATGTTTTAAAGCTATATATTTAGTAATAATGGTTTTAATTTATTATTAATTGTAATTTTTTTTTTTAATTAGCCTGCTTATATAATTTAATAAAAATGCACAAATACATTTTATATAAAATTTATATGAAAATGTAGCTACGTGCAGATATGATGCATCATGACATTGAACTGAATCATATTGTTGATATGATAGTTGTAATTGTAATAAAATTGAATCATGAAACCAGTGAACATTCACACCCCTAACTGAAAGTCACTGAGAATTAAATCCCATGCGTCATAATCTCTCCACTTCTCACTCAACATCTTCATAGAATGAAGTTGAATGTAATGAAATCATGAGTCAGGCTTTCAATCCACAGGTGCTTATGTGACATTTGCTCCTGTTAAATTCCCAAAGAGGCAATGGAGGCCTATGCATGACTTTTTGATGTATGTGCTAGAATCAGTGTAAGGGGTTTCATCTATTATAGCTGAACTGGTTAACAGATGAGGACTAGACATTAACAGTTATTTAAATACTGGGTGATATGAGTGCTAAACAATAAATGGTCGATATTAAGATCATATTTTTAAAACAATTAAATTAAAAAACAACTAATCAAATGTTTGATCTCTAGGAAGAAGTTTGACCTAAAAAAAAAAGTTAATAATAAAAAGTTAAAATTGAAATAAATACAAATCTTATCACTTCATGGGCATTTAATACATTTGAATTTGCGTATTAATTTTTCTAACTATGTAAATATCTAGTATATTTTATTGAGTAGAAATAAGAAATGAGTGTGTGTAAAAAATATTTTAACATATTTTTCCATTATTAACAACTGGAAAAGTCATGGGCACTTTGAATATTTTTGTAACAATGGAATTAAAAAGGGTCGCAACCCACTGCTTTTAATGCTTTAATTTGAATGTGCAAAATGATGCACATGGAGAACTAAATATATAATATCTTCCAACACTGAAAAATGGCTGTAATTATCAGACTATAACCATATGATGTGTTTCTGTCCATAGAGAAGTCACATTGAAAACAGAATATAGCCAGACGTACTCATCCCTAAATACAGGGACGTTATTAGTCTCATATAATGACCACCTGCGGACTGTCGTGAGAGAGTGCAAAGGACTGTGGGAGCCTGAGGCTGCCATTCATTAAACCGAGAAGCATACTCAGTGAAAGAAGGCCAAAGCTTTTAGAAACTGGAGTGAATCATATGTTGCAGGCATTCATGCAGCTAATGCAACCTGACCGTGCCAGCAGACACGTCACAGAGCACAGGCCTATTCAAGCCCATATAAAAACACTAGCACTGCATCTCATCATACAGTCACTGCAGCATCATGTCTTCCACTCACATGGCACAAATAATACACAAGGAGATCTGGATCAGATCAGGCCTGCTTTACAAACCAAAACACCTGCTTAGTCCAACTCAAAAATCCTTAGGCTAACGTGATGAGATGAGGTTATAAAAGATGATTTTAGTAGCTCAGCTCATGTTAAAGCCATTGATTGAAATTAAACGCCTGACTTCTTCAACAGGCAAAGCTCAGGGAAGCAGAGTCAGCACAGCAGAATCAGGCCAGGGTTGGGCAGGGTTTCTGTGCTTTATTGCAAAGTATCTAGGTTTTCATCCAAGATGAATCCACAGATGATGCCAGAATTATGGTGAGACAGAAGCAAGAGCACAGTATCTCAATCCCATTTCCAAATGGGATTCAGGATAAGCCCATCAACAATGGCATGAAAACAACAAAGAAACCTGACCCAAATGCCTTTAAGCATTTAGGTGAAGAGTTATTCTCTCCCTTATTTGCTTATTTAAAAAAATTAAAAAAAATTAAAAAAATCAAACATTCACAATCTACTTCGACATTAAACAGAAGACAATCACCAGTGTCATTTAACCATTGTCCTTCTTTCTCCCAAATATCAAATACCCATTTCGGTCCTACCACATCCTTAATCAGCAGACACACAGGATCTGATCGGTTTCACAACTCTGTTAGAGGAAACAACACCGTCCACAGCTCAACATGTTGACATAAGACTAACTATAGGCATAGACCATAGAAATGTGACTTTGAGATCCGGCCATATGGCCCGTCCCAAATGCACACTTCAATTAACAATTGCATAAAACAGCCAAATAAATTATTTTACATGGTATCACAAAAAAGAAAAGTGCATCCATGTTTGTCAGACAAGCAGGTTTTAATGCATTTAAAAATGACCAGACTTTAACATACATAATTACACTTACTATTGTTTATTACATGTACATATATACTGTACTGTATAGTAAAAGTGTATCATCACACACTTTTACAAAGAGCAGTACGCAAGAAGAAATGTGATTGTTTTGTATTTGTCACTGAGGAAGCACATAGTTTTTTAACCAGCCATTTGCTTGTTAACTAATCTAGGGCTGCAAGATTAATCCAAATTAAATTGCAAAGACGATAAATGGCGATTAGGCAGAAGCTGTAATTGTCATGCGTATCTTTCAGTGAAACACGGTTCTGTGATCAGCAGTAAAGCTATGCAAACAGCTTTCATAATCACTTAATGATTTCTTAGATTTCATAATCGTGCAAATATAAAGCATCCCACAAAGTTCTCTCGAATTTAGAAAACTAAACTGAAACTTTTGTTTCATTGCTTCTGCTTTCCAAACATACCCTGTTCTGTTCTCTCTTCCTATCATTTAATTACAGAGCAGGTGCAGTTTTTTTTATTCGGAGTCTGGCTCAGTCCACTCATCCGGTTGTTTCCCAAGCGACGAGTTCAGACATTCCCCTACGCTTGACAGGATAGGGACAGAAAGACAGAGATACAAAGACAGAGAGAGAAGCTACAATAATGGACCTATCTGGCTCTGGAAAAGACAAACCAAATGAGTGAAGGCAAAATAATAGAGAGCCAGTCTGAGTGCCAGCAAAATGTGTTTGTCCACATCCATGAAAACGCAGTTTATTTAAACATAACCCAATTTTCATTCTCTGCCTCTTGAGCCAAAGATTTCAAGCACATTAATTTGATTCAGGTTTAATTTCCTTTATTCTAATAAAGAGCATCTGCCCTGACATTTTTCACCAATGGGTCACTAAAATCTGTATTCAATTATCCACATTTCACACAACACGGTGTCTTCTTGGCCCACTGTGTAACAATACAAAAATATTTGTTAATATTAATGAGCTAGTCCAAAAGATACAAATATTACAGATTGTGTTAATTCACTGGATCAGATATTCAGAACTTTAAAGAAAAGGCAACTCATAGTTTGAAAAAAAAAAAAACAGACCCCATGGTGTGGGCAGCAAGACAAGGAAGTGAGAATCAGAGGGAAATAAGTGTGTGTGACACCATGAGGTAAAATGGCATGTTCATAACAGCAAACAGGGATGTTTTACTTAGGAATGTTAAGTAAATATATACCACAGTCTGAAGCGCTTGATTTCAGCGAAGAACACAACTGAGCTGGTGATTTGGACTATAGTTTAAAGCCAGATGAAACTGAATACTAAGGTATTTACTATAGTAACAGTAAATGCACCATGGTATTGTCACAGAAATTAGGGATATTCAAGCACTTTTTTATATTATTAACATAGACATGTATCAAAAGGAGTAATTGAATATAATTACAGTATTTTTGTGATTGAGCTACAGTATTTGTGTATTTATACTAAATGTATTTTTCATATAAATAACGTTACACAAAACCATTACGTTACATTTTTACCATTTTTAATGAGATGCTATTTGTGTGGTTTTAACTGTGGTTATCATGATCTAAATGTATATTTCTATGGAAGACCATTGGTTATTTTAAATAAAACTCAGAAAAGCTAAATTTCATCATATAAAAATGAGGTTGTTACAATTATTACAGATGTTACGGTTTTTGATAATGAACATTAATGTACATCTACTTCCTAACTCGAGCTAAAACTACGGTCAACTCAAGCTACTGTCAAATGTGCATTTCTAAGAGACAAAAATACATAATATTGTTAATATTGCAGCCTGCACAGCAAATTGTGCGGAAGAAACACTTCATCTAAGTCAGGAATGCAAGCCTATTTCATGGTTTGAAACAATATCACTCATGCAGATACGAAGAAATTTATTTTTCAATATTGACATTTATTTTGTTGAGGAGAAATGACTGGAAAAGAACTCGATGTGAAGCTTTTGTCATGTTCTGACCATAAAGTGTATATATGTCATACTAAATGTTCATACTAAAAGCTATTAAAACAAATATAGTGAATGTAGCCATGTAAACTATGCAATAAATAGCCTATATGCATAAAAAGGGGTAAAAACAAATTACATTATAACACTGCAACACAAGAATCTACAAGGAAGCTGGTGTCAGGAAGAGTTCCTCAGAATATTTGACTGTTGACTGCTATTTCACGTCACATGTGCTTCACATATGTTGTGACACCGCACTCTTCTCTTGAAAGTGTGGGACTGAGAAATTCTGAGGAATCAGAAAACGTTCCAGTAAAAATACCAGATGAGCAAGATAAAGCGGGGCCTTCTTGAATGAAAACAAGAAATCCAAATCCAAATGGAGAACCTTTTATCTGAAGAAAAAGCCTCTTGACACCGGATGGGCTCTTTGGCCTTTGCATTCCTCACGTAACCACCAACCCCCACTCTATCAGCCCGAGGTATGTTCAGAGTCATCCTTTCTCTCGCTGAATCAGGCTGTCAGCACACGGATATTTCTTACCCATCCACATGCTAAAAACAGTTAGGCTTATATGACAACTACGGCCCAAAGACAAGAACACCGTTACAGCCCTCATGGGATGGACTTATGTAAGAGGCAGCACAAATGGCTTTTTAACTTGCTTTCAGTGAGGCGTGTATTTATATGCATGTGCATGACTGCTCGGTTGTCTGTGTAAGAGGAAATGAGGCCCCTTGTAGTGCAAAATCAACCAAGCGCTCCAAAACAACCTTACAGTAGTGAATTAGTATACAGACCTAGACTGAAGAAGGGCCAAGACATATCTAGACAACAAAATAATCTTTAGGCTTGATCTGATGCATCACACAGAACACCCTGGACAACCACCACAACACCCTAGCATCATGGTGTTAAAATGGGTCTCATTTATAAAGTATGCATGAAATCTGCATACAAACTTAGATTTATACAAAAACAAATCATGATTCACAGACAACTTTCAAACTAAAAACGTATTCTAAATTTACCAAAAAAATAAAGGAACAACAGAAACCACACGTGCAAAAATCACATAGCCTTCTCTGGGTGGCCTCATAATTATGTTAAGATTAAATTGAATAGGAGATTTCATTTTAAATGCATTTCGTTATATACAGTGAAAGATGGGTAAAAAGAAAAGCTGCGTATTCAAGGCTGGCTAATGAGATGCCTGTAAAAGTGATGTGACATGTATGGGGTCTCATACTCAAAATTTGTGCTCTCCATTTAACCTATCCAAGAGCAGCATTGAACACACACACTCCCGGAGCAGTGGGCAGCCATGTGCTGAGGCGCCTGGGTAACACTTGGGGGTTCGATGCCTTGCTCACAGGTCTCACCGCAGTCGTGATACTGAAGGTGAAAGAGACTGATGAACATTCACTCCCCTCGCCAACAATCCCTGCCGGTACCAAATAGCTGCGACCTTTGGGTTACAACAAGTGTCCCCTTTAATCTGTGCCTGTATGAAAATGGTTTATTGTGTTTGAACTGGTTTGAAGATGGCATACTTGGCATTGCTCGTGGATCTTGCTGTGCGTCTCTCAGACAAAAGTGCGTCATATGTTTGCTATGTAAGAGTAACAACAGTCTGTAAAGGAAAGGTTGTGTGGAAAACCCTTGCATGGTAATGTAGCACACGTTCACTCGTTTGAGACACTCCAAATTCATTAACATTAGATTGAGGTTAAAATGATTTCATGGGCATACGAATGTGTTGTGAATTAGGTTGAATTTTTTGTGTACAAATACGAAGTAATCCATGCAATTAGTAGTAAAAAAGACCAAATATCTTCATTAAAGTTTTAGATTTACCGTTCATGTGGAAGAGTGAAAGCAAACAAGCTGCTTTATTTAATGCCTTAAGTTCTGAATATTGTACACAAGCTACATCATGCCAAAACCAAGGCTCACTCAAGGATTATGCGGTCACTGACTTATTTAAATCTGTAAAATTATGAAACAGTCACATGACCTGAAAACTGACAACAAACTGGTAAACTAAATACGACATGCAGTGCTGTGGTTCTCGTGAGAACAGGTTCTGTCTTCAGGGTACAATATAGGAACCGGTTAGATGTAAAACAAGCCAGACTCATTTAATTTTACATTTTTATTTCAATCCATATATATTTAACACAAACATTTGATATGCACGTATCAGTGATTTCACATCCTCTTCTTCTCTATGATGATACAATGTTATTAGCATTAATCAATAAAGCTACTGCTTCATACAATAGCAGACACCGTACCATTGCAGACCAGCAAACAAAGCACAGGGGCTGGGAGACCAGCTGCCTTCCTAATTCAATCCTTCTTATCTAATACTCGATTATATAACGTCATTGCTTACTACTCAGGGCTCAGTCTGAAAGTATTATCTCTAAATCATTATCAGCCTCATGCTGCTATATGTGTCACACAGATCCAGCTGCAACAATGAGAAACGGTTTGAAGGTTTAAATGAGTGACATCATCGCACAGTCTGTGATAAGAAGAGTAAGATTAACACCAAACACCTAGACTTTTCTCAGTGTAAAGCGGTTTCCTTTCTCTACACAACCTGATGCATAAAGAGACGAAAAGAAACACAATTTGGGGCTCATGTCTTGCCTGAGATGTGGCTTTATATTTGCACACTGAATGGAGTTAATATTCATGTCTTCTTGCGGTTGAATGCATTAAAGTCACTTAGATGTTTTAAAGCTGCGGTTGGTAACTTTTGACGCTCTAGCGGTTAATAAACAGAACTGCTTGCATCTTGTGGAAGAACATCGTAGCCGGAACTACTTCTCTCTGTTTATGTCTATGAAGAATCACAAAGGTACTGGGTTACTCCGCCGCGGTACCCCCGAAGCAATTTAAAATAGTCCGAATATAAACACTTATTATAGGTGCACCCTAGTGATTCAGGACAAGCTAAAAACACGGTTTGGAAAATGGATTTCATGGTGTACTCGCTTATTATATACATTTTTCTACATTTTGAACACAAACAAAGTTACGGTCCGTCTTGGCAGCTCTGATTGGTTGTTTTTTACCGGGAGCGATGGAGTTTCTGCAAATGGCAATAGGACCACTGGGAGGAGCCAGAGGAGCTTGATTTTTTCTGTCTCATATTCTACTATCAGGACATAATGACAGGTTTAACAAATATTTAAAAAATATATTTTTTTACAAAGGTTACCTACTGCAGCTTTAATTAACAAGGTTTAAAAATGTATATAAATGATAAGCTTTTGTGATGACGCAGCAGTGGTCCGACTGGTCCAGTGACTGATCCGTCAACTGTCCCGACCTTCTTTCACACTGGCCCCGGGGCCATCAAACGGTCCTAACTGTCTAACCCTAATTCTGATGGTTTTTTTGTGAAGGAGAAGCAGGCGGAGGCAAACTTAGCCTACAAAAACATGTCATGACTGCAGCTCTCTATTACAGTCAACACATGACTGTTGAAATGTCAACCCACAGTTACACGCAGAGAATAATGAACACAAAGGTTCCTTACAGAGCAGAGGGTAACATTCAACATGCTGACATTCTTATGTTTTAGACAGCAGTTGAATGATCAGTTCACTATTCTAAAAACAATGCAAACTCAGAAAGCCAGCACAAGGTTATAATGTTTTGTTTGTGTGTGTGTGTGTGTGTGTGTGTGCACGGTGTACTCCGTCATATAGGGAAGATGGGGCCCCTCCCCTTATAGCCATACTACGGTGGCCACAAAAGGGCCAAGAATGGTTTGTTTTTATCCAGACGAACTGCATAAGAGAGATGTGATGTTATTGCACAATCACAATAACCCAAGAACACTTCCTTAAATGCTTAGTTTAGGCTTGTTTTAGCTGATGAGGTTAACAACTAAACATTATCTGAACTATTTTAAATCACAGTGTGAAAAAAAGGCTTTATTTCACACCTGTTTAGTTGTCAAAAACTAAAAAAAACGTCTCTGGGGATTGGTCACGACTAGTATTGAACAAGACATCTTCAGTTTTTGCAATGCAAATTTCAAGTGTGTTTAAAGACACCATGTTAAGTTGAAGTTCATTTTCAAAAAGCATTCATAATAGTTCTGTGGAAGAGGAGAGTCGTTTATGTCTCACAAAGAATTCAAGGCCAGAATAGCTCCGAGCCGGTGAGTTTTGTTGCTGGAGGCCTGGAGGAAGATGTCACGGCAGAATGCTACATTCTCAGCTAAGTAGGTAAGAAGGAAATGGACAGGAGGAGGGAAAGAAAGAATAAGGAAGAGATCAAAAATAAGCAGCAGAGGAGAAGAGCCTCTGGCTGTGGGTCTGATTGTGTGCCAAAGCAGCGTCATGTCCTGCCCAGAACTGCAGGCTGTGTGATTCCATCATGTTAACATTATTCTCTCAAAACTCTTTCTGTTTTGTTAAGTTTTTTTTGTCCTAAATGCTCATCAGCTGTCGTTGCAGTGAGCATTGAAAACAATCACACACGACAACATAAAGACAGAAGCAGACTAAAGACAGCAGGACATGAGACGCACATGAGGAGTGCATTTGTGATCAGATCAGATCCAGAGTGGAAAAAAATATGACTCCATTATGATCACCCAACCGCAACCGCAGATATGATCATTCAAATTTAAGATCACATGACATGGAGTTTGAATACAGAAAATCGAATTGAACTTTGGACATGTTTTCAACTCAGCTGTCTTTTACAAGTGTTGTAAGCTTTCTTAAAAAATAAATAAAAGATACATCAAACAGAGCATTTGTTAATGACATGGCTCAATTATCCTGCTTTTCTAAATCTAGGGTTAAAAATAAAAAAATATTCTGAATATTTTTGTAAATATGCAACTATAGAAAAAAGGAGGTCCATTCTACAAAGCCCCAAATGCTGAAAGGTGGCAACAATAGATGCAGGATCTTCTTCATTTGGCCTCAATGAAAAAACGAAATATGTCTGTCCTTTAATGAGAGTATGATTTTGATAAAATAAATAAAATAAAGAGTAGGGAAAAAATAAAAATAAAACATGACAACTTAATGCAATAATATATATATTTTATATTTGAAGCAGAAAACATGTTTATTTAACCTTCTTTATGCAAGTCTCTGTTCCTGTGCACTCTCCAGCTGTGCATTTTATTCCAAATAATACTACATAATCTTTCATGTAACTGAAACAGCTTTACCTTTTAGACAATGTTGTAAACCCCTTTTTGTTTTGGTACGTAATGCTTACTTTTCACAAAATAAATAAAACTGTTTATGTGTCGTTTTACATTTATTTTAGATTCGTACCAGGTTGCCCTTTTCTGAAAGCCATGCAAACATGAAAAAAAAAGAACATAAGTAATAAAAGCTAGCAAAGTGTGCCAAATAACAACACAAGTATTTATGAGCTGTGAGTTTTGTGCATATGTGATGCAATTCTTATGCAACTCACCATTTTGTTTTTTTTGTTTTTTGATACTTAAGGTATGAAGACATCCTCACAATCCTAAAAATCTATTATTTTTTCCAATCACCTTTCCTTACAAGGTTTGGTGCTAGAACCAAAAGTGAACACCTTTCGGCCTGTGCAAAAGCACAGTAATACAAGCTCTGTAATCAGCCATTATGAAAATAGGAGTGAGTTCGCATATCAGCCCGTTATTAAAATCATCAATCTGATAGGATGTCTGGTGGCAGGCACAGGGTGTAATTGTGTGCTTCTCTCACCAGGTAGTGTGACCTGCGTCAGCACCCTGTGTGCTTAGTCAACATATGACCAACCCTAATCCACCACCTGTCCACGGTGGATGCCACATCAGCCTGGCACCGAGAGCGAACACACAGCACAGTTTATCATACATATGCACATATTTGAATACATTAAACTTTCTCAAAGTAACATACACTAAAGTAAGAGTTTGCTTCGGTGGCCAGGGCAAATTTAGGCTCTGTCAGTCCAGCCAGCAGCGTGTTACTTTTACATACATGCATTGCAAGCGGTTCATGGTCTGAAAGAGTTAGCATGAGGCTTTACCTACAAACTAAACTTGAAAAACAAGAACTAACCATAATTCATGATAATGGCCACTAAAATAGTGTTGCTACAAAATTCAACTATATCAGCTGATGCCAACTGTTACCAGTTCAACAAAGCATAAAAAAAACATACATAAATTACTACTGAAATTATTAAATGCTCACATACAGAAGTGGGAAACTAATAATGCACGGTGGGCTTTCTGTTTTTATGTACATCGTGTACCCTCTATCGACATTCAAAGTGGACAGCTGGTGGTCCAGTGTTACCTTCAACAAGCTGTCAGCACATGTCTTTAAAAGATGCAAGCAGCTCCATAAAAATAAATAATATAAAACAGTATTATATGACATCAGTTGACACAAAGCTTAACAATACATACCAGTTCGGAGGCTACTGAACTAACGTTAGCTAACGTTAGCATGAAGCTATCATTAGAGATACAGTGTAAAATGATGTCGTTGTCAAAGTATTAGTGTTTTTATGATGCAGCTTGACAGGTAGATCCATTATAATAGTATTCCAATCAACACAAGATTTAGACTCACCAGCACAGGAGAGCTAAAACGGCGCACAGCAACGACACGCGCAGCTCCTTCATTATCTTCCCGCGGGGACCAACATCCTCGCTTTTTATCTATTCGCCTATCTATCTAACACCGACAACAGAGGCCAAGACTTGCTAATAATGCTAATTGTTTACCACTGTATTAAGGTAAGGGGGTGTGTTTCGCGGTGCAGAACAAACAGCTGGGCTAGGTTCTGTTTTAAACCCCCTCCCCGCTGAGAAGCGCTGGGTGCAGGACTGGTTCCCGTCCGCTACTCCGCTTGTGCTGCTGCTGCTCTGCTGCCTGCCAGCGCTCGCGGCTCCGGCGGACCCGTCCTCAGCCAATAGGAATCGGGTATTACTTTAACCTCGCCCATTCCTCGAGGTCTGGATGAGTTGGAAGTTTAGTCATCAGAAGCGTCGCCTGAAAGATAAGAGATCTGAACTATTGCTAAAACATTCGTGTGGGAGAATATTTGAGCTACTCTGTTATATGTTAACCCTTTCATGTTTACTTCTTTTGGGGTTTAAAATACGACAGTATCTATCTACATGAGAATTATCTCTAATTATTCGACTTTCTTAAAAATTCTTAAAAACGTAAAAATAACTTTAACTTTTAAAATAACTTTATATCAAGATTTAAGTGAAAAAAATGTCTCAATGAATGCTTGTGCACTACAGATACAGATACAATATATATATATATATATATATATATATACATACACATACATACACACACACACACACACATACATACATATATAATTTCACATTTTGGTTGTTGTATATTTTTACCATTCCATCTTGTTTATTTATGTATTATTCAAAAAGCTGAATTGTTGCACTTGATCTGCATTAAGGTAAACTTCTGTGGCGTAGTAAAAAAAAAAAAAGGATTATAATACTGATAGTTTGTTTAGGCGAATCTTTTCAACTGAATTAGATGAACAGGCTCACAAAACCCTCTATTTATATAACCTATTAAAACCCCATTGTTATTGTCAACTATTTTTCAATTTCTCTGGATAACAAATGAGAAAAGAACCGGTTCCTCAGAAAGAAACGAGAAAAAAAGACCGACTTTCTCATCACTGCAGTACTATGCAGTGATGAACTACATTCTTCAGTAAAGACTACATTTCCCATAATGCGGTTCAGGACGTCTAGTTATGTGCCAGTGGACGTTGAACGTGTATATAAATATCTAATACATTCGCGTAAAACACGTGTTCCCTAGTGTTTTTTTTTTATTATTATATAAATTTACTATAAAAACAGGAAGTGTCTGTGCTGGCAAATTTAGAAATGATTAATAACATTTCTAGTTTTGTGAGGCGGGGTCCTCAAATCACAGCATTCGCAACTCGTTTGGTGAGCTGTCCTGAGCAGCTGCTGAAGTTTACAGAAGAACCACTTTCCTTGGTTGTTGATAAAGTTGTGTAAGTTTAGTATGATGCGGTGGAGTATAGAGGTGCTGAAAGTGTGTGTGTCGTGTCTGTCGCTGTGTGTGTGTGTGATCAGCGCCTTCTCTCAGTCTCTGGACGGTGACTTCACCTTCAGTCTCCCCGCCGGACGCAGAGAGTGCTTCTTCCAGACCATGAAGAAAGACGCTTCGCTGGAGATCGAGTACCAGGTGACACACATCTGGAGATTCCTCTCTGATTCAGCCTGTGTGCTGCTCATATTGAGTGTAGCCAAAGACGATATAACTAATTCATCTGACTGGATACTGCTTACATACGTATTATTATAACTATAAAGTATAAAATAGATATGAAATCTGTGAGATTTGAAAGTGTGTGTGTGTGAAATGTCTTTTTTTATATTAATTAGCTATTTTTTTTATTGCTAATTGTCTGGTTGCAAAACCAACAGCAGTGATTCTTTCAAACATGATCTGTTTCTTGCATTATGAAAATTAGACTTGAAGTTATGACACAATACAGAAGTCGGAGAAGTGACACAATGGAGCTAAAGGTCATTTTTGGACAAGGAAAAGTGCCAAAGACTTGCATGCTGATTCTGTAATGTGCCCATAGTAAGTTGTGAGGGTTGTCTCATGGAAATCTGTGTCTTTCTGCAGGTTCTGGATGGGGCGAGTCTAGATGTGGACTTCTACTTCCAGTCGCCCAGCGGTCACGTTATAGCCAACGACTACAGGAAATCTGATGGAGTTCATGCGTAAGGTTTATTCATACACTCTGAGCTTATTGCATCCTGAATAACTGTTTTTTTTAACTTTCGTTGTTGTTTTTTTCTATGTGACTTTTTTACGTCAGGGTGGAAACAGAAGAGGGAGACTACATGTTCTGTTTTGATAATACGTTCAGTGCGGTTTCTGAGAAAGTCATCTTCTTTGAGTTGATTTTGGACAATATGGGGGATGGCGAGGAATCAGAGGACTGGAAAGCATATGTGCAGGGAGCAGACCTTCTGGACATGAAGCTGGAGGATATCATGGTAAGAACAACTCTTTTAGATGAGAGTGTCTCAGTCAGTGACTAATGCACACTACTAAGGTTTGGGGGCGGTTTTTTATTGAATGAATAAAATTATAATTACTTATATTCAGTATGGATGCGTTAAATTGATCAGAAGTGACCGTCAAGACAATAAAAAAGGATTAAATAAATGCTGTTCTACTGCATACTTTCTATGCATCAAAAAATACTGGAAAAAATATGAATCATAGTTTCCACAAATATATATTTAGCACTATTTTAGTGTTTTCAACACTGAAATAGAAATAAATGTTTCTTTAGCAGCAAATACTATGGAGTAATGACATTTTAAAATGTATTAAAATAGCAAACTTTTTCACAATATTACAGTTTTACCATTCATTTGTTTTTTAATCAAATAAATGCAGCTTTGGTAAGCATGAGAGACTTATTTGAAAAAAAAATCTATAAAATCTCACTTGCATACTTTTGAATTGTAGTGTAATATATATTTTTAATATTTGTTCAAATACCAGAAACGTCAATGAAACTTTCCACATATGAAAGAGAATTTCATAAAACCTATAAAATCTATAGTCGGTCGAAATTTTAGAGTTATGCTCAGTGCTACAACATTTAACTAAAAAAATGTTATTTTGTGGGAGTGATTTTTATTCAATTATATTAGTAAATGTTTTAGCAATGATCAGGAACAACAGGAAATATATATATTGGGATTTCACTGGTTAGAAGGTGTGGTCGCTCTAAACTATTGTTATGGAATGTGGATAAGCAAGACTGTTTTTAGTGAATGAATACGTCACTGACAATCCTGAAATGCACTTACACTGCGCTCAAATCCACTTTTAAGAGGTTTGGATTCCAAGTAAGTGGAATAATCAACTTCTTCACAGATGACACAGATATTTGGGCTTGAACACTCAGGTTTCACTGAGCGTGTGGCAGTAGTCCGTCTGTCTGTTAAGGTGACATTTATTTGAGCCGAAGCATTATAGATAACATGACAAGGCATGCCAACTACCAGCATGCAGTGCGGCACGTGTTGTGTCAATGTGACCCTGAGTGCTTGTGTAATGGCAGGATAGTAAAGGACTGGGGACCATTAGCCTATATTAACAAGTGCTTTACTGTTTTTCTTGAAAGAAGCGTATATAACCTGTGTGTTTTAGGTGTATTAGGCAAATTTGACAGAAATGCTAAGACTAATTCTACAGTAACAAGCCATTTCAGGGAGGGGTTTTTTTATATAAGTAAAATCACATATGTGCAGGAAATAGTGTGTTCCTATTGGCTCAAAGTGTTTGCCATTGTTTCCAAGTGGAGATCGTATCGACTTCAATGTTTGTGTAGGACTCTTTATGTCTCAGCCGTTGGTTATTTTCCGTTTAATCCTGAAGACAAAATAAAGTTATTCAAGGTTTAATTGTTGAGAATACTGATCAAAAGCACAACTTTTCTTCTCTTCGTCCTCCAAAACGCACAAAGACTCTCTGAACTAACATAAAGGATCTGTGGGAACATACAGTAGCATTTAAATGTCTGGATCAATATTTATTCATTTTGAGTTTGAACAAAAATGACAATACAAACACTTTTTATGGTATAGTGATCTTTGAATTTCTTTTCACCAACATTGTCACGGTTTCCACCAAAGGAAAGCCGTTAAACCGTTTAATAAGAAGTGTTTCTAGAGCAGCAAATCAGTGTATCAATGATTTCTGAAGGATCACGTGACGCTGAAAGGCTGGAGTAATGATGCTGAAAATTCAGCTTTGAATCACAGGAATAAATTACTTGTAAAAATAGATTCAAAAAGAAAACAGTTGTTTTAAATTATAATAATATTTTACTATTTTACTGTATTTTTGATCAAATAAATGCAGTGTTCTTAAAAAAACAAATTGACCCCAAAGTATGTTAGTGTGTGCAAGTAATCTTCACATTCTGAGTGTGTCTTTATTTGCAGGACACCATCAACAGCGTGAAGTCCCGACTGGGAAAGAGTCTTCAGATCCAGGCTTTGCTGAGAGCCTTCGAAGCCCGCGACCGCAACCTGCAAGAGAGCAACTACGATCGTGTCAACCTGTGGTCGTGTACCAACCTCGTGGTGATGGTGATCGTATCCGGGGTCCAGGTGTACTTGCTGCGCAGCCTCTTTGACGACAAGAGGAAAACACGCACATAGCCTCCCCTCCTGCTACTTGACTGAAAAACACACACACACACCTCTGTCTGTCTCTCTGGCCTTTAATATTCAGCTCCATCCTTCGGTTCCTCCCATCAAAGTGTCCTTGGGCTGATAACCGTTGATGCCTTGCGATAAAGACAATCATTTTCTACTCTACTAAGCTGATAAAATGAGAGCTTGAAGTTGATCTCTGAGCTGCTGCTATGTGAGCGATCTAACCAGGAACATGATGTTTTCAGTTTTAAATCTGTATTAATAGACTATCAGATGACTAATAGTTCAGCGTTTTTGTATGATGTGTAGTTACTGAAATCTCCCAGGCACTGTTAATAATACACTGATATGCAGAACGTTTTATATTTTTGTAACAAATTAAGTATTTTTGAAGGGACACCATTGTTAAACGTTTATGAGCCGAATTAATGTCTGATTAAAATATTGAATGCTTTTTCATACGTTAATCACACCCATGTCCGTTCTCTGTTTGCTTTACCCATCTGTTACTGATCATTTTGTGAAGAGAGGAACCCGATGCACAGATGCTGTGGCCCTTTCCTTATGAACAATTTTTAGTAGTTAATGGTGCTCGTTTTTTGTCCAGGTCTATTAATTTATGTCAAAATATATTAAAAATGCAAATTTGCAGTTCTACGATGACTTGAATGCACTTCTTTGTCTAATTTCTGAATTTAAATGTATTTTTATATTTTTGGGAGGAGTGAAGTCAAAAATGTTGACTTTCCTGATATCATAATGAAGAAGAAAAAAAGCGTTTTTTTTTTTTTGGTAGCAAATTTTTAAACAAATTAATTTCACTAATAATTGTTCAAAAACAATTGTCCACCAAATCAAAATTATGTTACATCACTAAATTGCAGAAAAAAAATAAAAGGAAAATCTTCTCAAATATCAGTTAATTATAGTTATAGTTAGTTAATTAAAAGACTATTTTAAATGTCTTAAGACTCCTTTAAAAAATGTATGATCTTCATGGATAATAATTCATATTTGTAAAACATATATATATATATATATATATATATATATATATATATATATATATATATATTAAAGCATTAGAAATAACTTACAGTCCCATGTATTCGTATGACATTTTCAGAGTCATTGATTTAAAAAAAAAACAAAAACAAACAATGGTGTAAAATGTAAACAATTTTATTAAATCAAGATAAATACAAAATGTTTAAAATTAGACTTGTCCCTAACCTTGTATTCACACAGGAACTATGCCAACTGAAAGGGTGTTCTTAGAAGCCCCAGTCAGTGCCAGGCTGAATATGAGCCAGGCTCAGCTCTATAAATCACTGGAGGCTTCATCCGTCAGTGACCGGCTGCATTCCTCTTCCCTGGTGAATGTGCTGGACTTGAGGAGGAGTGGTTTACTGGCTGTTGCTACAACAACCATCTTCCACTGAGAGCCACTGGTCCTGTGGGAGGCTTCTCTCACTGTGCTGATAAACGAAGCTTGCTGCTCGTGTTTGATTCAATCACTCTCTTTTGGGCTTTCAATTTAATTGTGTGTTTATTAGAGTTGCACTGCTTTTTAGTTTATCTAATAAAGAGCGGTTTTACTATATGGTTTTTCTATACATTTGTTCTTCTTAGTCGATTAAAATACCATTATGAATCATGTGAATTTATGTTTGATTATCTGAAATGTGTGTGTTTTGAAATCCAAAAAAAAACATAAATTGCATTTCTTATCGAATATCTAATCTTATTTCGCCACCTACTGGAGACTTTTAGCACTGCCAGCTTTCTCTCACTCTCTCTCTCTCTCTCTCTCTCTCTTTCAGATTCAGATGTTCAGATTGTATTTAAAGGCCTGGTTCTGGAGTAAATGCATCTGTCACACGTTTAAGTTCAACTTCTATATTATAATACATTTATAAAAATCAATTTACGGCTGCTGTGTGGGGGGAAAAATTATAAATAAAAAATATTTTATTCAGACAACCAAATTTGTTCCCTAGTCTTACTTAAACAAATTGCTAAAATATTTTCTGGAAATTTAATTAGGTTGACAATGTAAATGAGAGTAACAAAAACATAATAATAATACTAAATGTAAAAAAAAATGTAACCCTCTGGCCCTCTTCGTTTAGGAGTCACACTTACCTTCTTCGCATTCAAAAGTGACCGAAGCCTTGAAATGTAATTTGTTTTTTCTTCAGGAAAACCAATGTAATATATCTTTGTTCAATAATATATTTTTATTATTATTTATGATTTTTAGGGAATTTTATGATACTATGCAATATTTATAAAATTTTAATGAGCTATTTTTTTCAATTAGAATTAATATATATATATATATATATATATATATATATATATATATATATATATATATATATATGTTTATTTATTTACTATTTTTTAATAAATGCAATATTTCGCATTAAAATAGAGTGAAAGCATTTAAAATACATTTTTTGATGTGAGAATTGGGCAATCTGGAGGCATTAAAAAAGTAAAAACTTGTGTAATGTTGCGTAACCTCTTGTATTAGCACCATATATAGAGGCTTTTGTATTCCCATAGTTTTTTAGACCTCATCTCTTCATTTTTTTTAGGTTTTGCATTTAGATATATATCTAGACATTTACTAGATTACTTTTTGTCAAGGTTTAGATATTTTTGGTTAGATAAGTATCAGGTTTTACATTATGATTACAGTCAAACATTAAAATCTTGTTAGAAAGGGAACACAGAAAGCATTTTTGTTACTCAGTATTTGATAATTGAAAAATCGAACAAAATAAGGAATGAAATGAATTAATGTTTTATTCAATGTACTTCAATAAATGTTAGAGAGAGAGAATGAGAATCTCCTTTGGATTTTTTGATTTATGATTTATTGATTTTATTTCAATAACTCTGATGCACTCTTACCAGTTCATTTGTGTGTGTGTGTGTGTGTGTGTGTGTGAAAGAGAGAGAGAGAGAGAGAGAGAGAGAGAGAGAGAGAGAGAGAGAGAAAGCAAGGCTTGTTTTTTTTTTTCATTTATTGATTTCACATATTCTCACAATGTGCTATCTTGCAGTCTTACCGGTTCATTTATGTGTGTGTGTGTGTGTGTGTGTGTGTGTGTGTGTGTGTGAGAGAGAGAGAGAGAGAGAGAGAGAGAGAGAGAGAGAGAGAGAGAGAGAGAGAGAGAGAGAGAGAGAGAGAGAGAGAGAAGCAAGGCTTGTTTTTTTTTTTCATTTATTGATTTCACATATTCTCACAATGTGCTCTCTTGCAGTCTTACCGGTTCATTTATGTGTGTGTGTGTGTGTGTGTGTGTGTGTGTGTGTGTGAGAGAGAGAGAGAGAGAGAGAGAGAGAGAGAGAGAGAGAGAGAGAGAGAGAGAGAGAGAGAGACCCTTTTGTATTTTTTCCATTTATTGATTGGTGTCTATTTTGCACTCCTGATATTCTGGAGAGTCACCCCTTGATTGTTGCACACTTTTTTCCTGACCAGTGGCTGATTTGTAGTTTGTACCACCAAAAGATTCACTGAGTTTTCTCATTTTTTTCGTATTTCCCTTTCATTTCTTATGTCGGTCATTTTTGATAAGGTAAGTGTGATTTTTTTTTTACATATCCAAGATTTTTGTGTGTGTTCATATTGCTAATGTGACAAATGTGTCATCTCATTCCGTTGAAGCTACGATTTTTTAAATTTCGAAATATAAAATTTTTAGGGTCAAAAATGCCCGAAAAGGGCCAGAGGGTTAACATAAGAGCACACATGAACTTAGACAGCCTAAATACTTTTTGTAAATAGGTGGTTAAAAATCTTTCACGGACCCAGTTTGAAACCCCTTGCCTGATCGACCGCACACAGGTTACAAATGTGACCAAGAACAAATCTTTCCATACACTTGAGGAAGTTAAAAGCACGACGCTTCTCGTTGGTTGGAGGCTGCGAGGGGAAGTCGGCAGATGGCGCTCCTCACCTAACGCTACTATCGCACTTTTGTTTTGGAGGTGCGTCACTTCCGGATGTCAGATGGAGCGACAGCAGCGGCTAAAGCGAGGAAACCCTGCTGTGTCGGTAAGATATTACATTTATATGGGTTTAAAACCTAGTCAATAGGAATAAACACGCGGCTCAGATTCAGATAGACTCAGAAGCAGACTAGAACAACACAGAATGTTGATTATTTGTGGGTTTGATTGACACAAAATGTGAATTTCTGCTACAAGTGTTGTGGCATTTAAACACGATCTGAAAAGTGTTTAAATCCTTAAAAAGGAATGCATTAAAACTGTAAAATACTTACCATATACATGTTTACCTTAAATTAATAATTTAATAATTTGCTTTTATATAATTTACTTTTTTAAAATCTTTTCTAAAAATATATAGATATGTATTTATTGGTATAATTCTCTCTCTCTCTCTCTGATTGGATTTGTTGTTTGTTTTTAATTATGTTATTTGAAAAGGTTTAATAAAGTTCAAAAAATAAGTAGAGCTGAGCAAACTGACATAATTTCTGTGTAATATTTAGATTATAGCTAATAATGTAGATTTGTTGCTCCAAGTTTTGTAGCATATATCAATCCTTAAAGTAGCTGTATGAAGTAATGCCTTAAAAAAAAATTTCATACTTTTTCTGCAAATATGTTGATGTATGTGTTGTCAGTTTGACAGGTGATGGGGGCAGACAGTGGCCCGGGAGCTCCTGCTCCCGTCCCGTGGCGTAAAGTCCTGTATGAACGCCAGCCCTTTCCAGACAATTATGTGGACCGCCGCTTTCTGGAGGAGCTGCGGCGCAACATCCGTGTGCGTCAGTACCGTTACTGGGCGGTTGTGCGTGAGACGGGGCTCATCGCGCAGCAGGTGTCCTGTGTGGCCCTCTTCCTCACGTTATGGTCTTGTATGGAGCGGGGAGCGCTGGTGCCGTCCGCCGTGCTCTGGGTCTGTCTGACCTGTGCTCTGCTGGGATACGGACTCTATGAGATCCTGGGAGGCTCTTGTGTTCGGGAGCGAACGCGCCTGGCAGACCTGCAGAGCGCGACCATCTTCCTGGCATTTACTTTTGGGTTTTCACCAGTTTTAAAGACTCTAACCGAGTCGGTCAGTACAGATACCGTTTACGCCATGTCAGCTGTGATGCTCCTGGCTCACTTGGTGTCCTTCCCGTATGCTCAGCCCAGTCCCCCGGGCAGTCTTTCCCTCAACGCGGCTCTTTTCGGGTCGGTGTGTCTGGCGTCCCGGCTGCCTGGCGCCCTGCACACCTTCACCATGCTGAGCTGTGCCCTCCTGGTGTTCGCTCTGTGGCCCTGTCTGCTGCACCGCATGCGGGAGAAGGCAGAGTGGAGCTTCCCGTGGGCGGCCGTGCTGGTGTGTCTGGCTGGAGTCGGGGGTCTGGGGAGCCTGTGGCCCGAGGGGGCTCTTCTCCTCGCGCTGGCTCTGTTAACATTAACTTTAGTCTGTCCACTGTTGCTGGTTCACCTGCAGAGGCACAAGGACAACATCCACGGCCCTTGGGACGAGGCAGAGATTAGAGAGGACCTGTCCCGCTTCCTGAATTGAAACTGCCTACAGGGTTTTAAGAGCGTTTTAAATGATGCTTTTGATAGACTCCCTTCGGTGGGATGGGTTTGAGAGTCTTTTGCACGTTTCCTAAAAGGATAGCTAGTTCACCTAAAAAACTGTCATCATTTACTCCCCTGAAGTTGTTACAGACCTGTACGTGTTCCTTTCTTCTGTGGAACATGAAAGAAAATGTTTTGAAGAATATTGGTAACATTGGCTTCCAAAAAAACACGGGTATTTCTTAAAATATATACTTTGTGTTCTGCAGAAGAAAGTCATACAGGTTGCAAATAAAAAACAAGAGTGTGAGTAAATGATGACAGAATTGATATCTTTGGGTAAGCTATGCCTTTAAGCTCAGGGAAGAATAAGAAAGTTACATTTCATGTTGCCAATATAAAATACAACTAAACTATTAAACGGGTGAACCTCATGAAAACATGACCAGGTCATGCTTGAAAAAAAAAACAAAGCCCTAAAGATCTCAATGATCATAAAACAGATGCAGACCTTTTTTTAGGGAAAAAAAAAATATGATTTAGATTTTAAGGTATGATCCAGACATGTGTTGTGATATTCAGATCATTTATTTGGGAGTACGGAGTTCTTTTTAACAGTATTGATATAAATGTGCATATTCTTGAATTGCTTGATTAAAAAGTTGAAATTGCTGACAGAGTTTTTAATCATGTTTTTAACATTTAACTGTACTTGAAATAATTGCTGTTTTTAACTATATGTATATGAATAGTTTATTGTTATTTGAATGGAGGTGACAGAAAAGAGTTGAAACTGTTCTGGCCAAGCTGTTGTCCACAAGATGTCAGTGAGTCCCAGGTATTTCTGCAGCACAATCTGTTGTTCATGTAGAACGGCATACCAGCAGGACATTTCTGCCAGTGTTCAATTGATAGAACATAAGTCTTTGTTGGCTTTTCTTTTTATCATTTATAACTGACAGAATAAGAGCTCAAATGAAGTCTTTGTGACAATGCAATAAAGTTGCAAAATTAAAGCATTCTGTGCAAAATCAAAATCAGAGCCTGTTGAGTCTGTTGTGTAAAATTAAATGGTGTATATTCTTTTAAATTAAGTTATAATGTTTGGCAATATAAGAATAATTTTTTCAGATTTCCTGGCGTTGGAAACTCACAAAAATTTTAGGTTATTGTAGGTGGGTCCTTCACAAGCTGCATGATTTGAGATTGTGTGATTTACAAATTGCGTTCCTAGCACAACCAGTGTGAGAAATCACATGCTGACGGGTTAAATACTTGACATGAGCAATTATAACAGTTATGCTTGCTTTAGTTAACCCCAATAACCACAGGAAAATGTTGGACTTCTTAAATACACAGTATTTACAAAATCCCAAAATGCTTTTTATTTAAATGTGATAAAGAGCTAAAAGAAACTCACTCGCATTGCAAACATCAACATATATACAAAACAGGAACAAACCTCAGCACAATGCTCAATCTCACCACTGAAGGCAGAATCGCTGAGCAAAAAGACCATCTGGAGATCAGTTTTTCTATCTCCAAGTCTGTTTTCCACTGTGTCTAAGATGTGAATCTTTGCCGTCTTCTTAATGACAATTCAAGCAGATCTTGTCGTTGGCACTTTTTCTCACAGGTGGGCATTTGTGTCTCATCGTGGCTGTTGAGTGGGTCTCCTGCAACACATTACACATAACCTGAGTTGTCAGAACAGACTCCCACAGGTCCCAGCTCTGCCAGTTCAGCTAATGGAAATAACAACAATCTCCCATGCTCTGCTTCAGATCCACGTTTAAAATTGTCTGCGAGTGTGTTTTGTTTGGGGAAAATGAACACAAATGGCCAGATCAGATCAACAGGACTGAGAAGAACATAAAACAGATTTTTCTTTAGATGGGTTATAAATAAATACCAAACCATGCCGATTAGCTGTGAGTCAAAACACAAAAATTTGAACAACAAAAATAATTCTTAAAGGGGGGGTGAAATGCTCGTTTTCACTCAATATCCTGTTTATCTTGAGTATATATAGAGTAGTACTGCATCCTTCATAACTCCAAAAAGTCTTTATTTTTATTATATTCATAAGAGAAAGATAGTCTGTACCGATTTTTCCCGGAAAAACACAAGCCGCTGGAGGCGTGACGTGTGGGCGGAGCTAAAGAATCACGAGCGCGAGTAGGCTTTTGCGTTGAGAGTGTCTGTGACATTACCGTGAGGAAAAACAAACCAAAACAAACCACGGCTAACAGTCAGATTCAGCGTGTATTTATAATCCAGAATCAGATCCAGATGCTGAAATTTAACAAGAGCAGCATCAGCAACGACGTCTCTATGTGGTATGTACTGAAACTGTATATATTTGCTTAGCGGTTTTGGAAAATGACTAAGTTCCACTTTATGTCGTCTTTTTTTTTTTTTTTTTTTTTTTTTTTTTTTTTTAAGCTGTACATGTGGAAAGTGCTGTTTGATGACAACATCGTATGTTGTTTACTTGATGTGCTTACACGTCGATAGCTAAGTTAACAACACAGAGATATTTTAAGCAGTTTTACTCACCGCCTGCGGTTCCAACACACGATCGTGACCCTTTTTCGTTGGGACTGCATTATCCTTAAGAAATAAACGATACACAAATCCGGCATCAAACTGGGCCTTGTTTGTAAAACAAGCATCTTCAAAATGCAGGGAACAAACACAAACACTTGTACAACTCCGTTGATGCTCTGTAAAAATAAACTCCATCCACTGGTCCCTTAATGCTGTTGTTTTTTTTTTGGTAATCTGTGCAGGGTTGTCTTGCCCTGGCAACCAAAAACACACTCCTTTTGTGACATTTCGCGACGCTCTCGCTCTGATCAGTGAAGTCTGTTGTGCTCTCAGTGCTCTGCTATACGGGAGCGCG